>NC_090444.1:1427809191-1428112221 GCF_031143425.1 Pleurodeles waltl | reverse complement strand
TTGTAGTGGACAATGCAATGATGGTGATTTTTAGCAGATTTGGTTTCCCCAAAGAACTGCTGTCAGACAATTTCACCAGCTTCTTGTCTGTGTACAAGAAGTCTTTGTGGAAGAAGTGTGGGGTCACCTATACGTTGTCTATATCCTACCACCCACAAACCAATGGGCTTGTTGAAAGGTTAAAAACAACACTTAAATGTAAGATTGTGGACCTCTCACCATGCCCGCTTTTTGCTTACAGTGAGGTCCCACAGAAGGAATTGGGCTTTAGCCCATTTGGTGTTCTGTATGGCCATTCTGTAAGGGGACCTCTCAGTCTGGTAAAGGAGGGGTGGAAGCAAGCTCCCAAGAACCCCCCTGAACCCAGGATGTTTTTAAAAACATGCCAGCCTTCAGAAACCAGATGGCCAAGTTCTGGAAGGAGGCTTTTGAGAACTTGGAGGTAATGAAGGAGTGGTATGACTAAGTGGCTACCATAGTGGATGGAATTCCAGCCTGGGCAGAACGTGTGGGTGATGGAGCCAGTGGAGCCCAGAGCTCTCCAGGGCTGCTAGACTGAGCTGTATGAGGTGATGGAAAAGAAGAGGGAGTCCACCTACCTGGTCTCAAGACCTAAAGAAACCTCTTAAGGGTACTCTATCTTAAGCGCCTCAAACCCCACTATGAGAGGTCTGAGGTCCCCATGCTGCTCGTGACAGATGATGGGGAGGAGGAGGAGGAGGAGAATGAACCTCTCCCTGTCATCTAAAGAGAAGGATGGGTCAGTGGAGAGGGTTACCCTCTGCCCTACCCTGACCCCAGAGCAGCAGTTATTGGAACAGTTTGCCTCCCTGTTTCCCCTCACTCCCGGGCTTACACACGTTTGTACTCAAGATATAGACACTGTGGACAGATGCCTGTCAAAAATAAAATGGCAGGCTGTCTGACAAGGTACGGCTAATATCAAAGCAGAAGTCTCTAAGAGGCTGGGGTTGATCGTCATTGAGCCCTCCATTAGTCCTTGGTCCTGCCCAGGGTCTAGGTTCTTTGTTGACTACAGGAAAAGAGCAAGGGGTATAGGAACTCAGTCATCAAAACTGACGCATAACCCATCCCCTGACCTGATGAGCTCATGAATAGATTAGGGGATGGCAAGCATCTGAGCACTTTTGACTTGATTTCAGAGTATTGGCAGATTTCCCAGACCGTGGGTCTAAGGAGAGGTCAGCCTTCTCCAATTTATAGTGATGCCCTTTGGCCTAAAAAATGCCTCTGCCACCTTCTATAGGATGGTGACCAGGTCTTGGCTGGGATAGAGCCCTTCAGTGCTGCATATTTAGATGACATAGCTATCTTCAGCAGCACCTGGCAGGACTAACTGGGATTAACTGGGAAAACAACTCACATGGGTTCCAAGGGGGTTGGAGAGTCAGCTGTGACTCCACCAAAGGTGGGGAAGGGCCAGAGGAAGTCTGCCCAGCCTGTTGTGAGTATCACGGCGGAGAAGGGCAGCATCATTCCCGGCGGTCGAGACCCAACCGCCAGCACCGTCGTCACTGGTCAGGAGACCACCGCCAGAGTCACAGCCCAGGAGGGCCCAAGTATCGTCACTGGTCAGGAGACCACCACCACCGCCGGAGTCATAGCCCAGGAGGGCCCAAGTGTCGTCACTGGTCAGGAGGCCACCACCACCGCCGGAGTCATAGCCCAGGAGGGCCCAAGTATCGTCACTGGTCAGGAGACCACCGCCGGAGTCATAGCCCAAGAGGGCCCAAGTATCGTCACTGGTCAGGAGATCACCGCCGGAGTCATAGCCCAAGAGGGCCCAAGTATTGTCACTGGTCAGGAGACCACTGCCGGAGTCATAGCCCAGGAGGGCCCAAGTATCGTCACTGGTCAGGGGACCACCGCCACCGCCGGAGTCATAGCCCAGAAGGGCCCAAGTATCGTCACTGGTCAGGGGACCACAGCCACCGCCGGAGTCAGTGCCCAGGAGGGCCCCGGCTGCCACAGCCCAGGTGGGCTATGAGGGAACGTCATGCCACACACCAATGCCCAGTCTAGGGAACGTCATGACACACACCAATGTCCGTACCAGAACCGCCATGGCAAAGCACCGCTGAACAGTCCAGAACCGCCATGGCAAAGCACCGCTGAACAGGGCAAAGACCGCCATGGTGAAGACCGCTGAACAGGGCAAGCACCGCCATGGCAAAGCACCGCTGAACAGTCCAGAACCGCCATGGCAAAGCACCGCTGAACAGGGCAAAGACCGCCATGGTGAAGACTGCTGAACAGGGCAAGCACCGCCATGGCAAAGCACTGCTGAACAGTCCAGAACCGCCATGGCAAAGCACCGCTGAACAGGGCAAAGACCGCAGTATTGAAGACCGCTGAACAGGGCAAGCACCGCCATGGCAAAGCACTGCTGAACAGTCCAGAACCGCCATGGCAAAGCACCACTGAACAGGGCATGCACCGGGTAAGAATGATTAGACCGCCACATCAAGCATCCTTATCCCATCTGCAGCTGGGACAGTGACAGGACAGGAACTTTCACGGGGAGACTAATCCAGTCTGGGCACGAGTCCCCCTCACGAGCCACTGGCCGATGTTATCTACTTGCGAAATTGAGGCTTTGCACTCCCCAGGATGGCACAGTGGGCAAGCCACCCACTGTAGAGACTTGAGAGACTGTGGCTTTGCACTCCCCAGGATGGCACAGTGGGCAAGCCACCCACTGCAGAGACTTGAGAGACTGTGGCTTTGCACTCTCCAGGATGGCACAGTGGGCAAGCCACCCACTGCAGAGACTTGAGAGACTGGCTTTGCACTCCCCAGAATGGAACAGTGGGCAAGCCACCCACTGCAGAGACTTGAGAGACTGTGGCTTTGCACTCCCCAGGATGGCACAGTGGGCAAGCCAACCACTGCAGAGACTTGAGAGACTGTGGCTTTGCACTCCCCAGGATGGCACAGTGGGCAAGCCACCCACTGTAGAGACTTGAGAGACTGTGGTTTTGCACACCCCAGGATGGCACAGTGGGCATGGAGCCCGTCGTGGATTTGGCTTTGCACTCCTCCGGCTGAGGTGCCCCCCCTTCCCTGCCCCCTGAGGTGCCTGTAGTATTTCTATCTGATGCCCCGGCAGTGTTCTCTCCGATTGTGGTCAGGTATCTTTTGTGGGCCTCGCCCATGCATTTTTGGACTGTTGGTGCACGGACATTGTTATGTACATATCTGCACTACTTCTCCTAATGTATATATTTCTGCCTGATTTTCGTATATATCTGTATATTTTTGTTAAGCATGTAAATTACAACATTACAATGTTTGAACGGATTTCGCTTTGTCTTTTCATTCTTCCGGGGGGATTGTGGGTTGTTACTGTGATTTTTGTGGATGCATTGGTGTGTACGTTGTAATATGCGAGGGTGGGTGTGGGGGTGGGGGTGTTTCGTGGGTGTCCCCCTAACTTTTGCCTCCCCCCTCCCCCATGTCGTAGGTGCAGTACTCACCGTTGTCTTCGGCGCCTACGTAAATGGTGGTCGTAAAGGAGCAGATAGACAAGCGCAGGGAGTATTTGTAATTCCGGCTCCATGGCGTCCTCCTTCCTCATGGGATGTGTTCAGGTGAGCGTTTTCCCATTGCAGCAACTGTTTCCGCCGTGTTTTTATCCACGGTGAATCCGCCCCGGAAAAGGTGGCGGATTGGCGGGTTGTGATACTATGGGCAGTACATTGTCTTCCGCCTGTCTGTTGGCGGTGACCGCCGCGCTGCTTGTCTGTACCGCCGTGGCGGGCGGTGTGTTAAAGTGGCTGTCTTTGTTGGCGATTTCCGCCTGGGTCATAATTCCCTTTTTTTATCCGCCGCCCTGTTTGTGGTATTACCGCAGCTTTAACACCGTCCGCCAGGGTTGTAATGACCCCCTAAATTTGCAAACATACACTACATCACTCTTTACCTGTATCTGTGAGACTATGGGCCTCATTGTGAGTTTGTTAGTCTGACGGTAAGACCACCACAGTGGCGGACATCAAAATACTGCCATGATGGTGGTCAGACAGACTACTGTATTATGAGTTACACATGCAGGACCACCAACCCCGCCAAAATTCCGACACCTCCAGGACTCTGGAGGGTGAGAAAGAGGCGGTTCCACCACACCACAGCCCATCAAAAATCCTCCACACCAATTATGCCCCACAAATCATGATAGCAGTACTTCCATGGCAGTGCGAACTGCAGTGGTCGGTAGACTACACAGTTATACACTATACCACATTGGATAGTTTAAATTCCACACACCTGAGACACATCCACACACCCGAAACACCAACAAACTGCTCTATAAAACACACACCTTCTCTGCATCAAAAACACCATACACAGCTAGACAGAGGCCACACATCAAATTTAGGAACCATAGAATAGACACCCCTCACCACTCCAAATACCACCCATCCCACACCTGCCCATCAAACTTATTGCCCCAATCTGCGCCATACATCACAAATCACCCATCACCCACTAACAACACAGCACCCACACCTCAGTATCCATTTATATACCTTTTCATGTCATCCACCACTACCATGTCCCCATAAAAAACACTCCCACGTCACAGACGATGAGTTGAGGGTCAGGGTGGCCGAAATCATCAGAGTAGAGCCACACCTACCAACAACCCTGATTGCCAGGAAGATGGATATGTGGCAAAACATAGTCGACAGGTGGAATTCTGTAGGCAGCTATCCACACACAAGGGAGGACATCAGAAAGAGGTGGAACAACCTCAGGGGGAAGGTACGTCCCGTGGCTGCCAGGCGCCAGCAGTAGGTCCTCAGGAATGGCGGGGGCCCCCAAACAGCTCCCCAACATTCACATCATGGGAGGAGAAGGGCTTGGATATCATACATCCTGAGGGCTTGACAGGAATACCTGGGAGAATGCAGTTGGGTAAGTCACAACACTGGAAATGTCACCCTACAATTCTGTGTTGCTTGCTCATTGATCATCTTTAGACATCTTAACAGCCAACACACTCACCACCCCTGTGTCCAACTGTCAAAAACACATCTCTGCCATACCACATGTCAACTAAACTCACCTGGGGGCACAATGTCTGTGTATGGCGTGGTTAGAACAGGGACTGACAGAACTGCACTGTTCTACCATTAAGAAAACCAGAACAGTATAGCATAATGAAAGTAGCCTTGCATGTCAACTACACAATCGACTCAGCACACCTGAATGATTCACAATTTCACAATCTAGGGCAATGACAGCAATGCTAAGGGAATCTGTCAATACAATACCACCAACACGCAGCTTTGTCCTCTGCTAAAATGTCCTTTTTACCTCCCATCACCCATTGACAGATACCCACCTGGGGGGAAAACACATATCTGCAGTGTTCTGTTTTAGGTGTAACCTGATATATATGGCCAGGTAAAATGGTCACTCCTATGCTTATGGACAGGTCAGTGTACAATTATATTAATCAGCTGTCTGGTGACTCAATACTGAACTACTGCTAACTGGGAGGTAACATTAACAATATCAAGCTACACAGCAGACCAGATAAGAGTCTATCAACAGACATCCAACTGCCAAGCTAAAATGATATCCTGAAGGAAGGTGTATGGCATGGGAATATCCTGTATACCATATAGGTGTACCTCAGATTTGAAAGCAGGTGTCACTGTCATATCAGGGGATCAAGTAAAGCCTTTCTATACATGGCTCAAAGCATATCTACCTGTCAAAGTTTGATAACACATGTTGTATTACAAACTGTAACAGTCTGTTCCACTTCTTTCACAGGTCACCATGTAACCATGGAGAGGACAGCCACCTCCACCTTTGATGAAGCCCTCAGTGAGGACAACACCCCTGGATGTGAGGACAATGAAAACATCTCTTGCCCATCTGGGATACCTGGGTCATTTGAAACCTGCCAGCTTCACCCTGCCCAAAACTACTCTACCCAGCTCTGTTACTTCGACATCCCAGGCAACTATTTGCCCCCAAACCTGTGTCCCAAGAACAGTTGATACTATCATGTGCACCCAGTACAGGTACCGGAGTCACCACTAGAGAACCCAGACAATGAAGGACCTGCCACCTGTGGGAGTGGGCAAACTGTGACAAGGGCACAGGCATGTGGGGGTAGGATGCATAGGAGGGATGGTGCGGGCTAGTGGATTGAGGCTGCTAGGGATACAACTGGCCAGGACACAATCTCCCAACTCCTGGGAGCCTACCAACAGTCCTAAGGCGTGATGGGCCTGATACTTGCCATGATGGGGGAGATAAATCAGCTGCAGAGGGACAACCACCAGGAAGTCATGCAAAAGTGGGAGGCCCACAATGCCAACATGGCCTTCCTAACAGGGGTGCTGAGAGACATTAATACCACCCAGAGTAGGTTATGTCCACTACAGTAGACCCCTTCCTTTGGCCATGTTACATCAGGCCCCTCTACATCTGTGGCAGCCGGTGGAATGGAGGCTCTGCAAGGGGAAGGAAATGCCTCAAACACTCATGCCTCTGTAGCTGAAGAACCCCCCCTGCAAATGTGGATGTCCAGCAAAACATCCAGGAGGAGCAGATGCCAAGACCTCAACCACTGCCAGGAACCGATCCTCTACTCATTGGTTCCCCTTGTGTATTACAGATGCACCCTCTTGACTGTTATTCTGACACTCTCCATTTTCCAATGGCACAAGGACACTGGACTTGAGACTCCAAATGTTGTTGCAGCTACCCTGATAATTACATCCACCATAACTTAACCCTTCACTGCTTGCACTTTATGATTACATCCCAATCCTTATACTTACCTGTGCACTTGTAAATAAACACAACTTAAACACATATCATGCTTGAGAGTAATTTGTTAGCTATATTGAACAGTTAACTGTGAAAAATGTTGTATACACATGATATTCTCATATGTTCCAAATCAGTTAAGTTCCATCTCACATGTACTGTTGAATATGGGTCTGATATACGTGTAATTGACCAAATAGGCACACTCCTTTTACCATTTAGTGCACCTTACAGCACATGGGTTGATAACATGGCAATTTTCACAAAGTGCAGTATAGCTACACAATGTGAAGCTTCAGCATAGGTGTGAATAACAGGTGGCCCACGGGCTACTGAAGTTAGCGACATGTCAGTGCTTGTCTATCCAAATAGGCAAACAGGTAGGCTAACTGTCTCATCAGCTAAAGCCTTATCACATACCCATATCATACCTCCCAAATGACCATACCCCATATTACTGACAGAGGTCAGTTCTACTGTCCTCAGTCATGGAAACTTCCACTTACCATGGTCAAGTATCTGTAGGCATGCTACTCACCTATGTCAGGCTTGACACACATGCACAGTGGCCTGCAAACAGGAAACACAGTGAAAGCTACAGACAAGTTAAAAAGTATCATTATCAAGCCAATGAGAAGTTTGAGGTGATGGAGTACACAGGATGATATGTGTCAGAGACACAAAACCACACATATGACAACATTGGACCCAGACAACATGGCACACAGGTCTATTACCATTCCACTGTCCTGAAAGGACCTCAGACACCACCAATATGATGCCATACAGTACCTGGATCAATCCATGTTCACTTTGCATGTCAGACTTGCAAATCCCACCTGCCTGTGGCACAATTCAGATTTGGCAACATGAGGATGACCTTGTGAAGAAATCTCCGAAGTACAAATGTAATACAAAAGGTATAGGCAGCTAATGGTTATGAAGAACCATGAATACCTGTTCTAAATATAATAGTTACAGTGAGTGTGCTGGGTACATACAGTAACAAATTAAATCATCACAATAGTCACAACTTCATGTACAATTTTGTAGGCACACCTGATATATGTACTTCCAAGTAACTAATGAGCTGTTTCATGGTCATACAAAGACCCTTCACAAACATCTCTACGCCCCCCAAATACCTACTATGTCAAGTAATTTACTGAACAAGACATACCTACAGTCAGTTGGAGTACTGATGTATAAGATCTCCATGTCTGTCTCCACCTTCATCCTCATCGCTGCCATCCTCGCTTGGCAATTCTGCATTCTCACCTGCTGGAACTGTGGCTCCCCCTCATCTGGTATGTATGGGATCAGACATCTCAGGGCGAGGTTGTGGAGCATGCAGCAGGCAACAACAATTTGAGACACATTGGCCGGTGAGTAGAGGAGGGCTCCATCTGACTTATCAGTGCAACAATATCTAGCCATCAGGACCCCGAAAGTCGCTCCATGACACGCCTCATCCTTCTGTGGGCCTCATTGAAACAAACTTCCCCTGGGGTGGTTGGGTACATCACTGGTGTCAACAACTAGGGAATGTTTGGGTAGCCAGAATTCCCTTAAGGAACCATTACATGTGTGCAAACATAAATATTAGTCATCCTACATTTGGCAGCGGACATTAGCTACTGACTCTTATCATCTATATGACTTACCAACCAGCCAGGCCCTCTCTGTGTACTGTCATGTCATCATCTGTGGGATATTGCTATTTCGCATGATGAAGGCATCATGAACTAAACTCAGGTACTATGCACATACTTGGGAAATTTAGATGTTCGCCAAACAGACTACTTGGACATTTATGGAGTAGAAGTTCTTCTTGTTCGGATACGCCTGTTCATTGCCACTTGGGGGAACAAAGGCTACATGGGTACCATCAATGGCTCCCATCACATGTGAGATGTATGCCAAAGCATAAAAATCTGCCTACACGTGTGCCAAATCCTCATGCTGTGGAAACCGGATGTAGCTGTCCAGGTGTTTCAACAGGGTTTAGACGACATCCTTCAAGGCCCAACTGAACATAGACTATGACATCCCTGCAGTTACGGCCATGGTATTTTGAAAGAAGTCTGTGGCCAGGAATTGAAGCACTGACATGACTTGTACAATGGGTGGGATGCTATTGGGATGACGAATGGCAGGCATCAGATCTGGCTCCAAATGATGACAGAGATCCATGATTGTCTGCCTATCCAAGTGGTAGATCTGGATGATATGTCGATCCTCCATGGTCTGCAGGTCTGCTAGTGAATGATACGCTGGAGGTTGTCTGACCCTTCTCATACCAAGGTAACTAGATGAAGGGGAATAAGAAGGTATGTCTATCAGTCATTGTGTCCATTGTAAGTGTGAAAATACATATGTCAAACATGATGTTTGGACATGCCATATGAAATAGTAAGAACATGGTACACAGGACATACCTAGGGAAATAAAGGCTTATAACTGCAATGCCATCGTCTTTCCTCAATAGTGACTTGGAAATGGATACGCATGCCAGTGAAAGTCTCAGTGATAATGACATTCTTACCATGTTCCACATACTATAGACACAAATACCATTTAACCAATTGCCAGGAGGGTGCAGACTATTTCACCAATGATGCATAACTCAGATCCCATGAATATTAGAACATGTTTTTAATTTGGATTTCAGTAACATTAATGCTCATAGCCACCACTGAAAGCCATGGCATAGTTATGTTTCAGACCCTATTACACATTTCAATTTCAACTTTTCCGACCATATAAGGTCCTTAAAATGTCAGCTGCCTGACCTACTGTATTGGACATCATTAAATGACCTACGTCCGCTGGCGGAAGTCATCATGGCAGTAGCTGGATACTACTGTGGTGGACATTGCCATTGGAACACATAGCTGCCTATGGCGGTCTTGTGCCAATGGCTATGACCGCCGGTAGTGATGGTCTCTTACATGGTAGACGTGATTTCATACTTCATCTCTTACTTGACTCCTGATACTGTTTCCAGCAAAACCTCCACGACTTGAGCTGTTGTGTACTGCATCTGGGAGCAATCATGCCACATCCTACAGGTGATAGGGCTCCTGCCTTCTCACCCGAGGAGCTGGAGAAGCTGATGGAAGAGGTCTTACCCCGTATGAAAAGCTCTATGGTGCACCAAAGGATGAGGTAAGTGCACCATGTGCACAAATATTTCATTAGCTCAACAAAAATTTGTTTTACTAAACACAGGGCTGATGGGCAATGTTTCAGAATATGTCCTCAAAGTCTGTAGGGGTCCCAAGGTTGTGATAGAATGGGATGAGTTCCTGGTCATGTGGACATGACTATCTTTTATTTTTCTATGTCATCCATGCACATCACCGCCCATCAGAAGAAGGGGATCTGGCATGCCATCACCAAGAAAGTGCAGACCCTGGGGTGTCCACAGCCGGCTGGGCACCCACTGTCAGAAGAGGTGAGAGGATCTGAGACGCTGGGCCTGGAAGACCACAGAGGCCCAGCTGGGGATGTTCTCCCAACAAGGACAGGGTGCCCGTCGGACTATGACCCCGCTAATGGCCCTCGTTTTGGTGATGGCCTTCCTTGAGTTGGATGGGCGTTTGAAGGCAGCACAGCAGCCACAGGGGGGTAAATACAGCCCTAAATATTGGTTGTCGCTTTACTAGTTGATTGAGTTAGTGTACAGTATGTCACCTCTGACAATGTGGGAAGTGCAAAGTGTCACAGATCTCCTGTGTACACATTGATGTACCATAGCCATCTATAGCACTCAGGTGTGCACATACCTATGTTTTGGAGGCATGTTACTCAGTTATGTAGTCCTCTCAATACAATAGCATTTTATGGTGCACATATGACTGTGTCATATGTGTACCATCATACTGCATTTCCTACAGTGGTAATTGCATATGTCCAGCAACAAGTCAATCCTCCCATTATCATGGTAGTAAGTTGTGTAGATCCTTGATTTTTGTCCTCTGCACTGTCTCAAGATTCTTGTCCATGCGCAAATTAAAGTCATACATATTGTAGTCAACTCAAGTTTTCAAATGCTTTCTGATAAGTGACAGCAGCAAGTGAGGTTGAGATGTCCACCTGATATGTCACATGACATACAAGGTTAACTCCTTCACACCTGTTACAAGGTTATCCACCTTGGTAAGTGAGGGATACACATAGACATATGTGGTGTTTCATTAGAGTAGGCTTGCATGGTGGATACCATTGAGGTGTTGCAACATATCAATGGACACACACACATTGGTATCATAGTCTAGGATTATTCCTACCTTGCTAATATTCTGTTATTGGAAAGTGGCCACACTGCTTTTTCCTAGGGCATACTGTACTAGGCACGATTCATAGGCACTGTTAGATTTTTTACAGATATGTGTCAACATCATGTATTAATTGAAAGGTTCAGTAATGAAATCGTTATGTCTACCTGAGGTTGCTATGAAGGACGTGGCAATTATGTCCAGGATGTTTGGTTACCTAATGTTGGCAATGACACCTATGTGTTACAGGTGTGAATGTTCACATACATACATGAGTTGTCTTATAAGTGTTTTTAGGCTTGTGGCTTGCATCATGGTAGAGTACCTGTCATGTTTGCAACACGTGCTGTGCCTCTGAGAATCCTACACAAACAGATGTAAGGCTTGCCATGTCTGATGTGTGTACTGTATAGTGATGTTTCCACTCAGTAAGTGGCCTATTGATGGTCTGCATTGAATTATTAGGTAGGTCTGACTGTCATCTTTCTGCACAGTATAGTTGTCCATATGTAAGGCACAGTCCATTTGACATCTTGTGGTTGTGTGTGGAACATAGGTCTGAGCTTACTTGGCCCTTACTTGACTGATAAAGTCTGTTTACAGAACACCAATGAGCTGGATGACTTGGTCCATATTGTAATTTCAATCCTTGATACCTCACTATTGGTGCATGTGTGTGTGCCATATGTTCTGACTCCTTAACCGAAAATTGGGATTAATGAGAATTTGAGTTGATGCAGGTTTCCATATGTCCATGGTGTATGGTTGTAACTATGTGAAATGAAGAAGTTATAGCTTGTCTGCACTAAGCTTGCTTGCTGTTGCTTTTGCATTTGTCATAGCCTCTTACTTTACATCAGAGGAAAGTATGTGTGTTTGTTGAGTATGTGTTATTGAATAGTGATAAGCAACTTGCAATTCCTAAATTGTTGTTTGTTTGGTACTTGACTATGTTGTTGTGGATAGGGAACCTGTATCATGTGGCAAAGTCACCTTGTCATGGTATGGTCAGTGTGGTTGGTCAACTTGGTTTTAGGTATTGTAGATGTCAGTTAGGGTGCTTAGCTGGTATATAACAATGTTTATATTGAAGAACCTGCTTCATGTTTTGTTGTGATATGATGTTGGCACTTAACTGGCACTACCTGGGGGTGTTAGTGAACTGGATGTAATGAGACATGTTTACTGTATGGTGGAAGTGTTATCTTGTGATTGTGATGATCATACTTAACTTTCTGTTTTTCAGCATCAGCACCGCAGGCGAAGGAGAGGGGGCACTGCTGAATGGTGAAGTAACTGGCCACTGGACCTCTAGTCATGACACCACCAACAGCGAGAGACCCAGTGGCCTAGAGGGTAAATGGAGTGCCAAGGGGGAGACCAGATTGACTACATTTTCTTCTGAATCCTCCTACAGTGGCCTCTCCCTAGTGGTGGTGGACCCATCTAGGACCAGCTCGGTACCATCTCTGCCCTCCACCCCCCATTTTATCACTACCCATCCTGTAGCTCTCCACCCAGTTGGCCGTGCCCACCCACCCAGAGACTCCTTTGCCGCAGGCACCTCTGCCCCAGTCCCTTTTAGCCCTGCTGTCCTCAGTTAGGGGGCTATTGACCTCAAGAGATCAATCTCTGTGGCTCAGTCAACCATTGTGAATGCTATCCAGGGACTGGTCACTCAAATACAACATAGCAATGCATTCCTGGAGGCATTCATGGTGCACTGGCTGGCCTACAAAAATCTTTTCAGACTCAGGCCTCCACACTGACGGCAGTCAGTCACCCCTTGTCTACTGTCCCCTCCACCTTCCTCTTCCCAATCTGATTCCTCCCTTCCTCGACCCAGCCAAAGCACACAAACAGACAGGCATGCATCCACCTCAACATCCAAGGGCAGCGCAGACAAACATAAGCACCACAAGACACACCACTGGCATGCACACAGACAACATCCACCTACAGACACAGCAACAGTCACGACCTGCCCTGACTCCCTTCTCCAACCTCTGCATCACAGGCACAACACTTGGCACACCTGCAGACACCACACCAACATTCACTTATCCAGCCACTACACCCATCCTACCTGCAGACAGCACCCCAGCAAACCCTCAGACATCCACCCCAGTCACCACACCCACAGACACTACAACCACTTACATGCCTACATGCTGGACATCCACCATACCTGCAGTTACCATCCTAACAGACAGCCACCCACCCACCACAGCATCCACCTGCACCTCCACCCCCCTCAGCCGACACTCACCCACCCAACTGACACCCACCACCACAAGCACACCTCCCACAAACATGCACCCAAACCATCCACACTGACATATTATACAACCACTCCTTCACCCTCCACGCCCAAACCCCCTTCAGATCACCGTCGACCGTCCCTGTGTGGCCAAAAACCTTTCCTTTCCAAGTTTGACCTGTTCCCTACTCCTCCCCCTGTGACACCACTAAAAAGACCGCTTCTCTCCCCAAGGCCATCTCTTGCATCTTGAAGGCCTCCCCTATCCTCCCTGCCAGCACCCTTGCCCCTCCCCCCACTAAAAAGAAGTCTACCACTCCCAGAAAGGTCCAACTCCCAAGCCAAAGCCTGACACCCACCACCACAAGCACACCTCCCACAAACATGCACCCAAACCATCCACACTGACATATTATACAACCACTCCTTCACCCTCCACGCCCAAACCCCCTTCAGATCACCGTCGACCGTCCCTGTGTGGCCAAAAACCTTTCCTTTCCAAGTTTGACCTGTTCCCTACTCCTCCCCCTGTGACACCACTAAAAAGACCGCTTCTCTCCCCAAGGCCATCTCTTGCATCTTGAAGGCCTCCCCTATCCTCCCTGCCAGCACCCTTGCCCCTCCCCCCACTAAAAAGAAGTCTACCACTCCCAGAAAGGTCCAACTCCCAAGCCAAAGCCTAAACCCCCCTCCTAAGCCCCTAAGCCTACGCCCAAACCCTCCCTCCCCCCTCACCACCCCTCACGAATCCCTGTGGTGCCTGCCTGCTACCTTGATGCCCCTACCTGTGGAGGTTAGGAGTAAAGTGGGGGCACCATTTCATGCCTTTGGTGCGGTTTGTCATGGACAATGGGCTGGCCTATGGCCTTGCATAGACTTATTTTCATATTTAATATTTGCATAAATATAACCAACCAGTTGTTGGTTTTCTTGTTACATCTTTGTCCTGCATTTCCTTTCCTGGATTTGAGTTGTTCCTGTCTGACATTGGTTGTGTGCCAGTATATGTGTGTGTGTGTGCTGCTTGATGCTTCCAGTAGTATTGTCTGAGCAGTCTGTGAGGTTGTGTACAGTGCTTTCATCCCCCAGGGATTGGGTGTGTTTTGTGCGATGGGTATGTGTGTATAGCTGAAATGTTGTTGTCATGGTAGCGTGTTGTGTTAGTGATGATATGGGTTTGTTGTTGTGCTGTGTGGCTTTGACAGTTTGAGTCTGTGTGTATTGTGCATGGCATGATAGGTATGGTGTGCTGTGTGTGTGTGTGATGTGTGTGTCGATTGCTAGGTTGTGTGATGGTGTAATTCTGTGTTTTCCATCACAGATGGTTGTACATTTTGTTGTTTGTGTGTGTAGTCCCTGGCCAGTGTTGGTAGTGAGTGTGTGATGTGTTTTTATTTGTTCGGTTGTGGTGTTGTTGTTACAAATTCGTATATGTATTTGTGTGGCTGGGCCTGTGCTGTGTTGCCGTGTAACTATGTGCTCTTGGCGTGTGGTGTGTGTGTGCTGGCTGCAGTGTGCATGCTGTGTATGTGTGTGTGTGTTCTCGGACTGCCAAAATCGTAATGAGGCCCTATGTCTTAGATTGTGTATTGCAGCATCACTGAACAAAATACTTTCTCCTACATCTACAAGTCAATGTAACACTGCATGTCTACCTGTGTCACAATATTCCTAAGTGTTACCTTGTTCACGCCACTATATGTATCACTGTCTTCTTTACAGCTTTTCTATATGAATTAATGTCCTCCCACATGTCACTCTATGGACATGTGTCTAGCTTACTCTCTTTCTATATGTATTAATCTCTTTCAAAATGTCTGACAGTATCCAGGTCTGGGTGCATCAGTATATACATCACCATATGACTGGGTATATCAGCCTCTGCATAGCTCTATACTTGGGTGTGTCAGTCTATCCATTAGTGTGTAGCTACCTGTCTCAGTGTATGCATCAATATGTCCCTTGGTATGTCAGTGTATGTATTAGTGTCACCTACCCATATTCCTCTACATATCACTGTACACCTACGTGTCTCAATATATCTTTATATTTGCCTAAGTGAATCAGTGTATGCACTGGTATGTGCTTGTGTGTGGTAGTGAATACATCAGTGTGCTCCTAGGTATGTGAGTGTCACACTATCCTTCTCTCTCTCTGCCTTTGTGTCTCAATGTATACATCAGTGTACATCTGAATGATTCTTTGAATACATCAGTGTCCAACTGGCTGTGTCATTGCATGCACCAAAGTGTGCCTGGATCAGTCAGTACATGCATAATTGCATCACTGGATGTATCAGTATATGTACGAGAGTGTGTCTGGATGTGTCACTGTTTACATCAGTGTGTGCCTGGCTCTGTCAGTGTATAGATAAGAGTATATATATGTGTCCCACTGCATGCATTACTGCATCCCTAAGTATCTCAGTGTGAATGTCAGCATGTCCCTGGATGAGTCAGCATATGGATCACTGTCACCTATGTATTATAGTGCATGTATTACAGTGCACCTAGGTATTACAGTGTATGCATCAGTGTCAACCTGGTTCTGTCAGTGCATGCAACAGTGAGTGCCGGGATGTGTCACTCTACTCATTAGTACGCTCCTGGGTATGTCAATCTATACATCACAGTGTGCATAGGTGTGTCAGTGTACAGGTCAGTGTGTGTCTAGGTGTGTCAGTGTATGCATCAGTGTGTCCCTGAGTGTTTGACTGAATCTATCAGTGTGGACCTTGGTGTATGGCTTGGTATATTTGTATCAGCATTGGTGAATACACAAGTGACTTTACCACTATTTTACTACATACAAGACTGACTATATTTTCCTTATTAGCTATATAAGTGCCATATGCTGTAGTAGAGTGCATTTGTACCTGGGCATAGGGCTCTACAACTTTTCATCTCTGTAAGGAAATGCCTCCTTGGCATGGTTACCCCCTGACTTTTTGCCTTTGCTGATGCTAAGTTATGATTTGAAAGTGTGCTGGGACCCTGCTAACCAGGCCCCAGCACCAGTGTTCTTTCCCTAAACTGTACCTTTGTCTCCACAATTGGCACAACTGTCAACATCAGGGCAGTGCGCGCTCTACGGGTGACTAGAATGCAAAAACCTAACAATTTCAAGCTAACATAATTTATGCATTGTGCTGATATGATGTAGTTTAACCTTTTGCATTACAGAGTTCAATCCTGAAGACTTATGTTCAGCATGCATATATATACTGTTCACATGAAATGTACTGCTGCAGGCTTTCAGACTGTGTCAGGGTGTGGTCCTCTTCCAGGGCCTTCTAGAAGCTTTCCCTGCAGCATGCCTGGGTGTGGTTGGTGGGCTGGGCTAAGACTCAATAAAAGGGAGCCAGCCCAGCTCCACATGCTCACTATTCAGAGGTCCCGGTGCAGAGCAGTAGCAACTTCCAGAGCTCCCGTTCCGGAGGCCTACTTTGATCTTCCAGGCCTTTGCCCTTCATTTACATTGGTGATCCTTGATCAGGGCGGTAAGACGGAGGTTGGGCTGGGCCCTCAATCCAGTTTTCGAAGGCATTCGAGCTCTTGGCCTAATTTTCATATTGAGAGATTTTATCTTGTGCGTGTGAATATGCTCTGGGTTTTTTCTGCCATTTACATGTTAATATTCGAATCGGCAAGACGCGCAATTCGTTCCTCATGCTTTAACCCTTGATATTCATTGTGCGCTACCATTTCTTGGCAGTTACATGGTGGCATTCGAATCAGCAAGACGCATGATTCGTTCCTCGTGCTTTAACCCTTGATATTCATTGTGCGCTACCATTTCTTGGCAATTACATGGTGGCATTCGAATCGGCAAGACGCGCGATTCAATTCTTGTGTGTAATTCTTGTTATTCCTTGTACGCTACCATTTCTTGTTGTTCATATGGTAGTCTTCGAATCGGCAAGTCACGCGATTCTTTTTCTGGTGTTTAACTCATGATATTCAATGTGCGCCACCATTCCTTGGCATTCACATGGTGGGCTTTGAATCGTCAAGACGCACAATTCATTTCCTGTGTCTAATTCATGATATTCATTGTGTGTTATCATTTCATGACATTTATTGGCTGACATTCGAATCGGCAGAACGCGCGAGTCATTTCTTGTGTTGAACTCATGCTATTCAGCGAGCGTTACCATTTCTTGCCATTTACTTGGGGGTGCTCGAATCGGCAATACGAGCGATTCATTTCTTGTGTTTAAAATCACGGTGGCATTATGCGCTACCACTTCATGGCATTTCCTTGGTGACCTCCGAGTCGGCTAGACGCGCAATTTATTTCTTGAGTCTAACTAATGTTATTCATGGTGCACAATCATTCCATGGTAGTTACAACCTTTGTGAAAATCTGCAATGTGTGCAATTCATGTTCCTGCAATTTTGAGAAAACAAAAATGCTAGAGTTCTAGATGTGATGCTGTATGTATAAAAATAAGTTCCTCAAGCACGATTCATATTATGGATTAGAAATCATTCAGATTATTTCCTGATCCTCATGCAAAAGAAAATACTTGAATTTGAAAGTTGTATTTAACCTTTCTTGATTCCCTCACAGGTATCTAGTCATCTTGAAGCCTAGTTATTTAAGTCTATGCTTAGGTTGTCCATGTTTTCAGAATGACAATGCTTAGAGTCATAGCCTAGTACTAATTAATATTATATAATCTTGATATTGTGTGTTTTAACCTTTTTGCTCCCTACAGGTCTCCTTCCCATCTGTTCCCTTCCTAATCCCCTTTTCCCCACTGGGACTCGCTTAGATTCTGTGACAATTCTGATCAGAGTATTGGAGCTGTCTTGTGGTGGA
This sequence comes from Pleurodeles waltl, assembly GCF_031143425.1. NCBI lineage: Eukaryota > Metazoa > Chordata > Amphibia > Caudata > Salamandridae > Pleurodeles > Pleurodeles waltl. The sequence goes on along the minus strand of NC_090444.1, from coordinate 1,428,094,044 downwards.
AGTGTTGGGAACGTGCACAGACCCCGAGGATCTGGTGACTCTGACAACAACCCTGGCACTCAGGTACCAAGGGTCCTGATGCCAGGGAAGGTCTCTAAGGGCTGCAGCATGTCTTATGCCACCCTGGGGACCCCTTACTCAGCACATACACACTGCCTCACAGCTTGTGTGTGCTGATGGGGAGAAAATGACTAAGTCGACAAGGCACTCCCCTCTGAGTGCCATGCCAACCTCACACTGCCTGTGGCATAGGTAAGTCACCCCTCTAGCAGGCCTTACAGCCCTAAGGCAGGGTGAACTATACCACAGGTGAGGGCATATGTGCATGAGCACTATGCCCCTATAGTGTCTAAGCAAAACCTTAGACATTGTAAGTGCAGGGTAGCCATAAGAGTATATGGTCTGGGAGTTTGTCAAACACGAACTCCACAGTTCCATAATGGCTGCACTGAAAACTGGGAAGTTTGGTATCAAACTTCTCCGCACAATAAATGCACACTGATGCCAGTGTGCAATTTATTGTAACATACACCCAGAGGGCACCTTAGAGGTGCCCCCTGAATTCCAACCCGACTTCCAATGTAGGCTGACTAGTTTCTGCCAGCCTGCCACACACCAGACATGTTGCTGGCCACATGGGGAGAGTGCCTTTGCCACTCTGTGGCCAGGAACAAAGCCTGTACTGGGTGGAGGTGCTTCTCACCTCCCCCTGCAGGAACTATAACACCTGGCGGTGAGCCTCAAAGGCTCACCCCTTTTGTTACAACACCACAGGGCATCCCAGCAAGAGGAGATGCCCGCCCCTCCAGCCACTGCCCCCACTTTTGGCGGCAAGGCTGGAGGAGATAATTAGAAAAACAGTGAGGAGCCACCCCCCAGTCAGGACAGCCCCTAAGGTGTCCTGAGCTGAGGTGACTCCTGCTTTTAGAAATCCTCCATCTTGTGAGTGGAGTATTCCCCAATAGGATTAGGGATGTGCCCCCCTCCCCACAGGGAGGAGGCACAAAGAGGGTGTAGCCACCCTCCAGGACAGTAGACATTGGCTACTGCCCTCCCAGGCCTAAACACACCTCTAAATTCAGTATTTAGGTGCACCCAGAACCTAGGAAAGTAGATTTCTGCAACCTTGACAAGAAGAAGGGCTGCTGACCTGAAGCCCTGCAGAGAAGACGGAGACGACAACTGCCTTGGCCCCAGCCCTACCGGCCTGTCTCCCAACTTCGAAGAAAACTGCAACAGCAACGCATCCAACAGGGACCAGCGACCTCTGAAGCCTCAGAGGACTGCCCTGCACCCAAGGACCAAGAAACTCCCATGAATAGCGGCCCTGTTCAAAAACCTGCAACTTCTTTGCAACAAAGAAGCAACTTTACAGACTTCACGTTTCCTGCCGGAAGCGTGAGACTTCCCACTCTGCACCCGACGCCCCCGGCTCGACCTGCAGAAAACCAACACCTCAGGGAGGACTCCCCGGCGACTGTGAGCCCGTGAGTAACCAGAGACGACCCCCCTGAGCCCCCACAGCGATGCCTGCAGAGAGAATCCAGAGGCTCCCCCTGACCGCGACTGGCTGTCACAAGGGACCCGACGCCTGGAACCAACACTGCACCCGCAGCCCCCAGGACCTGAAGGAACCGAACTCCAGTGAAATAGCGACCCCCAGGCGACCCTCTGCCTAGCCCAGGTGGTGGCTGCCCCAAGGAGCCCCCCCCGTGCCTGCCTGCATCGTTGAATTGACCCCCGGGTCCCTCCATTACTTCCTAAACAAAACCCGACGCCTGTTTGCACACTGCACACAGCCGCGCCTGTGCCGCTGAGGGTGTACTTTCTGTGCCTTCTTGTGTCCCCCCCCAGTGCCCTACAAAACCCCCCTGGTCTGCCCCTGAGGACGAAGGTACTTACCTGCTGGCAGACTGGAACCGGGGCACCCCTGTTCTCCATAGAAGCCTATGGTGGTCATTATAACCCTGGCGGTCGTTGTTAAAGCGGCGGTAAGACCGCCAACAGGCCGGCGGTAAAATTTTTGCAATTACGACCGTGGCGGAAACCGCCAACAAAGACAGCCACTTTAACACTCCGACCACCACGGCGGTACAAACAAACAGCGCGGCAGACACCGCCAACAGACAGGCGGAGGACAAAGTACCACCCACAGTATCACAACAGGCCAATCCGCCACCTTTTCCGGGTCGGATTCACCACAGATAAAAACACGGCGGAAACAGGATTCCGAAAGGAAAACGTTCACCTCTACACACCCCACGAGGAACTAGGACACCATGGAGCCGGAACTCCAAATTCTCCCTGCAATAGTCTTCCTGCTCCTCTACCAGGAGCACGAACGCCGGCGGCGAAGACCACGGTGAGTACTGCACCTACGACACAGGGGAGGGAAAAACAGTGACACACACACGCAACACCCCCACCCTCACTCACTACAACACACACACTAATACATATTAATACAAGATAGTTTCACCCGCCAACCCCCCCGGAAGAATGCAAAGACAAAAGGAAATTAGTGTAACCATTGTAATATATTAAAATCAAGTATGCAAAAATATATATATACACCATTAACAAAATATACACCAAGCATAGTAGTCCAGGTAGTGCTCCAATTAAGTCCGCAGAGCACTGGGCCCACACGGTATGGACGAGGCCCACACAAGATCCCCGACCATGATAGAGAGAACACTGCAGGGGCATCAGAGAGCAAGAAAACAGGCACCTCAGGGGGAGGGAAAGGGGGGGCACCTCAGCCGGTTGAGTGCACAACGCCAAATCCACGAGAGAGCCACATGCCCACTGTTCAATCCTGGGGAGTGCAAAGCCACAGTCTCTCAAGTCTCTACAGTGGGTGGGTTGCCCACTGCCATATCCTGGGGAGTGCAAAGCCACAGTCTATCAAGTCTCTACATTGGGTGGGTTGCCCACTGTTCCATCCTGGGGAGTGCAAAGCCACAGTCTCTCAAGTGGATAACAGTCTCCACTGGTTCTGGAGGGGGCTTTGTGCCCAGAGTGCTTCATCCTGCTAAGGACAGAGGTAGTGGATGTATCTCTCCACTGGTTCTGGAGGGGACATGGTGCCCAGAGTGCTTCATCCTGCTAAGGACAGATTAAGTGGATGTATCTCTTCACTGGATCTGGAGGGGGCATGGTGCCCAGAGTGCTTCATCCGGCTAAGGACAGAGGTAGTGGATGTATCTCTCCACTGGTTCTGGAGGGGGCATGGTGCCCAGAATGCTTCATCCTCCTAAGGACAGAGGTAGTGGATTTATTTCTCCACTGGTTCTGGAGGGGGCTTTGTGCCCAGAGTGCTTCATCCTGCTAAGGACAGAGGTAGTGGATGTATCTCTCCACTGGTTCTGGAGGGGGCATGGTGCCCAGAGTGCTTCATTCTGCCTGTGACGGACTCAGTAGCGTCAGTGCCCTTGGCGCTCATGGGCCAGCGTTGCTTGAGGCGGCGGTGCCCTGTTCAGCGGTGCTTGAGACGGCGGTGCCCTGTTCAGCGGTGCTTGAAACGGTGGTGCCCTGTTCAGCGGTGCTTGAGACGGCGGTGCCTTTTCAGCGGTGCTTGAGACGGCGGTGCCCTGTTCAGCGGTGCTTGGAGCGGCGGGCTCCTTTGCAGTGACTCAGCTGCTGGCGGTCCTCTCTAGCCCAGCGGGGTTTGTGCTGGCGGTCCTCTCTGTCCCAGCGGGGTTTGTGCTGGCGGTCCTCTCTAGCCCAGCGGGGCTTGTGCTGGCGGTCCTCTCTGGCCCAGTGGGGATGATGGCTGTGGCCTCCTCGGCTGCTAAGGACAGAGGTAGTGGATGTATCTCTCCACTGGTTCTGGAGGGGGCATGGTGCCCAGAGTGCTTCATCCGGCTAAGGACAGAGGTAGTGGATGTATCTCTCCACTGGTTCTGGAGGGGGCATGGTGCCCAGAGTGCTTCATCCTGCTAAGGACAGAGGTAGTGGATGTATCTCTCCACTGGGTCTGGAGGGTGCATGGTGCCCAGAATGCTTCATCCTCCTAAGGACAGAGGTAGTGGATTTATCTCTCCACTCGTTCTGGAGGGGGCTTTGTGCCCAGAGTGCTTCATCCTGCTAAGGACAGAGATAGTGGATGTATCTCTCCACTGGTTCTGGATGGGGCATGGTGCCCAGAGTGCTTCATTCTGCCCGTGACGGACTCAGTAGCGTCAGTGCCCTTGGCGCTCATGGGCCAGCGTTGCTTGAGGCGACGGTGCCCTGTTCAGCGGTGCTTGAGACGGCGGTGCCCTGTTCAGCGGTGCTTGAGACGGCGGTGCCCTGTTCAGCGGTGCTTGAGACGGTGGTGCCCTGTTCAGCGGTGCTTGAGACGGCGGTGCCTGTTCAGCGGTGCTGAGACGGCGGTGCCCTGTTCAGCGGTGCTTGTGACGGCGGTGCCCTGTTCAGTGTTGCTTGAGGCGATGGTGCCCTGTTCAACGGTGCTTGAGACGGCAGTGCCCTGTTCAGCGGTGCTTGGAGCGAGGGGGCTCCTTTGCAGTGACTCAGCTGCTGGCGGTCCTCTCTAGCCCAGCGGGGCTTGTGCTGGCGGTCCTCTCTGTCCCAGCGGGGCTTGTGCTGGCGGTCCTCTCTAGCCCAGCGGGGCTTATGCTGGAGGTCCTCTCTGGCCCAGTGGGGATGATGGCTGTGGCCTCCTGGTCAGCGGGGATGATGGCTGTGGCCTCCTGGGCAGCGGGGATGATGTCTGTGGCCTCCTGGGCAGCGGGGATGATGGCGGTCTCCTCCGTCATGCAGCTCTTCCCAGACTTTCCTGCTTTCTTGTGGCCCTTCCCCACCTTGGAAGGTGTCGCAGCTGACTCCACACTCCCACCGGGACCCCTGAGAGCGGCTTTGGTGGCTGGAGTCTTCCCCCTCTCCCACCGGGCACTGGCCAACTTCTGATGCTTCACAGGTGGTGGACTGTCTGTGCTGTGGCTCCGTGCCACACTGGCTGCCCTGGTGTCCGGTGCACTCCATATTCCGGTGACTACAGGCACCACTGGTCCCGGAGATGTTGTGGCTTAGGTGCTAGTTTGGGACCTAGGAGACGGACGGGGTGGGGGAGGTGTGGGAAAGAGGTCAAGGTTGGACAGGAAAAGTTTTTTTTTTTGGAGACACTGGGACGGGTAGCTTGAGGGGGTTTGGGAGTGGAGGAAGAGGTTGTGGTTGTAGGAGGTGTTCGTTTGGTGACTTTGGGTGAAGGTGCATGCGCTGGAGGCTGTCGTGAGGTGGATGGCTGTTGGGTGGGTGTGTGCCTGCGTTTGTGTATCTTGGGAGGTGGTGTCACAGACACACTGGGAGAGGACACAGGGGACGTGTGAATGGTAGTGGGGGTGGTGACTGCACGTGAGCGGGGTGTGGTAGTGGCTGTGCTGGTGATGGCAGTAGTGGCTGTAGATGTAGTGCATGCAGGTGTGAGTGTAGACAAGACTAGGAGGGAGGAGGGAGACGAGGAGGAGGGGGGCACAGTGGAGGCAGTGGATGTTGGTGTGTCTGCATGTGTGTGATGCTTGCGTGAGTGCCTGTGGGATGTGTGGTGCTTATGTTTGCCTGAGCTTCCCTTGTGTGTTGACGTGTGTGCATGATGGTCTAGAGGTGTGCTTGGGATAGGCTGGGGTACAGGGGATTGGGTCTGGGTGGAGGAAGTTGGAGGGGGGAGGCTAGACACAGGGACAATGGCTGCCATCAGTGCTGAGGCCAGAGTCTGAAAAGCTCGCTGAAGGGCCGCCTGACCAGAATGAATGACCTCCAGGAATGCATTAGTTTGTTGCAACTGCCTTTCGACACCCTGGATGGCATTCAAAATGGTAGACTGCCCAATAGTGAGGGACCTGAGGAGGTCAATGGCCTCCTCACTGAGGGCAGCAGGGGTGACTGGGGCAGGGCCTGAGGTGCCTGGGGCTAAGGTGATGCCCACCCTCCTGGGTGAGCGGGCACGGGGCAAAGGCTGAGGGGCTGCTGGGAGGGCGGTGCTGGAAGGGGGTGGCGGCTGTACCAGTAGATGGGGGGGGCACAGATGTTGCCACCACCACAAGGAAGCTCCCATCAGAGGACGAGTCAGTGTCGCTGGTCTCAGCTCCCGTCCCCGCCGTGGAGCTCCCCACGCCCTCCGTCCCACTGGTGAAGTCCGAGTCAGTAGTGTGGCCCTCGATGGCCATGTGGGATGCAGCCCCCTCGTGCTCTGGTGGCACTGCTCCTCCGCCTGATGATGCTAATGCACACAAGAACAGGGAGACCACAAAAAGGGGGGGAGACGACAGAAGAAAAACATGTTAAGTGCATGCATTACCGCTACAGTTGGCGGACACGACAGACACAGAAGCCCCCTGCACTACGCCCCGCTCTTGGGCTCCACTGTTCAATTCCTGGGAAATGGCCTACTAGGCTATGGACGACATCTGCACACATGGATGACACAGGGGCATGACTAGGTGTACTTGGCACTCTACGGAGGTGCGGCGGGGTGCCACATGGCCTGCCTTACGGAGAAACCTTGCCTACGGAACTCGCCCTGGCCTAGGGAAACCAAAGCCCACCTCCCCCACCCAGACACCTCCACTGCACGCAAAATCAGCAGGATGAGAGTGTACTCACCCCCTTGTGGCTGCTGTGATGCCCTCAAGTGCCCATCCAACTCCGGGTACTCGAACGCCAGGATCCTGAACATCAGGGTGGTCATGGGGCGACGGGCACCCCTCCCACGTTGGGAGGCCATCCCCAGCTGAGCCTCCGCCGTCTTCTTGCTCCAGCGGCAAATGTCCTCCCATCTTTTCCGGCAGTGGGTGCTCTGTCTGTGGTGGACCCCCAGGGTCCGGACGTCCTTGGCGATGGCACGTCAAATATCTTTTTTCTGGTGGGCGCTGACCTACATGATTTGTACAGGGGGAAGAGAAACTTATTACCAACTGCACTGTCACAGTCATTGGCCCCATCCCTACCCTTGCCATGTGGCACATGCACTCACCGTCGTTTCATGCACGCCGCACTCTCCCCCCTTCCTTCTTACATCCACCCCTCTCCACACAGGCATAGCCCATACAGCATGCTCCCAGTGTACTTTCCTGTTTGTCTGGAGGACCATAGAGTAGCGTACTGGGGGAGGACCCCATCCACAAGTTTCTCTTGTGGAGGCAGGGGCTCTTTCCCCAGACACTCGAGCCATTGTCTCTTCCAGACCGAGTTCACAGCAGCACTTGCAGTGTAGGTCCTCTCCTGTCGAAGATCAGGTATCGAGTGATTGAACAGATAGAAAATGGCGGTCACGTCCGCGGTGGTGCGTACCGTCACCGCTGGCATACATCGTCATTGGCTCCTGGGACCCATAGGGTCCAATGTTAACCAATGCAGCAATGCGCTGCGGTCTTTGACCACCTACTGCAATGGTGTACAACGCCAGTGCAGTTACCTCACATCCAATTGTCCCATTTTAGAGGTCAGGCAGCCGCCATTTCAGGGGCCCACATGGCTTCATTTTTAACTGCGCCACACATACCTAGGCCTAGACTCAACACACATACAGGCCACTTTTTAGATTATGATTGGTGTTCTGTGTAAGCTGTGGGGACGTACCTCTGAGTTGTTTGACTCTGTGCTCGCTGTTGTCCTTCATAGGCACCGTCCGCTGGGACATGTGAGGAGATGGCGGCATCCTCCGGTGTACCGACCGTTGGTGGACCTGTCAACAATGGAGGAAAGACATGTGATCATCACCTACAGGCATGACCTTGCCACAATCCAGGAACTGTGTAGCCAGCTGGAGCCAGACCTGATGTCAGCTATCCGCCATCCCACAGGCATCCCCCCTCAAGTGCAGGTGCTGTCAGTGCTCCATTTCCTTGCAAGTGGGTCATTTAACCAGTGGCCATAGCATCAGGGATGTCCCAGCCTATGTTTTCCAACGTGTTGTCCAGAGTGTTGTCTGCCTTGCTGAAACACATGCGGAGCTACATCGTTTTCCCTCAGGTGGAGGATTTGCCTACAGTGAAAGGTGATTTCTATGCCCTGGGACATATCCCCAACATCATAGGTGCCTTTGATGTGACGCATGTGGCTTTGGTCCCCCCCCACAGGAGTGAACAGGTGTACAGAAACCGGAAGAGTTCTCATTCTATGAATGTACAGATGGTATGTTTGGCAGACCAGTACATCTCCCATGTGAATGCCAAGTTCCCTGGCTCAGTGCATGATGCCTACATCCTGCGGAATAGCAGCACCCCTTATCTGATGGGTCAACTCCAGAGGCACCGTGTGTGGCTATTAGGTGAGCACCGGGAAGCAAGACAGTGGGAATGGTTATCTGGGTCTGGGGATATCCCTACAGGTTAGTATTTGTCTAACAGTTGTCCCTCGCCATTTGCAGGTGACTCTGGTTACCCCAACCTGTCATGGCTACTGACCCCAGTGAGGAATCCCAGGACAAGGGCAGAGGAACGCTACAATGAGGCCCATGGGTGAAGTAGGAGGGTGATCGAGCGGACCTTCGGCCTCCTGAAGGCCAGGTTCCGGTGCCTCCATATGACAGGTGGTTCCCTATTCTTCTCACCAAAGAAGGTGTGCCAGATCATCGTGGCCTGCTGTATGCTTCACAACTTGGCTTTGCGACTACAGGTGCCTTTTCTGCAGGAGGATGATCCAGATGGCGGTGTTGTTGCAGCTGTGGAGCCTGCGGACAGTGAAGACGAGGAAGCAAAAGAAGAAGACATGGACAACAGGGACTCAGTGATCCAGCAATATTTCCAGTGAAACACAGGTAAGAATACAAACCTGCCTACTACATGTACTTAAACACTACTACCTCTCTACTGTCTGTCGTTTTCACCCAGTGTATGGTCACTGAGTTGTCACTTTCCCTTACGATTTCACAGATGTGGGTCCCAATGTGTGACATCTGCTTTGATTCCTCATGGACTACAGCTGTGTGACATAGGTATGTTGACATTACAAATGAAAGAGCTTTTTGCCACAGTAATTGCTAATACAGTATTCTGAAATCACAGACTGACTCCAGATTGTTTTGTGCTTTAAGGGTGTTTATTTTAGTGCTCAATATTGGAGGGGGTACCCTCCTGGTGTTGAGTACTTCCTTCAGCACCCCTACGATGGTGCCCAGGGTGGAATTGATGGTTCTGAGTTCCTCCCTGAAGCCCAAATACACTTCCTCCTGCAGGCGCTGGGTCTCCTGAAATTTGGCCAGTACCGTTGCCATCGTCTCCTGGGAGTGGTGGTAGGCTCCCATGATGTTGGAGAGGGCCTCGTGGAGAGTGGGTTCCCTGGGTCTGTCCGCCCCCTGTCGCACAGCAGCCCTCCCAGTTCCCCTGTGTTCCTGGGCCTCCATCCCCTGGACCGTGTGCCCACTACCACTGCCCCCAGGTCCCTGTTGTTGTTGGGGTGGTGGGTTAGCCTGGGTTCCCTGTAGTGGTGGACACACTGCTGATTGACGTGTCCTGGGGACGGAGGTATGGGCCCGCTGGGTGGGTGCTGTGCTGGTGTTTCCAGAGGGGGGAAGGTCTGTGGTGGCCTGTGACTGGGTGAGGGGAACCAACTGTCCCGATGTCCCCGATGGGCCGGGCTGGTCATCTAGATCCAGTTGGACAGAGGTGCTGTCATCACTGTGGGCCTCTTCTGTTGGTGGTGTGGACATGTGTGGACCCTCCTGTCCGGTGACGTTGGGTAGGGGTCCTGCAGGGGTATAAAAGGATGTTTATCACATCTGTGTGTTCCATGGTGTGCAATGGGTGGGTGACCGTGTACCTCAGTGCTTGCATTCCTGTGTGGGACCTTGTGTGATGATGGTTTAGGGGGGTGTATGGGTATGTGTAGTGGGCATGCTTTAGGGATGGGTGTCCATGCTTTGTTGTTGCATGCAGGGCTTGGTGTTAGGATGTGTGGATTGTGATGTTGGGACATTTGTGAGGAGTTAGAGTGATGGGGTGAGGGTGAGGGTATGTGATGGCATGCAGGTAGGGTGGGGGATGTAATAGTTAAGATGTAACTTACCAGAGTCCATTCCTCCACCTACTCCTGCGAGGCCCTCAGGATGCAGAATCGCCAAGACCTGCTCCTCCCATGTTGTTAGTTGTGGGGGAGGAGATGGGGGTCCGCCGCCAGTCCGCTGAACCGCAAGGTGGTGTCTTGAGACCACGGAATGCACCTTCCCCCGTAGGTCGTTCCACCTCTTCCTGATGTCCTCCCGATTTCTTGGGTGCTGTCCCACTGCGTTGACCCTGTCCACTGTTCTTCGCCATAGCTCCATCTTCCTTGCAATTGAGGTGTGCTGCATCTGTGATCCAAATAGCTGTGGCTCTACCCGGACGATTTCCTCCACCATGACCCTGAGCTCCTCCTCCAAGAACCTGGGGTGTCCTTGCCGTGCTATGGGGTGGTGTAGGTGATGTGTGGGGTGGTGTGTGGGGTGATAAGTGTGCTGATATGTAGAGGTGTGTAGTGTGAGGTGCGTAGAAGTTATGTGGGTGATGGTGTTGTGTGCCTGTGGATGCTAGTATTGTTAATGGCGGTGTCTCTCTCTGGCCTTCTCTCCGTAATTGTGGTCATAGGGGTTTGTGGGTGATGTGGGTGTGTGTTTTATATTGTATTGGGTGTGTGGGAGTGGTGTGTGTATGTGTATCAGGTGTGTGTATTTCGATTTTTCCAATGTGGATGTGTTTTGTAAGAGTGTGTGTATTTTGAGCGCGGAGGTGTGTACCGCCAATGGAATACCGCGGTTGAAAGATTGCCGCGTGGATTCGTGGGTTGTGATAGTGTGGGCATATTTCTGTTGGCGTGACGGTGGAGGTTTTGTTTTCGCCAGTTTATCACTGACCTTTGGTGTGGCCGACTTGTGTGGGTGTCTGAATTTTGGCAGATTGCGCGCTGTGGGTCATAATAGCTGTGGTGGATTTCCGCTGCCTCGGCGGTGTGTTGGCGGTCTTCTGCACGGCGGTAAACGGCTTTTACCGCCAATGTTGTAATGGCCGCCAATGTATTTTGGGCACCTCGTTGACCTCTGCACCTGACTGGCCCTGAGCTGCTGGTGTGGTAACTTTGGGGTTGCCTTGAACCCCCAACGGTGGGCTGCCTATGCCCCAACTTTGAGACTTGTAAGTGTTATACTTACCCTCAAAACTAACCTTTACTTTCCTCCCCCAGGAACTGTTGATTTCTGCACTGTGTCCACTTTTGAAATAGCTGAGAGGATGTTTCAGGATGCAAGGTTGCGAGACTTCCTTCGGGACTCGGGTCTAGCTGAGCTGGGTGACTGGTTTGAGGATTGGTGACTGGTGTCTCTGGAGGCTGTGCTAGAGGAGAGCACTAAATAGGTTATATGTACTGCGTGTTTGCGCAATGCTGCGCGCGCGCTTCCCTGTCCTACCTGAGACCCCAATGACATGCCGAGCTCTGGAGGCACTGTGCCTGTGAAAGCTTATTACAAAATTGTATAACTGCATGCAGGGACAGCGGGGTGGCGTTGTGATGGCTACCAGAGCTAGATGGGAGGTGGACATGGGTGAGACTATCTCGGAGGAGGTGTGGCGTATATGCTGTGTTCACATGAGAGTGCTGTCGCCTAATTATAGGCTACGGATGATACATTTTAAGTTTCTACATCGACTATATTATACCCCTAGAGATTTATATGTTATGGGCCTGCGCCCGGATGCGAGCTGTGAGCGATGCCATGTTCCAGATGCTGATTTTATGCACCTTGCATGGAATTGTGGGGGTGTTCATGCATATTGGAAGGCGGTTATGCATATGATTGAGGAGATCACTGGCTTGGAACTGCCCTTTTCCCCTAAAATTGCACTGCTGGGATATGTCGAGGAGGTGCCATTGGCCCATAGGAGATTGGTGGGCTTGCTGCTGTTGCTGGCAAAGCGTAGGGTCACGATGTTCTGGGGTCGTGGCCGGGCGCCCTGTGGGTCTGATTGGCTGTGCGATGCTGAATTTTGCCATGAACAATTGATGATCTTCTGGGAGTTGGTTCCTGGGGGCTCCCGGCTGCGGGATATATGGGCCCCACTGTGCTCCTTTTTTGAGTCCCTGTAGAGAGGCTGACTAGGTGACTACTGGTTGACCGCGCACATGGCGTCTCGGATGTGGTCGCTTTCTCACACACCATGGTTGATGATGTGTGGCTTGTTGGCTGTCCTGCCCTCCCCGCTGCCTTCCCTGTTGGTTTTTCTCACTTCTTTCTTAAGTGTTTATGCTGTTTTGCGCCCTACGAACGCCTGGCACTGAGCTCTAGTCCCCGGCTTCAACTTTGAGCGACTAAGCGGTCATGGTGTCAATCAGATGCGCTAATTGGACATGGAGCTGAACTTAAATGGCAATTATAACTGACATTATTGAGCTTGGTTAATACTCCTGCATGTTAATATGGGACTATCTGCTATGTCAATGCTGGTATCTCTGTTTTGTGGGCATATTGGCCGTTCGTTATCTGGTATGATGTTACTGATAAATTTAAAATAAAAAAATAAATGAAAAAGAAACTGGAAACATCCATGAAACCCCTTATCCAAGTTCAGCTAAATACCTTTCTTATAAATTTAATTACTTGCATATTTCCTTTACATAAATCACAAACCTAGAATTTATATATTTTACAGCATTTTGTGAACACACTGCTCACTTTCTTTCACCTAATATTAATGTATTCATAAACTAATACTTTGTAAAATAAAGTACATTTCACTATACATACTTGATGATTTTTGTGCTATATGTTTCTCTTTCAGTATCAGCAAGAATTTCTTCTTACTGAACAATGCTAAAAAAAACAACCACAAGAATGGGAGTCCACTCTCACAGCAGGCAACCAGTAATGGCAACCTCTTCAACTCTCATTTCAAGGTTACTGAGTCAGTAAACCAATCACAATCTCCCTTTAATGTTAATATAATATTCTACAACTTCTCACTGGTTCCTATAGTTAATCCTTTGCAGTGCTTCTGAAAAGTTAGCCAATATGATGTGAGTTCACTATGGCACTTAGCACGGCCCCCTGTGTAAATTGGCAGGGGGATCCGCGGATCCACAGGGAAGTTCAGAAATTATTTTTGATCTTATAAAAAAATACACATCCATATAAACACTTTTTCTACAACACAAAACCAAATCATAACATTAAATTATCATTATGAATCATTACTACATTTATATATGGTAAAACCAAGTCACATCTAGTCTTGGTTTGTATTCCCTTTCCCCGCAAGCTCCTCTAGCTCTGTTGCCATGGTTACACAGTCTGCAACATTCTGCTGCAGCAGGTCATGAGTTCATAACAGTTTCTGACTAGAGCATGCTTAGTTTCAAGCCACATTTAGCAGGTGTGGTTGAATCTTTCAGAGTACATATCATAGCTATTTTTACTGTTTTCCAATTTTTCGAAACCAAATCCAATTTATGCTTACAATTCACATAACCCCACTATTTACCTTCACCCAAACAAAAATCTGCAACAGCCAATGAAATCAGTTCTTTTAGACTGTACCTAATACCCTCCATTTCAAATGATTTTCTTTTCATACCAGCCTCATTTAGCTGCAGCCATCTCTTGTGTGCTTCTCCAGATTACCTCCAAGATGCTCAGAGTGTGGATTGTGAGTCACAGCTTTGTGTTTTTTTGGCCAGAGAGAGTGCAAAAAGAAGTGGTATTGACAGGGACCTGGGTTTGTCTAATGTGGATATTACTCGGTTTGGCCAGAGAGGGTTAAAGTGGCATTAGTTACTTCCTTTGGTTGAAACTAATAAGGATTGCCAACTTTAAGACCTTATGATTGTACACTGTGGTGTGGTGAACTATGCACAGTTACAGGGGTTGGTTTAGGAATCCTAATGAAGTATACCTTTAGAAAATGAATGACACTCTTCCCACACACTGCTTTGTTTTCTTTCAAACACTTGCCAAATGCAGAAGTGGAACTGGTCAACTCAGTTGTGCCCACAAATAGAGAAATCTAGAAAACATGTCAATAAAACTGTTTCTGCATCCCTCAGGAACCATAGCATGGTTTCTATATACCACAACTTACGATTTGATATGAAGGGTATATACAGAAATGTCAGAGTTGACCTAACAAAGAAAGGCAACAATCTGTTCCTGCATAACTTGAGTGACTGTATCCTCTACCATGTGTAGTAATCGCTTACACAGCGTAAACACAAAGGCTCTTTTCAGAGCCAATCCATTACCCATATTCATATATATTTATATTTTTTTTTTCAAGTGTCAAGCGGAACCGCAAATGGCTCAGCAGATCTTGTAAAAGAAAAAAAGCAATTCTTTGGATGCAAGGGTGCGTTTGAGAGTGTCTCTCTAAGTGTCAGAGTGAGTGTGAGACTGTCTGTGTCGGTGTGAGAGTGCTTGTAACATTGTCTGCCTCAATGTTAGAATGAGTGTGAGAGCAGCTGTCGGGGTATGAGGGTAAGTGTCATGTTGTCTTTGGGTTTGACACTACAAGTGAGAGTCTCTATGTTAGAGTGAGACTGAGCGTGAGAGTCTGTGTCTGGGTGTGAGAGGGAGTGTGACACTGTCTGCCTGGATGTGAGGGTGACTGTGAGAGTGTCTCTCTGTGTAAATACTGAATGTGAGAGTGTCTCTATTAGAATTTAGTTCGTTTTTTTTTTTTTTTACATTTTCTGAGCTCTGCGGATCCAACTGCGGATTCACACGGGGGGCCCTGCTGAGCCCCGCAGGGGGATCTGCGGATCTCGCAAACCGTTAAAAAAAGAATCTGTATTTCAAAGGCATTATTTGTCACATCACCATGACTATATCACTCCCATAGGGTCAGGGAACCTGTACCCTGACCCCATCAACTCAATTGCCTCCCACATTTCAGCCCCGGGGACCGTTTACTGACAAAAGAAAATGGCGGCCACAACATTTCTCTCAGGTTACAGACAGCCAATCAGATTCTTCCTTTGGAGCCTGGATCCGCTGATCGACCCGCAGTGGATCTACAGAGGATCCGTGTTCCTATATTTTTGTGCCTAAATTTCTCCAAAACTACTGAACAGATTTGCACCAAATAGCAAAAAGCCTGATCTGTGGAACAGAATCTAGCTTCACACCAAATGTGGTGTAATTTCGCTCAGTGGTTTGGACTATAGGCGTGTCTAAAGGTCCTATGGAAAAATGAATAGGGAAAACACATTTTGAGATCCCATTTTTCTCTGCACCCGCTTGACAGATCACCCCGAAACTTTCAGAACAGAAGCTGAACTTAACAAAGTATATCTTTTTTAAATTTCGTGAAGATTCATCAAATGGCGCCAAAGTTATTAGCAAAACAAAAAACGTTTTTTTATAGGAACTAGGTCCTAGCTAAAACTACTTAGTGATCTGTCAGGCAAGGGATGAGAAAACAATGCTCTTCTCATGTTCTTTCCCATAGGACCTGTCAATGCGTCTATAGCCCAAACCACTGGACAGAATTACACCAAATTTGGCAGAAAGCTAGCTGCTGGTAAGCACATTGCACTTTTTTTTATTTGGTGTAATTCCGGTTATTAGTTTAAGAGATATTTAAGGGCAAATAAATGTGTATATCTCTGGCCACAAATGATTCGCAAAACGTGTGAACTTTTGCGAATATGCATGCAAAAAAAAGCGTTGCAATTGGCTGGCTGCAACTTGACTAGAAAGCTGTGACCGCCATTTTATTTCACGGGACACGGTCCCCGGGGTGAAAATTCAAATTGAAAGTGGCATAAGGGGTCAGGGAGAAGGTACCCTCCCCCCAGGGGTGTGATATAGGTGTGTCATAGAGCCAAATTATAGGTTTAATATAATTTTGCATCACAGCACAGATATTCATGAAAAATCATGAATTTTCAAGAATTGTTGTGAATTATTCGCAAAATATTCACGATTTTGGAAAGATTTGAAAGAAAACCACAAACTCATTCATACACTAATTCATTCACTCATACATGCACTCAGAGGTTTAGGCACCCACTCACACACCTACTCAGACACTCATGCACCCACTCAGATCCACTTATAGACTCACACCCCACTTTCAGTCCCAATCAGACACTCACACCCACTCACACATCCACCCACTGACAGAGACAGGCCCTGTAGCCAATCTGCGGTGCACACGGCCAAAGGCCATGCATAGCGCTGGTTTGGGTGGTTACAAGGGCTTGGCTGCAAGGCCTGGCTACAAGGATTTCCGCAGAGGAGGTTGTAATAACCCATAGTACTTAAAATTACTTTACATAAAAAAAAACATAGAAATTCACTGAACAAAACAAAGGTTACAGGGACGTTATAGTGAGGTTCTGAATTCACTCATACAAAACTATGGAAATTCAGCAGTTATAGTCAGAGTTCTTTCAAGTAACTATAACTTGCGCCCTAAGGTAACTGTAACTCGTGCCCTCGCCATGCTCAGCTAATTACTCCACATATTATGTCATTGATGAGATCTTGTATGCCATCTTTGATATCACTGCAATGTTTGCAATAACATTATTGATAAGAAAACTGTCCATGGCAAGGGCACAAGTTAAAGTTACCTTAGGGCAAAAGTTGTAGTTACTTGAAAGAACTCTAACTATAACTGATGAATGTCTATATAAAACTATAATGTCCCTGTAACCTTTGTTTTTTTCAGTGAATTTCTATATTTTTTATGTAAAGTTAAAGGACTGATTTGTAGGTTTGTGTCTATTGGCACTCGAACTGCTTGCAGTGGTGCTTGGTGTATCAAAAGTCACCATTGTACCAGCTAGCTTGTCGTCTAGTACTCTCAACGGTCTTGATTTTGAAAGGTGCCAGTGCGTCTGCTCAGGTGGAGATCCAGATATTGAAGTTGTCAGTAGAGCAGGTGAGGCCTATTGGTGCAGCAGGCAAGGGTGTTACAGTTATGTGACCAGGTTTCTTTGGAGATAGTGTTCCAGTTGCGAAGAGTGGTCTTTGGGAGATGAGTTGTTTGATGATGGTTTAAACAAAGGTAGAAGCAAATGAGTGAATGGTCAGTTCAGGTAAGAGGGGTGGGTGTGGCCACCAAGATGTCATCAACATTAGTAAAGATGGGGTCTAGCAAATGGCCAGTGATGTGGGTGTGGTCTTTCACCCACTATGAAAAACCGAATGTGTTCAGGCTGTCCAGGAGATTGGTGGTGTTCAAGTCAGTGAGGTCATGTAGATGGAAATGGAGGACAACGAGCCGGATGAAGGAGTTGAGTACAGGGGGACGATGATATCTGCCATGGAGTTTCCAAATTCTTTACAAATTTGGCTCTTGGTCCTGGTGGTTGGTAGAGGAGGGCTCCTCCCAAAGTGGTGTTGATGGAGATGCTGAGTTTGAACACCAGGGATTCCAGTTTGTCACCACTATCTGCTTCTGTGAGAGTGCATTGGATGCATTGCATGTATAGAATTGTTGTTCCGCCTCCAGGTATGCTGGGCCTGTCTTATTTGGTGACCTTGTATCTCAGAGAAATGGCAGTCGCAATGTTGGGGGCTGATGTAGGTTTGAGCCAGGTCTCTGTGAGGAAAGATTAGGTCCAGGGAGAGGTCATGTGGGATGTCCCAGATTTTAGTATAGTGTTTTGCTGAGAGAGTGGGTGTTTAGTAGGGCGTGAGTCAGTGAGACATGGTGCTTGCCTCAGCGAAGGGAAGCTAGCACGGCAGGAAAGTAGAAAATGAAAGTCAGATGAGGCAAAAGTGTCAAAGAAATGAATAGAAAAATAGCAAAAGTGGGGGAAAAAGGACCTAAAGAAAGCAGAACAAATGGTACGAGAAACAAGAGGCAAAAGAGAGGCCAAAAGTGTGAGAGAGAGTGCAAGAGCAGACAGGGTGAGAAGGGCGAGGCAAAAATGTGAAAAAAGTGCTAAAAGTTACAAAGCAAAGAAAGAAAATGGCAAAAAGACAAAAAAAGTGGCAGAAAGAGAGGCAAAAAGAAGTGAGAAAAAGAGAGTGAGGGAAAACAGGCAGAGTGAGGTTAGGACTCAGGATGAGCAGCAACAGAAACGTGGGTCCGAAAGGGTCGTGCCTGGCCGGAATGCTAAGGCATTCAAGTAAAATGGTCAAGCAGGGGCAAGTAATGCCTTCTCGCTGACTGACTTAGCCAATGCCCATTTGTTACTGTTATATGATCCATCACTTGAGTAGAATTGATATATTAATTAAATTCTGTCTCAAAAACTCTGTGCCCCCTGCATGTAGTTCACTTCCATCTGTTTGCCAAAGATTCAAGCCTAAGATCATAAGGATTTAGAAGCACACAAAAGCACACAAAAGCACACAAAAGCAAGTAAAAGCACTTAAAGGCACTGAAATTCACACAAAAGTTTCACCTTATGTAGCACCACCTTGCGCCATCAGAACTTTGGGCTGACATTCTGTTAACGGTAGGAAACCTTCGATGAGTGCTGGCAGACTGATGTCAGTAGGCAGACTGAATGTGGGCGGCAGTCAGCACTTGCACCCACTGCCTTCCCATGGATGGCCTTTTCCCAGCAGTGCATAGCTCGGGAACTACATGACAGACAATAACATGACCACCCCAAACACAGGGTAGGAAACACCAGAAGAAGGTGCAATTGCAGGTAACATAACAGGTGTGAAGTCCCAGGGTGTACCTGCAGCACATCATCTGCTGAGGTTAGTTCTGAGTGTCGGTAGGTTCTCCCCACAAACTGCACGGTGGACTGTTACATGCTTGCTCAGATGATGGGGGAAGGAGTTTGGAAAATTCTCCTTGGACATCAGGGCTGTGGACTAAAGCTGTCCTAGTCTTTTGCAGCAAACTGTCTCATGCATGTGCACGTCTGCAACAAGGAGGTAGCCACTTCTGGAGTGTGCAAGTCGAGGACTAAAAGGTAGCAGGCTGTACTGGTGTGATTGGACTATGAGGGGAATCTCCTAATCTTGGTGGCAGGCATGTAGCAGATTCATAGGTGCTCTTACATGAAGAGATTCCCCCAATGGGCAATGCTCTTATTTTCTTTGTATGCTTCACTAGAGAGCTTGATTGCCACTGCTGGCGGTCCATTCGTCTGCATTAAGCAAGTGGCAGGATGGGAGACTCGAGCAATTGCTAAAGCATTGTATCTGTGGACTGCTCCCCTGCAGCGTCTAACCACTAGCCCATCAACTGCGATACCGCAGACAAACTCCTTTTTCAATCACCGCTTCAAAAAGCAAACACCTGCAAAATGGGTTGAGCTGGTATAAAATATGAAAGACACCGCGAACAAGCAATGACTGCAGTGGGCCTAAAAACAGGGTCGTGAGGAGTCCCAAACATTTACGGATTAATATTGATTTTGAACTATAAATGCAACCCATTCCATAAAGTGATTTTGCAGAACCTCTAGGTTTTGGTATAGAAGTGATTCATTCCAATGGAAGAAGTAGGGCATCGACATGGTTTATCAAGGGTGATAAATACTTAGTGGAAGAATATAAGGCTTGTCTGAGGTTGCTAAAATTTATAGGCGGAACACTGTGCTGTTCATTTGCCGACTTCAGAACTGTCTATAACTATGCGGGAAAACGTCTGAATTCCTAGGAAATCGAGAAACCCTACTGCACACGGTAAGTAAAATGAACTCTTGCAGTTGGGTATGTATCAACAATCCAAATAGCAAAGTATCTTGCAATGCATACCAAGTTTTAACAAGGAAGGATATTGACATCCATTCTGTTAATTTTTTGGTAAACATACCAATAATTTCTCGAGCAACATACTTTTCATTTGAAGTTTAAAGAATAGGAGATATCTGTTCTGAACAAAACAGGTATTGTAATACTGCGTGATAGGACTGCTCTTCCCTGTCCAATTTCATTAAACAATGGCAAACGTATTAACAAGCATTGGCAATGCCAATAGGTCTCGCATTTGCAAGAGCTGGAGCTATTGACAGCTTATCTATCTGTTTTGTTTTGGAGTGGATGTATATGATTTGGAGTGTAATTATATGAGTTGAATTGGAATTGCTTGTTGTGGAATTGTGTGGGGTGGGATTGTGTGGTGTGTAGTGTATTTTGTAGTGGAATTACGTGACATGGTGAATGGATAGAGGTAAGAGAGAGGTGGGAGCTTTGGGAAGCTGCGCGGGGACTTGTAGTGAGACAGGGGAGGAGTCTGGTTGTGTGGAGAGAGAGTACAATAACCTGTGCTTAGTGTGAGGAGCCCTGGAGAGAGACTGAGAGGAGAATGGAGCACATGGAGAGGCTGTGCATGTGAGAGGAGCTATGAGCACCCAGACCATGTCACGAACAGGGACCTTGTGTACATTGTTAGTAGCCCTCAATGTCATTACAGCTTCTAGCCTCCTGACAGCAAACACCATCATATTTCTGGGCTACCAGGGCCCAAGCACCAAGAAGCAAATGTGTTCAAAGAGTTTGCTACACTTTATTACTCTTATTCGTGCCCTCTTAACCTCAATAGATCCGTGACACAATTAATTGCTAATGACACTGTATATTGAAATAAACATAATTGATATGAAATAAAGTTTATCATCATAAAATATCCTTGAGTGCTTTTTGCAGCATAAATGTGGCGAGCACATATAGGTGAGTGAGAGATGTGTGTCTAAGATGGGAGCTACGGTGATCAGGAAGTAAATTTGTGAATGTCAGGAAATTCCAGAGGCAAACAAGATTATGGGCAACAGGCTGGCAGAAAATAAAATGGAATTATGACCATGGCGGTTACCGCCATGGTCATCCGCCACTTCTCCACTCTGACCGCCAGGGCGGTGATGTTCGCTGGGCTGGAGACTTCGGTCTCCAGCCCGGCGGCTGTTACCAGGCCGCCGGCGGTATCACGACCCTGCATACCGCCATGGATTTCGGGTGGTTTGGAACCGCCATGAAATCCATGGCGGTAGGCACTATTAGTGCCAAGGAATTCCTTCCCTGGCACTGATAGGGGTCTCCCCCACCCCCACCTCCGAGACCTCCCCCCACACTCCCCAGCCCCCTTCCACCCCCCAAAGGTGGCAGGACCCCCCTCCCCACCCCCACCCTCAACATGCACATACACACACCCCTACACGCACACATACACTACAACAACACATACCTGCACGCATACACGCACACATGCACACAGACATATATGCACACATTTTCCATACACACAACATGCCCCCGCATGCATACACGCACTCGCACACCTCCATGCACGTACACAACACACAATACCCCCCCAACCCCCTCCCCTAACGGACGATCAACTTACCTTGTCCTTTGATCCTCCGGGACGGGATGGGATCCATGGGGTCTGCTCCTCCGCCAGCTCCCCGTCACCAGAACACTGCCTCACCGAATCATGGGACGTGATTCGGTTGGCGGTGTTCTGATGACGGGGCGGTGGAGGTGGAGCAGCCTCCACTTCCCTACCGACCGCCAGTATGGCTGCTGGCGGCTCTACGTCTGAAAAAGGACAGAGGGCTGCCAGCAGTCATAATACGCTGCGCGGAAAACCGCCTGCACTGCCAGTCTTCAGCACAGCGGTACCTCGGCGGTCTTGAAAAAAGACCGCCGAGGTCGAAATGAGGGCCTATGTGTAGGAGGCCTGGATTGACCTGGTAACTAGTAGTCTGAACTCACATATCTGGAAGTGCTTTTATAGGTGATAATTAATAACAAGACCGAACTATAAAAGATGCGTAAGTGGCACAAATATTATTAGTGAATCTGCACTTTTAGACCCATGCATTTTACCCAGAGATGCAGTATGCAATACACATCCCTTCCTCCTAAGAAGCATCGCGGAACTAAAACCTAACGTCTCTTTTAGCAAAAAGGCTCCAGTGTAGGTAAACAATGAGGCACCAGAGTTACAGTTTTTTCACATTCATAAAGTATTAAACAATAACCATAGTGGAGAAATGAACAAAAGCGCACTGGTGATGGCAATTTGATGTTAAAAAGCTGGTTGGTTAATGAAAATTACCTCGCAAAACCCACCCTTCCCTTTCAGAGGCTACCTTCAACCTCATCTTATTTATTGCTGTGAAAAACGCATTTTACGTTACACACAGCATTACATGACATGATGCAACTGCTAGAATGAAAATCGCCTGTTGAAATCAGAAGCATGTGAAAGTGTAAAAATAGTAGTGGAAGGACATAGGTCCTGTGTGTAAAATTTGTTCAGGACTCAAAGCATATAAAAATGCTCACAACATCTGTGCTTAATTAACGGTTGGTTACATACTATAGAAGATCAAAACAGAGTAAGGGTTGGGCTCCAAAACTACATATTAGACTGGAGGTATAAATATTCCACCCATTGTGTGTCTATGCGGTGGTGAGGGGCACGAGCGAAGTGAGTGTGGAAGTGAGCGTTCACATATGTGAAGAGCTGGTCAACCTCACATCACTCAACACCTGGAGCCAATATTTAACAAAGCAAGCACAAAAGTTCACCCACAGGCCTTAGGCTAACCTGTAATAACACAATTGGGAGCTTCACCATCTAAACAAACTGGAAGTTACTGGTGAAAAAAAAGAAGAGCACAAGGGCGGTTTCAAGGGACCCGTTAAAGATGCAATGCCAGTTATATCCTCCTGTGGCCCAGAGCTGCCCTCACAGTGTTTAAGAATTAGTTTGTGTGCCTATTTCTAGTTTTTCACTGTAAATATTTGTCTAAATGAACTGTGAGATGCATTTTCGGTGTCAGTGCAGGCTTGTGGGATCATGCAGATAAAAACATCGCACCTGCAGTCACTAAGCAGCAGAGCAACCCCCTCGAAGCAGCTCTGAGCACAACAGCTGGTCTTTTTCTGACTACCAACGCGATGAGGAAATCAAAGGGGGCAGAGTTAAAGCCACACAACTTAATTGCTTTCCATTGCAAGCGGAGCCTGTGAGCTGCCTTCAATTCAAAAGAATATTAGCCACATGGGAGGATCTGGGAGGGACGAATGCTGTAATAAAATGGAAGCAGCTAGAGGCCTGAGTACCCACAGTATTACATGAGGTGGAAAAAAATAATAAAATGGTCCCCTACAAACAGATAAACACAAAAAGCGGAATGATATTGTGCTTAGTCCCTGCTCTGTGGGAGGAATGAAAGAGAAAAGGAGGTTCAAAGATGCAGGCTTGACCACTAGCAAGCAAGGATTTTTAAAGGACACTGAAACAAGAAAATGAGAAGCAGGGAGATGGATTTAAGCCCACAGAGATGTATACTTGGGGGTCATATGCTTGCACTCAACCTGAAAAGCAATAATAAATGGGATTTGTCAAAGGGGAATTGGGATCCTCTTTTAAATAAAAAACTTGAAATGCATCGAGTTCATGTCAAAGCAAAAGCCTGTATAACACAGAACTTGGGCATGCTATCATTTAGTATATTGTGGTAGTTCACAGTGCTATGATTGTGGCAGGTACGTAGTGTCAACAACTACAGATATTGCATGAGGGAATTCTGGAGGAGAACTTCCTGAAAAATACCAAGCCTCTGTTTTGTTTTCCATCTCCCAACAGGATTGTTAGGCTGGAAGACATAAGTCTGTGTTATTTACATTCATTATCATTTTTGTTCAGAATTTGCCTTTTTCTCTCTTTACAGCAGTGCGCCCGCTTTAGCAGCTCTGTTTCACCTACATTCTGGAAGTAGGGTTGTGCATGCTACCTCCTCCCCTGAGTGATTATAAGGTAGCCGCTGCCAACCAAATCACCCAAGCTGAGCACAAGATTTTTTTAAGTTGTTAAAATGATTTCCCTTCTGTAGAAAAAACACTTTCTTCTGGGTCTCCAGATGAGCACCGGAGTGGTTATTTTCAGGAACACCATCCCAATCCAGAATGGTGGCAGTCCCGCAAGGGATGAATATTCTTGACACTGTTAGGTAACAGGACATCTATGGTAAAAGTGGGCCTTCCTCTCCATGATGGTACAAGTTTCATTATAAAGGAGAAGTGCACTGACAAGAGAAAGAACACTATGGAGTCCTCTGAGGAGGAGGCTCCTGGGACTGCTGCTACTCCTGCTTTGGCTGCAGATATAGAGGTGCTTCCGCTTATTATAAATAAAGCTGTGGAATCCCTTTACATGCATGATAGGGGCAACCTCCAGCTAAGGTTCCTAGTTGTCCCCCTGCAGATCAGGATATATCGGATCCTTCAGATGATGAGGAGCAAAGAGTAAGATACAGGGTTTGGATTATAAGAAGGCGCTGGCACATTTAAGGTTAAACTCTCCTTCCCGTAGGCCTCATCACAACCAAATAAAGGAGTTATTTAGTCAATACAGACAAAGGGCCCCTGACACTTTACCTATTCATAAAGCAATAAGAGGGTTGCTGTCCAGAGAGTGGGCGAGCATTGAAAAATCTTATTTTCCTTGATTCTTGGTAAGGCATGCTCCTTTACAGAATTTCCCAGAAGAGTTCTGACCTCAGTAAAAGTGGAATCTTTAATAGTAAGTTCAGCATCTAGTAGAGCTGTAATTTTAGAGGAGGCGTCTCCTCCTAATCATGTGGATAAAAAAGTGGAAGGAGCAGTGAAAAATGCTTATTCTGCCTCTAATTTCACCATTCGAGCTTGAACGTATGCTGCTTACACAGTTCAATCCTTGATACATGATTTTCAACCTTTTGCTGAGAAAATTAACCACGGGAAAAGCATTACTCTTAGGATGGCAATCACTAAGCAACAAGTGCGGTTTCTCTCACATATTACTTTCAACACTTCTTTTGCAGCTGCTTCTTCTGCTGTATCTTCGATTGCCGCCTGGATGCCCATCTGGATGAGGACTTGGAAAGTAGATAAAGCACAAAAAGCTATGTTAAGTCAGCTCCCCTTCAGTGGTACCAAGGCATTTGGTTCCCAACTTGAGGAGCTTATATTGAGGTCAGTGGAGAAATAAAAGTTTCTCACTCAGTGAAGCCTCCCACTAGAGGAAGAGGTTTTGAGTACCGTAGACCCTCTGATCAGCTTCCTTCTAGGTGAAGTAGCCAACCCTTTTTGGGATAGGGGCTGTGGTCAGGTGGCCCCTCTTTGGCAAATCCCAACAATCCTCCACCCCTGCTGTTGCTCCATTATTTTCCAAGTCCTGGCTACACAGACAGAGTGGGTGGAAGGATCAAGTCTTCCATCTCTATTCGGGGAGGAGATGTCTCAGACTCCTGGATATTGTGACTAATGAAGTTTGGTTACAAGATAGACATTTCCTCCACTCCAGAGGATGCTTTGGAATTGCTTCAAGCTCCAAGGCCCACAAAAGGGTGTTCAAGAGCTTGTAAACAAGGGAGCAGTAATTCAAGTGCCACAACAAGAAACAGGACAGGGTTGCTATTTTTTCATGTTCCTGGTGCAAATTGCATCTAGAGAATTTCGGCCAGATCTGGATTTGAAGAAGATCAAATTTTAAATCCCCCATCTGAGGTCAACTTCAAGAGACTGAGCTTTCAATATATTTTGCCTTGCTATCTCCAAGCATGCTCTGGGCCTCTATTGGCTTAATTAACATTTATATCCACATCACTATGAGGTCTTTCTCACAGAAATATTTAAGATCTTTTGCTTGGGGCAATTTTAAAATGTTGTCAATTTTGTGTCTCACCCTTTGGCTTCTCCTGTGCTCCTAGAATATTTACTAAGACTCTGGCTCCTTTGGTGGAGAAACTTAATTCCCAGGGGTTGTTGGTTTTGCCTTACCTGGATGACTGGTTAATTTGTCCTTCCTCTTTTTCTAAGGCTCAAGAAGTCGAGATTGTTTGTGACATTCTCTCATCGCACAGGTTCCTGCTCAACCTGGGCAATTCACATCTGGTGCTCTCTCAGAAACTTGTGTACATAGGAACCTTGTTTAAAATGGACTTTCGGGGAGTGTTTATGCCACCTTCTCCTCAGGAGAAGTTGATGTCTTGCTTTAGGACTCTTCTGGATTTGCATACAGCACGAGAAAAAGACTGGCTCATGGTAGAAGAGGACATGTCAGCTGCTTTGTTTTTGGTACCTTGGGCTAGCCTCCATCTATAGCATCTAGTGTGTGATCTACTGCAGTTCTAGAATGTGAAAACTCTAAATTATGAAGCTTGAGTCCCAGTACTTCCCAAATTATTTTTGAATCTTTAATGGTGGTTAGACCCAGCCAATCTAAACAAAGAGATGATGCTTCTCCTCCTCTGCCAAACACAGTCATGATAGATGCAAGCAGTTTAGGCTGGAGAGCAACGCTGGGCCTCTGCTTAGTCCAGGGACTTTGGTCAAAGGTGGAAGCTCCAACATTTTCAAATTGGAAGAACACAGAAGCAGTCTGCAGGGCACTTTTGATGTTTGCTCCTTTGAACAAAAACAAACCTGTTCTGATCTGTGTACACAACCAAGTGTCTCAAGCCTACATAAATCACCTTGGTAGATGAGAGCTCCCCTGTTGGCTTAAGTGGCAGGACAGATTGGACTATGGGCAGAGAACAATCTCAAGTCTCTTGACCACAATTTATCTTTTGGAGAGGAAGAATGGGCATGCAGATCATTGGAGTCACACATTCACCTCCTCAGTATCCATGTCACTGACTCTGGAAATCTTTTAAGAGCTCTTCAGGAGATTTGGGAAACCATGGTGGAATCTTTTCATCTCTCCATTGGACGCTCAGCTTCTGAGTTTCTGCTCTCTTCTCCCATCCCGACAGGCATAGAGAGTGGATGTTATGAGCTTTCCTTGGCCCGGGGGTTTCTGTTTACTTTCTCCCTTTTCCCCTACTGTCCAGCCCCAAGTCCAGCTTGTCTTTAAATGTACAAAGTTGAGCAATTATTTATTCTTAATCCTAACAATCCCTTTGCTCAAGGCATCAAGTTATGGCGATAGTATATAGATGATATTCTCATCATCTGGAAAGGTAGTACAGATGACACCCCTGAGCCTATCAAATCGATAAACTGACTCTATGTAGATTACTGACCACCACCTTTCATAAGAAAGCAGACAGAAACATCTTTCTTCTTTTTGAGAGTCACCAAACCCAGGCCCTAACTAACCCACCCTGCATCCAATTTCTACAACCGAGGCGTAATTGTAATGAACTCGGCACCTTCGACATCCAGGCTGGGGAACCCACACAGAAGCTGAAGAATCAGCATTACCCCTCACACGTGATCAATATGGTGCATAAAAGAGTATGTAATAATCATAGGGAATCCTTGTTGATTACTTACCCTAAACCAGAACAATCCAGACTAACCTGCATGACTAAGTGCACACCCTCATCCAATGAAGTCAAAAAGATCATAAATAAGCGATGGGTATTATTGAGGAGTGAAGGTGATACCACTGAAAAACCCCTCTTTGCCTTCAAGAGAAGGTCTACTGTGTAGTACACGGCAGACCTTGACAGAAAACACAAGAAGACACAGAAGACACAAACTGCAGATCTAGTAACTGGACCTTACCTCCAGTGAAAGGACACTGTCCGTGCGGCCAATGTAATGTATATTCCCTCACCACAGCTAGAACACCTGTTGACTTTCAACTGGCAGGGACATACAGCCTTAACAAACATACAAACTGCAAAACCAAAAATTGCACATATCTAATAACTTGCCCATGCAGACTCTGTTACATTGGCATAACCACTAAGCAAGTCAAGATCCGGATTAATGAAGATCACAGCACCATCAGATGCCAACGGGCTTGGACTAAGCTCAGTACACACTTTATAGAAAGTCACCACACCCCTGGTGATCTCAATTGGGTGGTCGTGGAATCCATTATGGACCCACACAATATCACCAAGAAATTGTTCGGGAAAGAGGAAGATAGGTCTTTAGGTAGGAATACAGTTGTACCTGACCAATCAGGATGTAAGACTGTCCCAAGTCCACACCGTGAAACATGCTGTCAGCGTTCCGGTTACTTCTGGGTTTGTGGATGATAGGTAGGTCGGTAGACCCCAGCTTGCAGGCAGCAAGTAAATTTCCCTCAGGGACACTGTGGCACTTTTTCCGCATTCTGGGGGTGCGGAGTAATCTTCTGTCCTCTTGATAGTGGTTACACTATCTCTCTACCTACCCGTAGAGCTCACTAGCCTTTGGGTACCCTCATAAAATCAAGATTACCTGTTATTTACCTTCTCATAGAACAATCCCCAGCAAGAGCATTTTCAGTCCTTTGATATCTATCATGCTCTCAATTTACCCACCCATATCGCGTATTTAGCTTTTTATATATGTTTAGGTTATTGGTTGCCTACATGTTCCTCGATAATCCCAGGGCAGTAGCATTTTTCAATTATTCTCTCTACCTACCTTACTTACGTTTGCAGATGGACGCCCATTTGTGTCGCAGACGGGAACATTTTCATTATCACTACATATCCACTACGATATATAAATTAGGGTGCACAGAAAGGGTTGTCATTCTCTCTACCTACCATATTTACTTACGCTAATGGATGACGATTTGTATCCCACTCGGGCGTGTTTTTAACGTCCCTACTTGTAATTACAGAGTTTGCCATTTTTTCCATACTTACATTCCGTTAACTTCTCATGATCAGGATTGCAGGAGCCGTATCATCTGCAAGTGCGCCTGATCCTTAATAAGTAAGCTTACAAGGGTACGCGTATAGGCCTATGAACCTTTTGGATCGCATGGAGTATCCTAGCCATGTAGAGACTAATGTCATCAATAATCAATATAATCAATTAATAACCACTAAGAGAATCATCAGTTATTAGACAAGTATAACAAACATAAATAACCACGGCTCAATAAAGCGTTTAACAATTTGTATTTCCCTATTAATTACAATTCTAATGCATATGATTAACTCAATCGTTATTCAATCAGCTAAGAATTAGTCTAATTAGTCTAATTAGAATTACACCACCAATAACACAATCTTATCAGAACTTGAGAACACATGTGCTTAAAAGCTTCAGCATAAGCCAACAAAGATGAATATATTGTCATTAATAGCAGAGTTCAGCAATCAGTTTGTCAATCATTTGTCACTGTCAACGTCACCCAAAAGGACCCTACCTAACCCAGATTAGCATTAGCATGTGGGACTTCATGCGAAAAACAATTTAGAAAACTTGAATTTGGAAAACATCTAGCTAGAAGAAAAAAAACTATAAAACAGCGCAGTTGGTACCTAGAAGAAAAGGCACAAGTTAATCAGTCACATTGTCATAGCTACCTATCCACGAAATGGATCAGCAACAAAGTCAGTCTTTGTCTTCAGGTCATCAATCAATCAGCAACTCATCAGGCTTTCATAAGCATGTGCCCAATGACAGAATCTCGAACCGCGTCTCCTGACGTCATCAGTATTCAGCCTTCGCATCTGAAGTTTTAGCCCCTTGTCATGACTTTTTATTAGAGTTTTTTAGTCCATCCCCCTAATTCCTAATTGGTCAATTAGTCCTCCATATATGATATGTTACCCTATATATTTGATTCTACATATCTATGAGTTCTAGTATTTCGTCTTTCTCAGTTCATTGATTGGTTCGCTGTACGATGTCCTCATCATCCGGCTCTTCAGGTATCGAAAATGTTGCATCTTCCTCTTCAGTCGGTGTCTCTATTGTTTGAGTCCTGGGAAAGTACATCTCGTCTCCTCTACACATGATTGTAGCAATTTGATTCCATCATCTCCTGTCCGTCGGTATATTGCAGAAAATTCTAGTTAAGCAACTTTAACATTGAGTAGTTCAGGGACAGTTCAATGCACCAGCTTCTCTGCAGTGCGCTAGAAATTCAGCTTCTGCGTGAGGCCTGGCAAAACTAGGCCACAACTTCGCTCCAAGTTAGCTTCTACGATATAATGTAAAACATAGGTTATACATCTCATTATGGCACATTACTACATTATTATTACACATTTTCATTATTTCACACATTTTTAATCATATCAGTATAAATTCGTATAAGTGACATTTTCAACGTGCACATTATTTTCTCTACAATTAATTTCTCTATGAACGTTTGTTAATCGAACACACAAACATTCATTAATAATTTCTAATTAGCATATCTGCTTCAACACATCCATAACATCCCAAGGGGTCCATTCCTGATTCCAGGAGAGTAAGAAGTCTGAAATGTGTTCGGCACTATACACTACATGACAAATACTATTTGATGTGATATGCATATTGTAATATACTTCACCTCCTCTCGGAGATGTGAAGGTATGAGTTTGGCATGTTCTATTCACAAATTGCTTGACTCACCATTGTGTGCACGTGGACACACCCTGTGAATTTATATGGGACAGTACACATTGTCAATGTGCTGTTATCATTTTATGTTTCATTTTTACTGGTCGCCCTATTAGGGGATAAATACTCCTATGTAAATGCAATAGGTTTGAGGTACACTTTACCAGGAGAGAACTCTTATTGAGGCCTAAGTTTTCTTTATTTTGATCCTGATAAAACACCATTAGACTCTTTCGAACTACTGAGGGTATGAAAAATGTTTATCCCATCCCTGTAGTACAGATACTCTCACACACAGATCTATATAACCACAATTCTGTAGTTTAGGGTATTCCACACACACTCATATTTAGGGAATATGAGACCATTATTCCTGCAATTCCCACAGTTCTTTTTGACCTTGACATAAGTCCCATCGACCAGAGTAAAATTACAGCACTAGTACACATAGTCAATTTGAACTTATAGTTAATTTTAACTCACAGTCCTTCCAGTCTTTCACCAAACACATACGGGGATACACTTAGCACCCCCAGTTCTTTCCCAGAACTTTTGAACAAAAGCTGTCCAGCAAAGAGCTCTGTTGCGGAGTCCATCAGGCATTGCAGCACTACCCCGATGAGGAGCAAGCCCAATGATGAAGCATACTACCTAAGGGAGGATGTGGGCACTTGCTCCTTACAAACAATTGCTTGGGGGCCCGCTTCACCTCCCCCAAATCAGTTGTGAGGAGTTGCCATGACGGAACGGTGTACTTGTTGATTATCATTAGTTGATTTTGTTGCAAGGATTTAAAGTTGTTAGACATCCTGAAGGATGGATTTTTGTTGGGTTTGGCCATCTCCACTCAATGTAGCCAACGGGCAGTGATTAAGGTGATAAGGGATTCATCTTTACTTCACTTTGATCCTTTGATTTCTCATTTTCTCAATAGATTTCACTGAGGAGACCAGTTATTCACACCCCTGTCCCTAGCTGGTTTCTTCTTTTGGTTTTGAACAAATTACAAGAAGACCATTTAGAGCCATTGGATATATTTTTTTTATGCTTGTTAACACTCAAGCTTTTCTTTTTGGTTGCAGTAACTTCAGATAGAAGACTGAAGGAAATTGGGGCTCTGTTATGTCTTGACCCTTTTATTTGTTTTTACTCACATAGAAGTGTTAAGGCTGGATCTATCCTTCATACCCAAGGAAGCTTCCTCTTTCCACTGTTCTCAGGACATAGAGCTCTCTTCCTTTTTTCCTTCTCTTTCCCTGGAGCAAGAGATCCTCCTCCATTCTTCAGACCTTTATGGAGCTCTCTCTATCTATCTAGATAGAACTAGATCATTAAGGAAGCTTGATTTTCTTTTTGTTACATTTGGACTTGCAAATAGAGGGCATCATCCAATGACTGCTACTTTAAGTCATGGGACTTGTACTTTGATTTTTTCAGTTTATCAGAAAGCAGCGATATTCCTTCTGTAGAATGTACAGGAATGGTCCACAAAAGGAATTTCCACTTCTTGGGCAGCTTTCAAGGGATCCTCTTTGAAAGAGATATGTGCTGCCGCCACCTGAGAAACCCCACATATTTTCATTTCTCACTACTGTTTGAGAATGAGAGAGATGCATTCCTCTGCTTTGGACCAGCAATGTTTTCTGCAGGTCATTAATTCTGTTTGTGGTCCACATTAATACAAATAAAATGTATGTAGTGCTGCATATCTCGCAGGTGTTTCTGATGTTTTACTTGCACTCCTTTTCTTTTGTTTTGCACTTATTCTTGGAGTGCTAGGGTATATGCTCAAATGTAAGATAGCATCAGATTGAGAAAATAGTTTTACATTCTCAGGTGAACACCTGGTGGTGTTGTTCATGAGGTGTTGAATGAAGAAGCCCACATCTTCAAAAACCTGATGTGCAAAACTAGCCCCAAGAGTAGGTCCAAGGTGTTGTGAGACATGAAAGACACAATAAGTGCTGGAGTTACCTCCCTTCAAGAGATGGAGAATGTGAACACTTTGAACACCCTCACATGCTAGGTGTGTGACAGAAATGCAAACAACTAGCAGCCTAGGAACAAGATATTCATCATTCTGTGGGAAGAAAGACCCTCATCATACAGGACCTATTCGGAGATGCTGGGCTAGAAGGAGACCTGAAAACCCGTGGGACACCCCATTCCACCAAACGTGAATGAGTCCTACATCAGTTTGCAGGTACTTGGGGATGACATGGCCAGAAGCATTAAAAAAAACTCTCTTTTCATTGTTCCTTTTGCTGGGCACACACAGGAGATGCACCATGTTAAAAGTATTCATGCACAAGGACCTTCAGCAAGTACAACTCTACTGCCTTAACATGGCACCACAAGGCACACTCAACATGCCCCATGCCTGCCATCACCCCACACATGTAAGGCACCATTTCTGTCGACATGCCTGCAGGGATCGTACCGAACCCCTAATCATGAGACATTCTGTGTGTTGTGGAGGAGGATACTGTCATCACACATGATGGTGAGAAAGAGATGCAGCACACTCAGCTTCACACTGAAACAGGTAATACCTTCTGTAAGAAGCACACGCAGCCAGTACTATCAACAGACAATAAGATTGTACTAATCAGGCCAGCAATGTCTCAAGCTGCTAGAAATGGCCATCTCTGTAGGATCATCCCACGTTTTGCTGAATTTGTTTTTGTTTGCCGTGGGACTTTGTGCCGTTTACCAGTGCTAACCAGTGCTAAAGTGCTTGTGCTCTCTCCCTAAAACATGGTTTAATTGGTATATACCTAATAGGCATATTTAACGTACGTATGAGTCCCTAGTAAAGTGTACTACATGTGTCCAGGGTAAGTTAATTATATGCTACTGTGGGCTTGCAGTACTGCTTGTGCCAAAACGTGTAAGTAGCACTTTAAAACATGTCCCAAGCCCACCATTGCACCTTGAATGCAGTTTCACACTGCTGTGCAGACTTGGTATTCAAAACCCCTTGCCAAGCCTTAAACTCCCCTTTTATTACACATACGTCAATTCTAAGGTAGGCACTCGGTAGCCCATAAGGCAGGCTGCTATGTGATTTAGAGGCAGGAGAGATCCTTTGATGTTTTACATGTCATGGTAGTGGAAAAACTGTAAAAAAAAATGTTCACTACTGTGAGGCCAACTCCGCGCATAGGATAACATTGGGGATGCCTTATTATATTTAATACACTGTAACTCCTGATTGGGAAGGGGTACATCTATCATGTTTAGTAGCTATGGAATTCTAATGATAAATTCTCTTTAATGGTAATGTCGGATTTTTTGTTACAATTTTGAAAATGCCACTTTCAGAAAGTTGGCATTTTCCTGCTCTGAGCCTGTGTGCCTGCAACCTATCTCCAATACAGGTCAGAGGTGTGGTGACTGCTGGGCTTGTGCATTCCTTCTTGACAGCCACATAAAAAGGAAGCTTAGGTGAGACTGATGGGCCATCAATATCCTGATGGGCCATCCTGGGCAGGAAGGAAGGGAGGCTCTGGGCTCAGCCTCACACTTACACTTGAATAGGCAATGTCCTCTGCCCACAAAAAGGGCTCCATACCTCCCTGTAGTGTGGCTGGAGCAAGGGCAGGAAGAAAGGATCTCTGTATACTTCAAAGACCCTTATTTGAAGTCACCCCCACTTCAAAGGCACAACTACCTATAAGTTCTAGACCCCCTACCAACTCAGTACACTTCTGGACCTGTGAATACTCTTCCAGGAAGAAGGACTGCTGTGCTGCTCCAAGGACTGCTACTCTAATGAACTGCTGCTTTGGAAGAACTGCTTTTAAGCTGTGCTGGTCTGCTGCCCTCCTTGTCTGGGTGAGAATGACTGGACCCACATCACTTGACCCCAAAACCAGAGTGACTCCAAGGGAATGCTGGCTTGCCTCCTGTTCTACTGAATTGTCATGGACACAAAAGATTTCCAGCTCATCACCCACAGCTCATAGACCACCTTAAACAACCTCCTGATCCCCAAGAGTCACCTCTCAGGTCCTGGGCCCTTGGAAGTGGTTTCTGGGCTCCTAAAATCATGCTTTTGGGCTCTTTGGTACCACGAAAGGGCCAGTTTGTTCCACAACTGCACTGCTTGCCCAAAGAATCAGTGAAAACCACCACAAGTTTGTTCCTTTGCACAGCAAATATGGCTGCAAGACTTCAGTCGCCTGTCCATAATGCCTGGCCGACTCTTCACACCCGGTTTTGATGTGGGGGATGACACTGACAAAGTGTTCTGCACCTATGAAGTGGTACCGATGGTGCACAAGGTTCTTGAGGAGTCTTCGGGCTGAGGGGTAGTTTGTGTAGATATATGCCCACAGTGGTGAGGGACACACTCCTGGCACTAGAGGTAGAAGATCAGACAGAGAACACCCCATGAATGGCGATTCTAGTCAACACATTTGGACTGACTGATGAAAAGTATAGACAGATGCTCAGCGGCATTGTTAGACCTGGTATCTTTTGACGTAGCTTCCCCTAACTCTTTGCTTACTGGCCTGCTAGTTTGACTCTGTGCTGAACTTCAACATTGCTGGCTTTATGACTCTGCACACTTTACAACTGCTATCCAGTGTTAAAGTGCATGTGCTCTGTGTCTAAAACATGGTAACATTGGTTTCTCCATGATTGGCATATTTGATTTACTAATAAGTCCCTAGTTAAGTGAACTATGTGCACACAGGGCCTGTAAGTCAAATGCTCCTGGTGGGCCTGCCACACTGGTTGTGCCACCCACTAACGTATCCTTTCCAACATGCCTCAGGCCAGGTATTGCAGAGCCTGTGTGTGCAGTTTAAACTGCCATTTCGAGCTTGCTAGTGTACCCACTTGTGAGGCCCAAACCTTCCTTTTTATTACATGTAATACACCCCTACTGTAGACCCTGCTTAGCCCCAAGAGCAGGGTGCAGTGTATTTAAAAGGCTGGACATGTACTTTTAATTTAAAACATGTCCAGGTAGTGAAACACTCCTAAATGCACTTTTCACTATAGTAAGAACTATCCTTCCCATAGGCTAGTATGGGGATTGCCTTAAAACATCTTTTAAGCATAATTTCCAATTGGGAAACATTTAGTTTGGTTTCTCTGGACTTACCATTTAATAACACATTTTCTGGTAAAGATATTTTTTTTAATGCAGGCCTGAGAATGCCACTTACTTTAACCATTCTGTGCCTTTTCCTGCCTCCAATCCACATCAGGTCTGTGTAAGGTTACGTGGCAGCTACCTTTGTGCATTCCAGCCAGACAGCCATAAATATAGGATATTCAGCTGTCCCACCATTCCATCTGCATACTGATGGATCTTCCTGGGCAGGAAGGGTGGAGAGGCTCTCACTTACACTTCAAAGGGGTAGTGGCCTGACCCCATACAAGGGACTGATAACTCCCCTACAGAGAACTCCTGGCAGACAGGACTAGGCTGAAAGGGAACTGGGGCACTTCAAAACTACTCCTTAAAGTCTCCCCTACTTCAAATGCACATTTGGGTATAAGTACTGGGCCTCTGACACCATATACTGGGAAAAATTCTTGACTGAGCCATTCTACCAGGAAGAAGGACCACTGGGCTGTCAGGATGGACTGCCACTTTGCTGTTTTCTCTGTTGTGTTGCCTGATACTTCTTGCCTGGGAGTGAGATGACTGGGTCTAACTCCCTACATCCTGCAAACTAAAGTTTCTTTAAGGGCCTGACTGAGCTTGCCACCTGTTTCTGAAGTCTCGGGGACATCAAAGGCTTCACCTGCATCTTGCTACCAGCACTTGGGCTCTGCTGCTGTGAGTCCTGCTCTGCCAAGTGGAACCAAATTCAGTCCTAGGCCCTTGGAGGTGAGTGTGGTGCTGCAACACAAGAACTGACGCAATGACACAGATGCGTCACTAGGAACCAACGGACCCCACTGCAGAAACATAGCTTTGCCGCTGCTGACACTGAAGCTGCGGACACTGCTCGCCAACTGCGCGGAGCAATGACCCCAACTTACAACACAGCACTGGCTAGGCTGAAACAGCACGGCTGCATCGGAACCAGTACTCATCGCTTCTGGACATTGACGCATCACCAATGTTGCACGATCAGGAAATGATGCTTCGCTTTTTAGCGTGACGCATCCCCTTCTCTCAATACATTGTCACCAAGCATTGATGCAACAAAGGCACTGTCAGCGGGTCTACGTGACTCCTGTACTTGGCCCACGCTCCATTGCTGTCAGACTGCACTTTTGGATTTGCCCTGGTACAGCGCGACCAGATAGATCCGGTTGGAGCTATTGTCTTCTAAGCACTGTGTTTTGATTGAATCTCTGAAAATCCATAACTTGAGTTATGTATGTTGGATTTTTTTTGTTTTGGTCTTGTTTGACTCAGATAATTGGCTAAATATTGGCTATTATTATAAACTGGTGTGGAGTACTTTTGTGGTGTTTTCACTTTGTTACACTGTATGTGTGTGTGTGTGTGTGTGTGTGTGCGCACAGATTCTTTACACATTACCTCTTTTGTTTAGCCTGACTGCTCTGTGAACACAGGTAAGCTTTTAACGTGTATCTTACTTGCCCTGTCAAGAATTGTGCTTCGTATTTGGACAGAGTGGAAACCAGAGAAGGGTGGACTTCCTTGATCATGCTAGCAAGGCACTGAAGGTCTGGGTGAAGGGCAGCAAGGTAGAAGATTTTATAGGGCTGTACACCCTAATTCTGAGGGGACACTTGCTTGATATCTGCTTTACAGAGCTGTGCCAGCACCTGGTTGATAGCAAGCTGACTGACCCCAGGAAGCTTGCTGAGGAGGCAAACCTCTGGGTCAGCACCAGAGTGTCTAAAAAGGTACCTGGGAGTGACCCCAACAAGAGTGGTTCCAATTCCTCCCAACAGAGTGAGAGGGAGGTCAAGGGAGATCCAACCAAATCTCATGTTAAGGGGGAAGGAAAGGGTTCCCATGTCCCTCCTGAGAAGAAGGAGTGGGGTTCTGGTGGGTGGTGGTGCTGGGTGCCCCGTTTCCAACTCTGCTGATTTGATTGTTCCCAGCTAGGACACAAGCAGGGGGACTCTGTCAGTCCAAAGAAACCACCCACTGGTGGGACCTTTACAGGGGTGGCGAATATGGCCTTAGGGGCAAATAGTCCCTGGGGCAGGTCATAGGCTAAGTCATGACCTCCCTTAGTTGGGAGATAGGCTCAGATGGTGAGCAGGTGATCCCTGAGGGTGGGAGTTATCACTTCCACTAGGTGTAAGTGAGTGGGTCCCAATAACTGCTCTGATGGACACCTGGGCTAGCCACACCATGATAGTGGAAAGGCTAGTTTTCCCAGAGCAGTATACTTGCCAGGTGTGTAGGGTGACCCCAGCCCATGGTCAGGCCATTTTCTGCCATATAGCCCTGGTAGCCCTGGAGTAGGGTGGGGATGTGACCCAGAGTAGGGTCATAGTTAGTGCCCAGATGCCATAGACTGCATTCTTTGGAATTAGTTTCCCCTGGTGGCAGAAGAACTGAGAAGGGCGGCACCCAAGAGACCTTGACAGTTTCGTTTTTTGATGGTACCACTCCCAAACAGAGGGTATGGGAAACAAGATCGAGGAGGCAGGGTGAGGGTGGACTCGGCCTTGTCCCCTAATGAGCCTTAGGGTACAGACCCTGGGTTAATTGGCCAGTATCACAATACCACCCCTGAACTGGTGGGAGTTAGAGTGGAGAAAGGGTGCAAGACACCTGGGCTTCTGCCCTCCACTCTGAGAGAAACCACAGAGGTCAGAATCCCCTGGGTGGCCTGGGACCTGGCTTTTCAGATTAACAGCTGTCAGTGGCCTCTGTTGGTTACCGTCCTTATGGACAGAGTTTTCCTTGGATTAAGGACAGAAGTCTGTTCCAAGGGGTAGAATGGACCACATAACTTTGTTGGCCATTGTGGTACTGTCTGCCTACTGGGATGCATCTGTGAGCAAGTTAAGGTTAGGTACTGCATAAATGGGGTCCACAGGTGGGGAGAAGTGTTCTCCATGAGTGAGTTCAGTGGCTCAGGAGAGTATAGACAGAGATATCCAACTGAGTTCAGAGAGGCATGGACCCGACAAGTGCCCCTGCAGTAGTGGACCATTTTCGACATTCTATAGCCTGAGCTGGGAAGCCCGTCAAGGTATTGATTAGTCTTCCCTGGCTTTAGGCTGAAGAGGGTTAGTGTTGGAAATGGCCCTCTCTGCAGAATCACCCACAAACCTTTTGCCTTTTTCCCTCTACCTTTTAATGAATTTGTTTTTGTTGGCCTTACGACTTGTGCACTTTACCACTACTAACCAATGCTTAAAATGTTTGTGCTCTCTCCCTAAAACATGGTTCGATAGGTATATCCCTAATTGGCATAGTTAATGTACTCATGCGTCCCTAGTAAAGTGCACTGCATGGGCTCAGGGCCTGTAAAATAAATGCCACTAGCACTGCTTGTGTCACCCACTTAAGTAGCTCTTTAAAACATGTCCCTGGCCTGCCATTGCAGCTGGAATGCAGTATCACACTGTCATGTCGACTTGACATTTGAAAACCCTTGCCAAGCATTAAACTCCTCTTTATTACATATAAATCACCCCCAAAGGTAGGCCCTAGGTAGCTCATATTAGCAGGGTGGTACGTAATTAAAAGGCCGGATATATACTTTTAAGTTGTAAATGTTGTGGTAGTGAAAAACTCTCAAATTTGTTTTTCACTACTGTGAGACCTACCCCACTCATAGGATATAATTGGGGATTCCTTCTTACATTTAATAAGTTGAAATTCCAGATTGGGTAGGGATAGATATGTCATGTTTAGTACCTATGGAATTGAAATGATAAATACTCTTTAATGGTAAAGTCAGATTTATTGTTACAATTTTGAAAATGCTACTTTAAAAAGGTTGCCATTTTCCTGCTCTTATACTATGTGCCTGCAGTCTGTCTCCAGTACACGTCTGGGGTGGTGTGACAGCTAGGCTTGTGCATTCCTTCTAGACAGAAACAAACAGAGGGATCTTAGGTGTGACTGATGGGCCGTCAACATCCTGATGATCCATCATGGGCAGGATGGAAGGGAGGACCTGCGCACAGCCTCACAAGTACACCTGAATAGGCAGTGTCCTGTCCTGTCCCCACACAAAGGGCTCCATATCCCCTGCAGAGAGTCTGGAGCAGGTCAGGAAGAAAGGACCTCTGTGCACTTCAAAGACCCTTCTTGGAAGCCACTGCCAATTCAAAGGCCCAACTGGGTATAAGTACTGGACCTCTAACCCTACCAACTCAGCACACATCTGGACCTACTGACACTCTGCCAAGAAGAAGAACTGCTGTGCAGCTTCAAGGACTGCTACTCTGCTGGACCGCTGCTCTAGAAGAACTGCTTTCCTGCTGTGCTGACCTACTGCCTGCTCCCTTCCTTGCCTGTGTGAGAACGACTAGACCAACATCACTTGAACCCAGAACCAGAGTGACTCAGAGAGCTTGATGTGTGCTTCCTGTTCTTCTGAAATCTCAGAGACACAAAAGACTTCCAACTTATCACCCACAGCTCCTAGACCTGCCTTCAACAAGCTCCTCCCCCACCCAACCCCTAAGAGGTGCCTCTAATGTCCTAGGCCCTTGGAAGTGATTTTAGGGCTTTTAAGCACTACATTCCAGTTTATTTGTTAAAAATTCAGATCTAGACTTCTACGTATTGGGTTTTTGTCAATTTGATCTTGTTTTGCTCATAAAAATTACATCTATTTTTCTAACCCAGTATGGAGTCTTTTGTGGTGTTTTCAATGTGTTACTGTTTGATGTGTTGCACAAATACTGTATACATTCCCTTTTAAGATAAGCCTGCCTGCTCTGTGCCAAGCTGCCAGAAGGGGAGCACAGGTTAATTTATGGTGGGTATCTGACTTACCCTGACCAGGACTCTGGTTCCTGCTTAAGCAGGGTGCATACCTATGCCAACGAGAAACCCAATTTCTAACAGTAACCATCACAGTAATGGTTCTGATAACTGGTCATCTCAATGCTTAGGGCCAGGTCAGTAGGCCATCTTTGATTATGGTAAGAACACATCTCAGGGATCTTGGAACAAATACATCATAACACTGATAAGAAGAACAGAGAATGGTATGTTGTGGGCCATAAACAGCATAGCAGCATCAAATGTGCCTATCCATTAACTGATAGCTGACCATAATAAATCGTAGTAAACTCACACATAAAGACTGTTTCAAATGGGCATTATCTTGTCCTCCACCAGCAATACACCAGTTACTGTGCTATCAACCTCAAACTTCACATCCCAATACCCCCAGTAGCTATCTTTTCCAATCAAGGAGGTGCTAATCCAAAAGGACCTTCATTCCCAGTACTCCTGCAGTCAGGTAGAGCACTGTAGAAAAACAATTGGCACTGTTGTAGAATGTGTTTTGCAGCTATGATGATAAGGACTGTTCTTCTGGCTATTAGAGCTAGGGACATTGTACTATGCTAATGATTTCTTCTCTATGCTAAGGATTTCTTATCTATGTTAATGATGTCTTCTCTTAGAGGGAGCTACAGCTAGAATTAAAATAATACTGTTTGTACTAATGTTGGGAATACTGGCTGTGAGGACACCATAGTATTGGGCAGGCCAGATGAAATGGAAGTTGATGCCAGGGTGAAAGAAGGATTACAGTGGGATGACGAAGGGGCATTTTTGAATTCATACATACAAGTTTTATAGTAAACATTCTCCTCATAGTTTATGGGTGTTACATCAATGTATTGCAGCTATCACACATTAGACGTAATTTCCAAGATGGTCCTCCCATATACCAGGAACATGATCATATTTTCTTTATCCTAATCACTATATGGTTTGGTGTACTATTCTT
Organism: Pleurodeles waltl; assembly: GCF_031143425.1. NCBI lineage: Eukaryota > Metazoa > Chordata > Amphibia > Caudata > Salamandridae > Pleurodeles > Pleurodeles waltl. Next base: position 1,428,053,001 of record NC_090444.1, on the reverse strand, counting down.
TTGGCAATGGTACCCATGACTTTAGTGCCATGTTGTGGAGCATGAAACACATGAGAACTATGCAGTACATTGCATCAGGTTTGCACATTAGGACACACACACAGTACAGTGTAGGTGGGAAAATTTCAATTCAGAGGTCAAAGGTAAAGTCCATTGTATTGCGGGTTTGAATATGCATCTTTGCTTCTAGGCACTGGCAGGCACTCTCATTGGGTCAGCAACCATGGTTCTAGGGGATATCTTGAATCAATAGTGGTGATGACAACTGTCAAATTGTTGTTTGTACTATATTTTCCTAATTACATTTTAGGATGTGTGATTTATACAGGACCACGGCACCACCACTGATGCATTTTCACTGTATGAGCTGCTTGCTGTGGTCAATATTTTGCAGGTGTGTGTGGGGGGAGTGGGGTCTGTGCAGTCACTGGATTTTAAGAGAGCCATGTAAAGGTTTGAAAGAATAGCTATATAGGTTCCTTGTACTGCAATGATTCCTTGTCTCCATTGAGTGACATATCTAAAGGTCCCTCAGGAACATAGCATTTTGTGTGAAAATCAGCAATCTGGTGCATCAGTGCATTGTGTAGATATTTACTTCAAGTGTATGTGCTGTATCTTATGATTATAGTGCCCTTGCTCGCTGATCTAGCAGGGTATCAGGAAGAAGTAGGTGCACTCAAGGGCCCCTACCACGCTAGGGAAATGCGCAATGGCTTAGACTTTGGATTTCACTGGTATTGTTTTCACTGGGTCAGTGGGAAACATGGTGTGCTGGTCCACATGCTTCACCTGTGCAACTATGAGCTGGTGAATAAATAAAAGTTGGAGCAACCCAAGCGCCAATATCTGACAGTGCTTGAATGAGAAACTTTCTCAGAAATTAGGTACTCTTATCAATTCCCCAGCTGTGATATGATAGTGTGCATGCATATGTTGAGCTTTAGGGTTTATCCAGTAGAACCATGACTACATTGAAGGTGTTCATTTTCAAGAGGTACATGTTAAGTGCATGAGCTTTGATCATATTGTGAGAAATTGTTCTGGCCCTGAAGTTCTGGGCTGTCTCCTGCAGGAGCCTGCATGTTGTATTGGGTGGTTGTTGGTGATGGAAATGCTCCTGTTGAAAATTTACTCTGACAATTTACATCCGATTGTGGAAGATGTTGAAAAAAGTAGTAGATTTGTGGCTGGTGTTATTTTTACCATATTGTTGTTTAGAAATGTTTGCTGTGCCATTTGCTTGTGTTATAGTGAGCGTCTGTATTGTAGTAGTTAAAAACATGCTTACCTTCTGTGTTTCGGTGTAGGGGATTTTCAGTGGTAATGTTGTGCATTTCATGCTTATTTCTATCATTCATAATCATACTATTTTAATATGTAATGAATGTTTTCTTTGTTGTATAAGCATGAAACCCGTTCATTATCAAATCATCATTGCATATTTACTCTAGACGGGTATGTGTGCAATTTCTGTGCCTTATTCCTGCTAACGTTTTCTTTCAAGAATACAGCAATATCTTAAAAGTGAGAGTCAATGTTTGGAATTACACAGTGCTATTATGTTGAAATATGAAAAAAACTGACAATCAGTGATATCATGCGCCCTTTACAGTGATTAATAATATTTACTTCTTAAAAATAAAAACCCCTCTAGAGAGATTGCACTTCTCTTTCTTTTACTCTGTAATTTGAGCCAACTGAAGACTTCCTATAGGAGCTTTTTAACAGTTGTTGACATTAGCACATGGACTATACATGGAAATCATGCATCACACAGAACTCACACGTCAATCTTTAAAACTTCCACGGAGGGCAACATGTAAAACCAGCAGGTAGCAACTGATTAAGTGAATTTGGGGCATTGAAGGACTTATCAGTTGTTTTCTGTAACTTCTCAACACAATGAAGTATCATCCTATCCGAGACAAATAATTTCAGATGTTCTCAAGAGAGAATTGCTTAAGACAATCCAAGACAGTAAGAACATTCTAATTTTGTCTTGTGTGGGTGGGACCTATATTATAAGGACTCTCTTACATGCTACTTCAATGTTCATTGGACAATAATTTAGAAGGAAGAAAGAGACTTTTTTAGTGGTTGTAACAGTCTGATAATGAAGCAGAGATTGTAGGTCTCAGTTGAGAAAGCACATGCACTGTTGCTTTCAAGACATTTTATTTACTTTTAGGGGCTTAGAGCCTGTCCATTGCTTACCATTGGTTGGCTTCATCATCACTCTAATGTGCTGGTTCCTCTTTTAATCAGTGTGTGTCAGCTTTACTTCCTCTTCGTGTGTTTGTGCGTCCCCGGAGCATGGTCAAATTACTATTTCCATGCACAGGGTGTGTCTTTCCATGCTGGTGCTTTCTGAGGAACTTTTTCTTTTCATAGTTGCATTTTACAGCACTCCATAGGAGAGCAGGTTTTTGCTAACCAGTTTGCTGTTCCTTGCCCTGTCATTATTGATTGCATTATTGGTGCTTACTCCGTACTTGTTGCTTGCTCCTTCCTTGCTGGCTGCTATCCATCCTTGTACCTTTTGCTTGCTCTGACTTTGTTGCTTTCTCCTTCTTTGTTTTTTTTACCCATGCGTGTTGCTTGTTCTGTTTTTGTTGCTTGCTCCGTCCTTGTAACTTCACCTGTCCTTGTTGCTTGACTCACCTTGTTGTTTGCCTCATCCCTTCCGCTCCCCTCATATTTTGTGTTGCTTGACCCTTTCCCCTCCAATCTCCTTCCTGCTTTGTGTTGTTGCCCACCCCTTCCTGCGCTGGCCACGTCATAGTGCTTTTTAAAATAAAATAAACTTTTAGCCATGTGTCCTGCACATGCAGTGGCTTCCGTCATCATTTCCTCTTTGTATTGTGCACTCTACGGGTGTGAGCTCTGGCACTCATGGATAGGGGTACAAAATTGTGCTGCGCAGACTCAGAACCTAATAATTTCTCGGATGCCATATTGGCATGGTGTGGGCTTGACCATCCCCTAGGATCTGTTTCACTCTGCATTTGTGCTACACTGTCACCGTGACCTCAGTCACCCCTGAACCATATGGTGCTAGAATATTTACCAAACTCCCTCGCCCTCAAAACAGTACAGAGGTTGTAATCCCTGTAGGTTCCCTGTCAGACAATTGGTAAATGCAGTATTCAGCTTGGGAACAATGCGCTGGTAGGCCAGTGTCACTTTCCCTTAAAAAGTCCTTGCAGTGAGATCTGCACTTCACAGATTGAAACATTGGTGGGGCATCATATGATGTTCATCTTTCTTGAGGCAACAACATGTTAAATAGACTTGTCTTATTACTTAGAGCTCTAGTACTAATGCCTTTGTAAGGTGTGACCCCGTGCAATGTTTGGTGTGAATTTAGAGTGTACAGCAACCTCCCAGAAATTGATGCAAACCCATCGTCTCTTTATCTTTACTTCTTGGGAGTTTACATTTGCGCTGCTGTCTCATCTTGTTTACTTAAAGCATTTGAAACCAGAAGTGGCAAAACCAACAGGTCTCGTCTGTGCAAGATTTATTGGCGCTGTTAGTGTGTTTTTTAGCCATGTTGTACAGCACCATGGCTGCTCTGCAGCATGGCTGAAAGTTAAACAAGCTATGACGCAGTCAACTCTATCATTTTGTTTTTATTTTTTTTACATTTTATCATGCTGCACAGCATCTTAGCTGCTGTGCAACATGGCTAAATAAAGCAATGGCAAAGCCAGATTACTCTTGCTAAGCTAATTGGTTTTGCCAATGTTTTTTTGTGACAGGAAGTGGTTAGAAGGGGCAAGCAACAATGCGGGACAGGATGAGTGGAGCACGCAAAGAAGCAGCAGACCGCTGCAGCTACAGTTAAATAAAGTTAGACACAAAGAGCTCTATGATTGTTGTTTTTTCGAACTTTTTATGTATTTATTGTACCAACGCTGCAGCATCATTATTGTTGTTCGCCCCTTCCCGTCCTGTATCGAGTTGTCCCGTGTCCCCTCTAACCCTACAGCACATCCTCGTTGCTGCTCCTCCTGTCCCCTACAAAAAAACAAATTGGCAAACTAACTAGAGACATTTCTCTTTGTCAATCTTTTAAGCCATGTTGCACAGTGGTTAAAAGTAAAAAATGGCGTGCCAGCGTTGACTACGTCACAGTACTTTTTTTCATTTTCAGCCATGCTGCACAAGCAACTGCGCCGCTGAACATCAGGGCTTAATAAAAGCAATGCCAATGGAATAGATCTAACACATGGGAAACCTATTGTCTTTGCCAATGCTTGTTATCTTAATGGTAATCAGTGTAGTATTGTTTCGGCCCTGGTTGTTTATAGAGATTGTAATAATAATAAATATACTTTCATTATGTTTTTAGAATGTTGAATTACTATGTTGAAACAATTAAAAATAAAGTCAACATTTGTTTTGTCACAGAAGAGGAGCGTGGATTAGAAACCTGTTGTACTGGTTCTAAGGTGAAAGGCGTCTAGAGGTCTGCAGTCAGTCTGTAAGGGGACCTTGGGAAGAAAATATGCAATTCATGTGCGCTTAAGATAAAATATGTTGCACGACGCCCCACTATTTTGCTTAAAGGCGCACGCGGCGTTTATAACCAGCATTTATTTTACCAACATACAAAAAAAGAAAAAAATGTTTATGCCCCGATTCACTTTCCTGTTAAAATTACCGTTTTCAAGCTGCATTTGACCAGCACAATCACTGCAAATGAGCCAATTTAATATTATTCGACAAAGCACAACCCCAACACAGCTCTGCCTATCCATTAAATGAAAGTGCTGATCCAAACTGCTGTCCTCCACAGTACAGCACCGCTGCTTTGCTCCCAAATGTTTAGAGTTGCTACGTGTAGATGGCGTAGTGTGCCGCTCTTTCTGCCCATAATCCCGATTAGTATAACTTTAAAGTACAGCTCTCCAGTGAGAATATGTTTTACGGATGAGCATTCGGTGCCTTTGTGAACGACCAGTGACAGTGGGAGCCGCTCTCTGTGTGAAAAGGAGCAAATTGCATTGCACGTAGATCCGAACCCCCAGCTCCCACACATAGTTGTTGCTTATTTATCTACAGCGAGGTTTGCAAAGAACAGACGGCAGCGCCGCCCATCTTAAACTAAACTGCAAGCCACTAAAATAAGTGCGCATTTATCTGTTAGAAAAATAATGCAGTATCCCTACTTCGCATGGCTCGCCGGCGTCCTCAAGAGCCTGATCCAAATGGCCTCTTTCCCAGGCTGGCACGCCGCTGGCATTCGGCGGCAGAAATATCTTCAGGTGCTTACAGGCAGCCTTGGCAGTGCCGTAGCATGAAGGGTAGAAAATGCTTTGGTTGGTGGAGGCCTGACCCGCTGAACCCACGATATGTGCCAGCCAGCAGTAATAAGTAGCTTGCAACACAATAGCTCTACAGTGCTTTTCAGCTTTTCAGCAGCGCAGCATTCTTGTCATTTTAGGTGGATTTGTTACTGTCCTGTCCTCAAATGGCTACAGCCTTTCGCAAAACACAATGTATTATTTGTCTGCATCTTTTGATATTTTACAGCATGAAATATATTTTGATTGAATCTCTTCTATTACTTTGAAAGTATTAAAAGGCAAATGGTCCACCAAGGGAGGATGCATGCCCCATATCAAGGCCCACGTTTACTGTGATTTTGCGTCGGGGTTGCGCCACTTTGTGGTGCAGATCGACGCAAAATCATTTGTGGTATGTTTGTAAATATAAAGTAACACAGCTCAGTGCATAGTGCTTTTGCGTCGGGTTGGTGTTAAATGGGTGGATTATGGGCATTCACATTCATCATCCCATATATTCTGACGCAAACCCAACCCACATTTTCAAAGAGTTGGAAACCTGGCTTTGTCCCTAAATGGAGCATCTACCCGACAGAGGCGTAACATGGAGAAATATCTTTATTTGTGCTTGTTCCTTCGTCGTTCCAAGTGTGCTGCACTCTATAGCATTCTGCCCTACCCTGAAAGCGCAGATCACTCCAAAAGAACTCTACTAAATCAATACTATGCCCCGTATACTTTCTGGGAGGCACATCACGTTCATCAAGATACTGAGTGGCCCCATAACTTACCAAAACATGGTTTATCAAGAATGGTGTACTATGCACATTGCATATTCAAAAACATCAATCTCACCTGTACTTTCTAGAGCTGAGTGTCCTAAAACATTTCAAACCTCATCCTCCCAAACAGCTTAAGTAAGGATAATTTCCTTTAGGTTGTACATTGCTCTTCCTCAACGATTTCCTAGTAAACTAAACAAACATTTAAACATATGTCCCAATCCATAGGGGGATCACCTGGATAGGTGGGACAATACTGGGGATATTGACAGTAAAGGGGAAAACAAATTATTCTGAATGAAAGCCAGATGCACCAAGACACAAGAGCAAAAATAAAAAAAGACAGATGTGATAGAAAAATGATCTTAGTAAATTACAGGTCATTTTACTGTACACCAGGCATGCTTGGCACCGGACACATGGACATTGAAATGCACGGGACATAAAGCATATCAAGTGCTTAACAGGTGTGCTTGAGTATGTTAATCATGCCTGTCATCGATTTATGACAGTTTAGAATCCTTAAAGAGAAATCCATACCGAAAGCTGAGCACATTGGCACATGATGTGTGGTGACAAACGTGACTTTAGGAAGCAATGACCGTCAAACAGGTCAGGCAAAGCAGGATCATGTCAAGCAAAGCAGGAAATGCCCACCAAAACGTTGACACACAGTGTGGATCCACAGAAGTTTCAGACAGTAGGTGACAGGAAACTTTCCAGAGAGCAAAGTTTCTATAGAGCATGCGCCAGAAAGCATGCTGCCAGCAGGTACGCTTCTGGCACGCACGTTGAACCATACACTGGGCATGCCCATGCCATGGGTGAATGGTAGCAAGTCCACGAGGGGAGGCACATGGCAGCGCAAGTGAGGAAGGGTGCACGCTGATTCAACCTGCCGGCTCCACTACTTACTTTCTCTGCTTGATGGATGTAACAATCCGAGATGGATATGTCCTGGCAGGGCCAACCATGCTGCCAGAAACCCCCCAAGGATACCAAGCAAGGACCAGCAAAGGTCATAATGGGGCTCAGCAGAGGTAGGCAACAGCCTGTCACAAAGTATCCTCTGCGTTCCTCCAATACCAACTCGTCACCAGTGATATGAGAAAGGAACATAAGACAATATGGGGGTAATTATGACTCTGGCAGTCGTTGGTAAAGCGGCGGTAAGACCGCAAACAGGACGGCGGAAAAAAAAATGGAATTATGTAACCGCCGCGGTCATCTGCCACTTCACCATTCCGACCGCCATGGCGGTGAAGACCGCTGGGCTGGAGACTACGGCCTCCAGCCAGGCGGTCGTCACTAGACCTCCGACGGTATCAGGACCCTGCATACTGCCATAGATCTTGGGTGGTTGGGAACCGCCATGAGATCCATGGTGGTAGGCACTATCAGTGCCAGGGAATTCCTTCCCTGGCACTGATAGGGGTCTCCCCCACCCCCGCTTCCCCCCACAAATCCTGCCCCCACCCCCCATGCCACCCCCCAAAGGTGGCAAAACCCCCCTCCCCACCCGACCCCGAACATGCACATATACACACCCCTACATGCACACACCCCCAACATGCACATATACACACCCCTACACGCACACATACACCCGACAACCCATACCCGCACACATACAAACAGACATGCACACCGTCCGACCCGCACACATTTCCCATACACACAACACCCCCGCACGAATACACTCACTCACTCACTCACCCCCTCTACACTCTCACACGCACACCCCCATGCACGCACACAACACACAACACCCCCCACCCCCTTCCCCAACGGATGATCAACTTACCTTGTCCGTTGATCCTCCCGGAGGGGAAGGGATCCATGGGTGCAGCTTTGCCACCAGAACACTGTCACCAGAACACCGCCACACCGAATCATGGGACGTGATTCAGTGGGCGGTGTTCTGTTGAGCAACCTCCACTTTCCCGCCGTCCGCCAGTATGGCTGCTGGCGGCTTTCCATACGAAAAAGGACGGCGGGCTGCCAGTGGTCATAACACGCGACGTGGAAGACCGCCACCACTGGCGGTCTTCAGCACGACGGTACCTCAGCGGTCTTGCGAAAAGACCACCGAGGTCGTAATGACCCCCTATGACTCTTCTGGTAGACTTTGGGCTGCTCTAGGATCTTTACTGAAAAGAGTCCAGCACAGTAGAAAGAGCACAAGAGGAAGACTGCCACCATAGTAGGTGTCCCTAGCCAAATGTCCACAATTCATTCCACTATACATTTAATACCCATGCACTCCAAAACCCGACACGCATTCCAGATTCCACACCACCCACAGCTTTCCACAACCACCCCTCATAGAATAAGTATTTAATGCGCTGTACAGAACCATTTCACAGAAGTGGTTCAAGAGCAGCCACTGATTAAGTCTTGCCATAAATATTTGAATTCTCAGCTGGTTTATTTAGAGCCACCTTGTTGGCAAGATCCAGAATTATCAACTCTGCACTTTATCTTGTCACACTCCCAGAGGTTAGCCATGCCCAGGAAACAGATAATAGCGCTAGCCCTTTTAATGTATTCTTAACATGATTAAATCATCTTCTTGCCCTAAAAACATACATATATAGGCTCTTACCCAGAAGTCATATTTCCTTTTTTCTCATGAAGCAGTCCCTGGACTGCATGTTTCTCCTATCTTGCTGAGCTAAGTTTCTTGTGTTCTTTAGTTCATATTTTATACTTATTTTGGATGTGTTGTGCAAAAGTTCTACTTCTGAAATTATCTTGAGGTCACATCCCAAAAACAACCTTGTTTCTTGATTCTTTATATTTCAGGATGGGCAAAACGTGCTATATGAAGATTGTGTACCCTTAGTACCTTTTCTTCAGGCTGTGTCAAATAAGGCAAATGTCATCCTGGCAGTGTGCCATCCATTATCCGACTCTCCATTCTCTTCACTCCTATATGTAGAGGATACATTCTAGATTTGCATATTTTATCACTGAGTAGAAATTCTGTAGAGTCTCCAACTACTCTCTTATCCTGAATGTCCGTGCCTGGCACCAAAATTGAACCCCAATCTGCCCTTAGTCTCGTTGTTTCCAAAATTCCTTTGAAGTGCCATATTTACCAAGAAGGATTCGACTGTCTTAGAGGGTATTACTTCTGTACCCCTGAAGATCAAACCTTCTTATCCAGAAATATCCTCTCTCCTCTCCCAAAACCTCTGCAAACACACAGAGGAAAAGCTTAATTAACCAAAAGAAGGCATAAATAATTATATAACAGTTGAAGTCTAATCTATGCACTTTCATTAAAGTTTTAGGAGAAGGGTTGTGAGAATCTTAGTAGAGTAGCCTTAGCAGGTTCAAACACCTATTACCCTGCCGAAAGTCTTATATACCACCCTTTGTGGGGTTGTACTTGATTGAATCCTGTTAGGAGCTGGCTACATTATTCTCCTTGTCCCCTTCAGGGTTCAAGCCTTGTTCAGCCAGAGAAGGCCACCTCTCTCTTGCACCCTTCATTTAAGAGATGGATACAAAAATGTATAAAATAGAATTCTATGTTCTTTCGAATCACAAAACGACAGGTATTCTTAGGATGTAGATAATGGGGCCGCTTGTGCTAGCTGGTTGGCGATATGTTGATGATGAATACTCCCGTACCTCTGATTCTTTAGCTAAGCCTTTTTCTTATATTTATAATGACATAACTGGTTTTGTTGTTCTACCTCTGCTGCCCCTGTCCAAGGGCCCTGCTAGTTCGAATCCACTGTCATGAAAGAGCAGGGTTTTTCTGTACTGCGTCGGCCCTCTTATGACAACTATTTGAACTATATTGATCTCCAATTGATGGGAGACTTGTGGCAGTACTGGAGGGGACTTGAGTGCCACTGGAGGGGACTTGACTGCAATGACCCCTGCAGCCATCAACAGCAAGCTTCACTATGTTAACCATGGCAGGTACTTTGTCCCAGCAGCTACTCTCTGATGTGTGTATGTTACTGTGCATTCCAGAAACTGGGAGGTTGGTAGTTGAGATGTAACAAGTTATCTGACTGACTGCAGTTTGATCCATTGTTCAGCTGTCTGACTGCACTTGAGCTACACCTTTTATGGATTATGGCCGTGCCTCCTCTGTATGAAAAGGCCTTGAAGAGGAAGCTTAATGATGCCTCGATGTGGCTTGGGGGTTTCTGTCTCAGCTGGCTCCAGTTTCCTGACCTAGCTGTCTCCAGATGACCCCCTTATTTATTTATATATTATTGTCAAATAAATACGTATAAGAAAATTCCAAGCAATCCCCTTTTTTTAATTCAAGGGTAGTATTTGAGACTGCTATAAGTATTGGTATTCCCTGTTCACTGACTGGTTGAAACAAATTGTTTTCTGGCTGATCAATGACTATGGAAGAGCTTTTGACATACACAGGAGCAAACCTAATTAATGATGAATCAAGTCACATGAAAGAGATGAGGGTTTGATGATACCTGTACGAAACCGGTAGCAGGATGTTGAAGGTTTCGCTATTGTAGGCTGATCTATGTGCAATTACTACTGTTATATGGCACACTGTAGTGCCACATTACAAGGAAAAGACAGCCCCGATTACACTCATGTCTACTGTAAACTTAAAATCATAAATTTTGATTTAAAATTGGAAAAAAGAGCATGCTGCTTGATAATTTGACTGTTTTTGAAACACAGGGCCAGGTGGTTTATAGTACTGTGGTAGCTGCAACATAACCTCACTCATAGGCATACAGTGCCTCACTATGATGTGCATGTTCATATAATTTTGACTCAAGGTTTTTGAACTTTCGAGTACCTATTGCTTGCTCAAATATTTTGAGAAGCGTCAGGAATGGCCACAGGGCAGGCTGGGAGTCTGTGTCTGTCTGCAGCTGAGATGATGAGGCTCAGCAGCACAGCAGTAAGTTTTATATTAGTTATTTTTATTTTTATCAATCTCACCCCTGTGCGCTGCCCCACCCCCTGTAGCCCAGTGAGCCGACTGCGCCTACTGTTATACTGAGACAATAAACAAAAGTAATGGGTGGAAGAGTTGCTTTAATATCAGCCAGTGATAATTAATCTGGGCACTGTCATGTACAATAGACTGGGGATTTTATGTCTAGATGTTGCTGGTAGGTATATTTTAGTGGTAAGGAAGGTTGCAGCTTTCTCTTTCCCTACAATAATTCGCGTCGGTCTCTTAGCTCCAGGGGGCTTTTAAAAATAAAAACCAGGAGGGCCTCTACTGTCACAATGACACAGAACGAATGAGAAAGGATATGTTGGTATTTAATCTGTTCTTAAAGATAGGTTGCATGCATCTTACTGCTTTTTCACGTTGAAGACAACTGCTTTACTACTCCAAAATCTATTTACGGGCATTTCGTAACCGCACATGCACAGGGTTTAAAGCCTCTCCACGCATCACCTTCCAGGCATTGCTAAAGAAAGTTCTTCACACTTCCTGAACACAGAAAATGCTTTCAATCAGAACTGCCACGTCCCTTTCGCTTGGAGCTCGGAAAAGCTGATCTGTGCTCGGTGCTCTGAACAGCAAATCAAATGCAGTCAGTCACTACGGAAGCTACTGAAGTAAACATCCTCACGCTAGAAGGATTTAGTCACTTCCCAAGAAATGAGAACAGCCCCCTCATTATTTCAGAATTACTCGCAGGGGAAGAATCACTTTACATTGCACAGTGAAACTTTATTCGCACGATTCCATTTCGACCCCAATACTGGAATAAATAGTTAATAAATACTACATGATACAAAAATGTGCTTCCTTCAAACATCCATGGTGATTGATGGCCTAGTGTAAAAATTAAGAGATCGTTGGATCATACAGAATTTGTTACTTCATTGCTCAACATTGTTAAACATATTACATATTAAATAAATCGCATATTCTCAGTCAGAACTTCAGATTAAGTTTTTGTGTTTACTGATGTTATCTGCATTCCAACTGTGCATAACTTGGTAAATGAAAATCAGACTTAACCTAAAATTATCTTCTGCCCAATGAGTATTGTAGGGGGGGGTATGCCGCCACAATGTTTAAGAGAAAGCATACAAATAAATAAATAACAGCTGCTACGGTATACGATCTGCAAAAAGAAAACTTTGGGCCTGATTACAACTTTGGAGGAGGGTGTTAATCCGTCCCAAATGTGACGGATATCCTGCCCACCGTATTACGAGTTCCATAGGATATAATAGACTCGTAATACGGTGGGTGGTATATCCGTCACATTTGGGACGGATTAACACCCTCCTCCAAAGTTGTAATCAGGCCCTTTATGTTTATCATCTGTGTTTACAGAATAGGTTGTTCATCAGTGAAGCATCACAGAATGGTGTGAGTTCAGCCGTCTCACAGACCCCACCCCACTCAGTGACGAGTAAGGCACTGCTGTCTCCTCTCATTGGCTGGCCCATAACAGTCCAGTCCTCAAGAAACCATCAATGCTTTCCTCCTGCCACCGATATCACCACTAAGTTGTTTTTTTAATGTTTAGTGTGGGCCCCTGTGTGTGTATAAATCTAAGTGTATTTCTGTGCAAGTGCTGTGAACAGGTGTGTGCATGTGTGTATGTGCTTGTGAATGATGGGTGTAAATGTGCACGCTTGTGAGTATGCATGTAGACAGGTGAGTGTATGTGTGGGAAAACTGGACTGATTGCAGTAGCCTCCTCAATTTTTGCCCCCATTTTTAGCTGATACTGGCATTTTCAGACTCTGACTGTGCTCTGGGCACTGCTGACCAGTCCCAGGGCCAGTGTTCGGTGTAAAATGTTATGTGCAAATTAGGCATAATTATAATTGGCTCTGAAAACCTAACTATAAGTCCCTAGTATATGGTAGGACATGTAGGTTTAGGGACCCAAGGGTAGATAGGGCACCCCTGGGTGCGCTGCTGTGGTCCCTGGTGTCATTTTAAAGGCAGGCCTGCATTGCTGGCTGCTTTTAAATTAAAGTTAATCCCAGATTCGACTTTGGAATTACAAGTACTTCCAAAGTCCTAAACTACCTTATTTGCACATATACATCACCACTAAGGTCTGCTATAAGTGCCCCCAGTGTTGGGTGCAGTGTAAATGTAAGCATGAACTTTATAAAATACGTTTTATAAGCCCTGGTGAGGGGGAAAAATCCAAATTTGTTTGTCCCCATTGTAGTCAATGGGCCTCATAGGCTAACATTGGAGACTTTATTTTAAAATAATAAAGTCATATTTTCGATAGACATTAGCTAAATATAGCAAGTTTGGTACCAAATTAAATGTTACAATAAATCCAAATCAACAATTTGCCAATATAACTAGAACAGGGAAACAGTTTTAGAACTCTTTCTGAAAATTCTGCCCTGTAGTGCCCTTTCCTGTTTGGTCAGCCTCTGGTAGCCTGAGGCAGGATGCCTTAATGAGGTGTGAAGTGGCCTGGGCTGACGCAAAGGAAGCATCTGTGGAGCGGAGAGCTGTTACAGCAAATGGCAGAGCAGGATGGGGGAAGAGTGACCAAACTAGTCTTCAAAGGAGGGAAAGCCACTTGTCACAGAAACTGGACCTTCCCAATTTCCTGCACCCACAGACAGCTGGGAGCCCCACTGATAAGACTAAGAGAGGGGCTGGAGGGCACGTGGTAGGGAAACTTGAGCACACCAGTGGGTGAGTTCAGCCAGATGCAACCTTACAGGAGTTAATGCTTCTATATTGGATCTTTAAGGAATGCTGCTTTCTGGGATTGATTTTTACCACACTTCACAGGAAGTGGTTACCCCAAAGGGTGTTGGCCTGTACCCCTTGGACAGCAGCACCCCCTGCTTTCCACCACCAGGAGCAAAGATAAATGTGGCATAGCTGCCCCACAATTCTGATCCCTGCTAGAAGAAGATACTGGAAGAAGAAGGACTGCCCTGCTTAACCACTCGCCTGCACCTGGACACTGCACCCATGTGGGCTGCACCAGCTGCACACTTTGGGCTTCATCAAGAAAAGGACTTTGCCCTTCTTCTGCACCTCCAGGTATGGACTATATGCAAGCTACAGGTACAAAGGAGCAGACCAGAGACCCCTGCATCAGGTCCTACAAGAACAGCCCAGCTGACCAGTGTCAAGAGGCCATTTGAGGATCTGACCATGTGCATTCTGGGAACTGTAGTCCCAACTTTCAAGGAGCACCCCAGAGCTTATGGAACCTTTGATCAGGTTTGAGGAAACTTCAAAGATTCGAAAAGGACCTCTGTAAGAAAATCCAGAAGTTTGGAGACATTTCGAGCAACTGTTGTAAAACAGCTCTATAAGTTGAAGAGGTACATTGTGGGAGTTGTAGTCCCCGACCCTAAGAGGCAAACCAGAGCCTCTGAACTGTGGGCTGGTGCTATGGACCACTTTCCTGTATCTGAAAGTAAGTGTAACCATGTTACATTGTGGGTTGACTGAACTTTGGACTTTGTCCCTGTCCATTGCAACCTTTTCTTTTAACCCTTTGAACGCTATTTGCTTCTAAGCACTAGATTTACTTTTAAACGTAAAAGAAATTCATACCTCTGGTTCCCTACACTGGATTTGTACAGTTTTTATGTCTTTTTAAAGATACAAATATTTCCTATTTTCATAAATTGGTGTTGGATTTTTGTGTGTGTTGTGTTTTACTTATTTACTGTTTTGTTGATGTTAAATACTTTACACATCTGTCTCCTAACACCTTCGCTGCCAGGCCTTTTCCCCCTCAGGTGGCAAGCCTTTTTTTGGCTATTTGGAGCAGTTCGCACTTAGGCCCTCATTACTTTTTGTACACATAAGCCACCCATGCCAAATTTGTGTCCTTTTTCTCCAACATCCTAGTAATTCTAGTGGTACCCAGAGTTTGTGGGTTCCCCTGGAGGAGACCAAGACATTATCCAAAATACAAAAAAAAATTGTTTTTAAAAGAAAAATGGGAAAAAGGGCTGCAGAAGAAAGCTTGTGGTTTTTCCCTGAAAATGGCATCAACAAAGGGTTTCCAGTGCTAAAATCACCATCTTCCCAGCTTTCAGGAACAGGCCGACATGAATCAGAAAATCTCATTTTTCAACACGATTTTGGCATTTTACTGGGACATAGCCAAGTTTTACTATTTTTTGTGCTTTTAGCCTCCTTCCAGTTAGTGACAGAAATGGGTGTGAAACCAATGCTCGATTCCGGACAGCTAAACATTTCTGAAAAGCAGACAAAGGGGGTGATTCTAACCCTGGCGGTCGGTGTTAAAGCGGCGGCCAACCCGCCAACAGGCTGGCGGTAAAAAAAATGGGATTCTGAGCCTGGCGGGAACCGCCAACACAGACAGCCACCTTAACACTCCGACCGCCACGGCGGTACTAACAAACAGCGCGGCGGTCACCGCCAACAGACAGGCGGCAGATAATGTACCGCCCACACTATTCCAACTCACCAATACGCCACCTTTTCCGGGGCGGGAGTACCGCCGATAAAAACACGGCGGAAACAGACTACGGACGGGAAAACGCTCACCACTACGCACTCCAGGAGGAAGGAGGACAGCATGGAACCCGAATTAAACATCCTACCTGCTCTCGTCTACCTTCTCATCTACCACGAGTACGAAGTCCGGCGCAGACGACAACGGTGAGTACTGCACCTACGACACACGGGAGGGGGAGGACGAAAGGTTACGGGCACACACATATGCGACCCCCCCCCCAACTATGTACTCACCAATGCAGAGCACCAAGTCACAGTGACACCACCCAAACACCCCTGAAAAATGCTAGGACATAATCATATTTGGAATAAATATTTATGTACCAAAAAGCTCCAGAAAATTATCGTACAACCATGAAAGATATTCACAACAAAACTAATGACATACACATCAGTGTATAACTGAAGTACCAAGTCCTGCACATCCTACGAATTCAGCATGTCCGTGGGCCAAAGTCTTGAGAAATAAGGGCAAAGCCCACACAGGAGACCTGAGTCCTTTGGAGAGAACACTGCAGGGGCATCAGATGTAAAAACTACAGGCACCTCAGGGGGAAGGGAAGAGGGGGCACCACAGCCACATGAGTCCACGACGCCAGATCCACGAGGAGCCACCATGCCCACTGGACCATCCTGGGGAGTGCAAAGCCACAGTCTCTCAATGTCTCTACAGTGGGTGGGCTGCCCACTGGACCATCCTGGGGAGTGCAAAGCCACATTCTCTCAATGTCTCTACAGTGGGTGGGCTGCCCACTGGACCATCCTGGGGAGTGCAAAGCCACAATCCATCAGGTGGATGACAGTCTCCACTGGTCAAGGAGGAGGCATGGTGGGCACAGTGAACCATAAACGGTGCTTGAGACGGCGGTGCCCAGCGGAGCGGTGCTTGAGATGGCGGTGCCCAGCGGAGCGGTGCTTGAGAGGAAGGGCCCAGCGGAGCGGTGCTTGAGAGGAAGGGCCCAGCGGAGCGGTGCTTGAGAGGAAGGGCCCAGCGGAGCGGTGCTTGAGACGGCGGTGCCCAGCGGAGCGGTGCTTGAGACGGCGGTGCCCAGCGGAGCGGTGCTTGAGAGGAAGGGCCCAGCGGAGCGGTGCTTGAGAGGAAGGGCCCAGCGGAGCGGTGCTTGAGAGGAAGGGCCCAGCGGAGCGGTGCTTGACAGGAAGGGCCCAGCGGAGCGGTGCTTGAGAGGAAGGGCCCAGCGGAGCGGTGCTTGAGAGGAAGGGCCCAGCGGAGCTGTGCTTGAGACGGCGGTGCCCAGCGGAGCGGTGCTTGAGACAGCGGTGCCCAGCGGAGCGGTGCTTGAGAGGAAGGGCCCAGCGGAGCGGTGCTTGAGAGGAAGGGCCCAGCGGAGCGGTGCTTGAGAGGAAGGGCCCAGCGGAGCGGTGCTTGAGACGGCGGTGCCCAGCGTAGCGGTGCTTGAGAGAGAGGAAGGGCCCAGAGGAGCGGTGCTTGAGACGGCGGTGCCCAGCGGAGCGGTGCTTGAGACGGCGGTGCCCAGCGGAGCGGTGCTTGAGAGGAAGGGCCCAGCGGAGCGGTGCTTGAGAGGAAGGGCCCAGCGGAGCGGTGCTTGAGAGGAAGGGCCCAGCGGAGCGGTGCTTGAGACGGCGGTGCCCAGCGTAGCGGTGCTTGAGAGGAAGGGCCCAGCGGAGCGGTGCTTGAGACGGCGGTGCCCAGCGGAGCGGTGCTTGAGACGGCGGTGCCCAGCGTAGCGGTGCTTGAGATGAAGGGCCCAGCGGAGCGGTGCTTGAGAGGAAGGGCCCAGCGGAGCGGTGCTTGAGATGGAGGGGCCCTGTTCAGCGGTGCTCTTCTCCACGGCGGGGCCCTGTTCAGCGGTGCTCTTCTCCACGGCGGGCCCTGTTCAGTGGTGCTCTTCTGCACCGCGGGCCCTGTTCAGCGGTGCCTATCTCCACGGCGGGCCCTGTTCAGCGGTGCTCTTCTGCACCGCGGGCCCTGTTCAGCGGTGCTCTACTCCACGGCGGGCCCTGTTCAGCGGTGCCTATCTCCACGGCGGGCCCTGTTCAGCGGTGCTCTTCTGCACCGCGGGCCCTGTTCAGCGGTGCTCTACTCCACGGCGGGCCCTGTTTAGCGGTGCCTATCTCCACGGCAGGCCCTGTTCAGCGGTGCTCTACTCCACGGCGGGCCCTGTTCAGCGGTACTCTTCTGCACCGCGGGCCCTGTTCAGCGGTGCTCATCCAGCAGGTCAAGGGAGCCAGACCTGGCCTGGACTCCCTGCTCAGTCGCCCTTGGACCATGACGTTTCTGGACCCTTCGGGGACGGACTCCTGGCCTCCTTAGTGTCCTCCTTCCCAGCTGGAATGTGGCATGTGGGGTCCACCTTCTCCGCGCTCCTGCTGCCCTTCCGCTCCTTTGATGGGGCTCTCGGGCCCTTGCCTCCCCTAGATGGTGTGGGTGGTGAAGTGGCCGCACATTGCTCCTTGGGGGCAGCCCTGTCGGTCCTCGCACGGCGGCCCTTGTTTTTGCGGGTCCTCTTGCCGGGGGGGGGGCTGGACGTGTCCTTGCTGCTGATCGATGTGTCACTGCTGGCAAAGGGTGGGCTCCAGAACCCAGGCACAACAGTGACACCCGAAGCTGGGCTGGTGGTGGCTGCGGTGCTCTTGGGACTCTTTGAAGATGGATGGGGGAGCTCATCGGGGGGAAAGAGGTTAAGGTTAGCCAGGAAAAGTTTTTTAGGGCCAAGGTAAAGGGTAGGAGAAGTGGAGATGGAAGTGGAGGTAGAGGAGGTGGTTGTAGGAGAGTCAGGTGTGCTGTCATTGGGTGAAGGTGCTGGTGCTGTAGGCTGTCGTGAGGTGGATGGCTGTTGGGTGGGTGTCTGCCTGCGTTTGTGTGTCTTGGAAGAGGGGGTGACAGACACAGTGGGAGAGGACACAGGGGACGTGTAAATGGCAGTGGGGGTGGTGACTGCACGAGTGTGGACTGTCCTGGAGGGTGAGGTGGTGATGGAAGCACTGGCTGATGTTGGGGTGCATGCAGGTGTGAGTGTAGACGTCACAGGGAGGGAGGAGGGAGACGAGGAGGAGGGGGACACAGGGGTGGCAGTGGCTGTTGGCATGTCTGCATCTGGGTGTTGCTTGGGTGAGTGTTTGTGGGATCTGTGGTGCTTGTGTTTGGATGAGCTGCTCTTGGGTGTTGAGGTGTGTGCAGGCTGGTCTGATGGTGTGGATGGGATAGGCTGAGGAACAGGAGACAGAGAAAGGCTGGAGGCAGTAAGAAGAGGGAGGCTGGAAACAGGGACAATGGCTGCCGTCAGTGCTGAGGCCAGAGCAGTGAACGCTCGTTGATGGGCAGCCTGACCCGAATGAATGCCCTCCAGGTACGCATTGCTCTGTTGCACCTCCCTTTGCACACCCTGGATGGCATTCAAAAGGGTCGTCTGCCCAACAATGAGCGTCCTTACCAGGTCAATGAGCTCCGCACTGAGGGCAGCAGGGGCAACAGGGGCAGGGGCTGAGGTGCCTGGGGCGAAGGAGACGCGCGCCTTCCTGGGCGAACCGGCACGGAGCGAAGACTGAGGGGCTGCTGGGAGGGCGGGGCTGGTGCGCTGGGTGGCGGCTGTACCTGTAGAGGCGGGGGGCACGGATGTTGCCGCCACCCCTAGGGAGCTCCCATCCGAGGACGTGTCGCTTTCGCTGCTCTCACCAGCTGTCCCCGTCGTGGTGCTCCCCTCGCCCTCCGGATCACTGGTGCCCTCGGTGTCTGTTCCTGGGTCCACCGGGGCCTTGTGTCCTGCAGCTCCCTCGTGCTCCGATGCCAAATCTCCTCCGCCTGATGATGCTAATGCACACATGCACAAGAAGATGAAAAGAAAGGGTGGGGGGAGAAAAAAGAAGACCAGGTTGAGTGCATGCAATGTCAACACCGTTGGCGGAGAGGACAGACACAGGTGCCTAATGCACTAAGCCGCGCATTCGGGGTACACTACTCAGTACTACTGACTAAGACAACAGGCCAAGAGACGTCAAACGCGCACATGGGAGATGCTGGACCTTCAATGGCTGTACTTGTCACCCTACCGAGGTGGGGGCCGGGGGCACAGGGCCATGCCTAAGGGAGAGGACTACACTACAGAAAGCGCCCTGGCCTAATGTCACCCACAGCCCTCCTCCCCCACCCAGACGCCTCCACTGCGCAGAAAGATAGGAGAATGTGCTGATACTCACCCCCTTGTGTCTGCTGTGATGTCTTAAAGCGCCCATCCAATTCAGGGTAGGCCACCGCCAGGATCCGGGACATCAGGGGGGTCATGGTGCGACTGTACCCCTCCTAGGTTGGGAGGCCATCCCCAGCAGTGTTTCTGCGGTCTTCCTTGTTCCGCGGCGGATGTCCTCCCACCTCTTGCGGCAGTGGGTGCCCCGTCTGTTGTGGACCACCAAGTTCCGGACTTCCTTGGCGATGGCACGCCAAATCTCGATCTTCTGATGGGCGCTGACCTATTTGACATGTACAGGGTGGAAAGGAGGAAATCATGAATGACCTGCATGTTAGATGTGATTGGCCCCCCCCACCAACTTTGCCATATGGCACATGCTCTCATCTGTCGGGCGTTGCACTCCTCATTCGCCCCCCACCCCACCAACTTACATCCACCCCAATCCACACAGGCATAGCCCATTCCATGTGCACCCGGTGTACTCACTTGTTGGTCTGGAGGACCGTAGAGTAGCGCATACTGGGGGAGGACCCCATCCACGAGCTTCTCCAACTCTTCAGACGTGAAGGCAGGGGCCCTTTCCCCAGTCGCAGCAGCCATTGTATCTTCCAGACCGAGGTCACAGCAGCACTTGCAGTATAGGTCCTCTCCTGTGGATGATCAGTCTCGAGTGATTAAGCAGATAGAAAATGGCGGTCACTCCCGCGGCGGTGCGTACCGCGGCGGTGCGTACCGCGGCGGTGCGTACCACGACCGCCGGCGCACTTCGTAATTGGCTCCTGAAACCCATAGGCTTCAATGTTAAACAATGCGGATTTGCGCCGCGGTCTTCGACCGCCTACCGCCACGGTGTGCCCCGCCAGCGCATTGACCTCACATCCCATTGTCCCACTTCACAGGTCAGGCAGCCGCCATTTCAAGGGCCTACATGGCTTAATTTTGACTGCGACACACAGGCCTAGGCCTTGCATTGCCACACATACACGCCTTTCAACCCATTGCCATTCTTTAACTGTGCAAGCTGTCTGTACGTACCTGTGGTTTGGCTGACTCTGTGCTCCATGTTGTCCTTCCTAGGCACCGTCCGCTGGGACTTGCGATGAGAAGGAGGAATCCTCGCGTGTACCGACCGCTGGTGGACCTGTCGACAATGGAAGAACGCCATATAATACTTCGATACAGACTTGACCGTGCCACTATCCATGAACTGTGTGCCCAGCTGGAGCCAGCCCTGATGTCCCCCATCCGCCAACCCACAGGGATTCCCCCTCTGGTGCAGGTTTTGTCAGTCCTCCATTTTTTGGCCAGTGGGTCATTCCAGACCACAGTGGCCATGTCATCTGGAATGTCTCAGCCTATGTTTTCAAAGATTTTGAGCAGAGTGTTGTCTTCCCTGATGAAACTCATGCGGAGCTACATCATTTTCCCAGAGGAGGGTGACTTGCCTACAGTGAAGGGTGATTTCTATGCCCTTGGACATATCCCCAACATCATTGGTGCCATTGATGGGACCCATGTGGCTTTGGTACCCCCAAAAGACGATGAGCAGGTGTACCGAAACAGAAAAAATTATCATTCGATGAATGTCCAGGTGGTCTGTTTGGCTGACCAGTACATCTCCCATGTAAATGCCAAGTTCCCAGGGTCAGTGCATGACGCGTATGTGATGCGAAATAGCAGCATCCCCTATGTGATGGAGCAGCTACAGAGACAACGTGTGTGGCTAATAGGTGACTCTGGTTACCCCAACCTGCCGTGGCTACTGACCCCAGTGAGGAATCCCCGGACAAGGGCAGAGGAACGCTACAATGAGGCCCATGGGCGTACTAGGAGGGTGATTGAGCGAACCTTTGGCCTCCTGAAGGCCAGGTTTAGGTGCCTGCATATGACAGGTGGATCCCTAATGTACTCACCAAAGAAGGTGTGCCATATCATTGTGGCGTGCTGTATGCTTCACAACCTGGCTTTGCGACGCCAGGTGCCTTTCCTGCAGGAGGATGGTCCAGATGGTGGTGTTGTAGAAGCCGTGGAGCCTGTGGAGAGTGAAGAGGAGGAAGACTCAGAGGACGACACAGACAATAGGGACAGAGTGATACAACAGTATTTCCAGTAACACCCAGGTAAGAATCACCCACGCCATTTCACAATTGCTTCTAGCCTCCTACATCTGTACTTTCTGTAGTTCCCACCAGATATTTTTGGGTAATTTTTGATTTTCCCTTCCCTTCTCAGTGCTGTATAACGCAGTGCCTGACTTCTGCTTGGTTTGCCCATGAACTACAGCGTATTGACATTGGTATATTGTCATCACTAATTGACAGAACAGATATTGAACAGTAATATGTAATACATTTGCTAATAATACAGCATGACTCCAAACTGATTTGTGTGCAATATGTGATTTATTTACAGGGCTAGATATTGGTACATGTGATTCTAAGGGTGATGGGTGGGGGTGGAGTAATGTCCATGGCAGAGTCCAGTTCTCAGTCTCACAGGTGCATTGTCCTTTTGCCTGTGGAAGGATGGAGCAGAGGCAGTTCATGGTTGGACAGGGTGGCAATGTGGGACAGTAGGAAGAGTTCAGGGGGTATGTCCTGCTGGCGGGGGTCTTGACATCCTACTCTGTCTTTTTTTTGGATCTCAGGCTCCTCTTACGGGGTGGTTGTTCTTCAGCAGGAGGTGGGGTTCTGGTGGCCTGCCGTGGTGTTGGGGCCTCCTGTCCACTAGCGCCGGCGGAGGTGGTAGGCTGTTCCTGGTCCGGGCAAGTGACAGGGGCCCTGTGTGGTGCCACATGGTCCCGCAACACGTCTTCTATCCTGTTGAGGGCCAGGACGATGGTCCCCATTGCGGTCCCGATGATTCTCAGCTCCTCCCTGAACCCCATGTAGCGTTCCTCCTGCTGTGCCTGGATCTCCGTGAACCTGGCCAGTACCGTCGCCATTGTCTCTTGGGAGTGGTGGTAGGCCCCCATGATGGTGGTGAGGGCCTCTTGGAGAGTGGGTTCCCTGGGCCTCTCCTCCCCCCCCTGTCGCACAGCAGCCCTCCGAGCTGCCCGGTTTCCCCCGGCCTCTGTCTCCTGGACGGTGTGCCCGCTCCCACTGCCCCCAGGTCCCTGTTGTTGTTGGGGTGTTGGGTTAGCCTGGGTGCCCTGTAGTGGCAGACACACTGCTGATTGACGTGTCCTAGAGATAGAGGCATGGGCCCGCTGGGTGGGAGCTGTGCTGGTGTTGGCAGAGGGGGTCGGGTCTGGTGTGGCCTGTGTCTGGGTGAGGGGAACCGACTGCCCAGAGGTCCCCGATGGTCCGGGCTGGTCATCAGGTTCAGTGTCGACAGAGCTGCTGTCCTCACTGTGGGCCTGTTCCGGGGGTGGGATGGACATTTCTGGACCCTCCTGGCTGGTGTTTTGGCGTTCGGGTCCTGCATGGGGTAAGAGAGTTTGGTTATTGTTTCTGTGTGTGCAATAGTGTGCGTGTTATGGGTGCCCTCGTCCCCCAGTGCAGGCATTCCCTTGAGGGAGGTGTTGTGAGGGTAGTTAGTGGGGGGGGGGAGGTAAGTGCGGTGGTCATGCTTGGGTGATGGGTGTCCATGGATTGTGTTGGCATGCAGGAGTTGGTGTTGGGATGGGTGGGTTGTGCTGGTGAGACATTGTCAGGGAGGATGTGTGCTGGGGGGTTGGGGGTGAGGGTGGGGGTGTGGGTTGGCATGCTGGTGGGGTGGGGGGGATCTAGTAGTTGAGATTGGACTTACCAGAGTCCATTCCTCCGGCTACTCCTGCGAGGCCCTGAGGATGCAGGATGTTGAAGACCTCTTGCTCCCATGATGTAAATTCGGGAGGGGTGGGTGGGGGTCCGCCGCCAGTCTTCTGGACCGCGATGTTGTGCCTGGAGACCATCGATCGGACCTTCCCCCGTAGGTCGTTCCATCGTTTGCGGATGTCCTCCCTATTCCTGGGATGCTGTCCCACCGCGTTGACCCTGTCCACGATCCGCTGCCATAGCTCCGCCTTCCTAGCTATACTGGTGTGCTGCACCTGTGAGCCGAAGAGCTGGGGTTCCACTCTTAGGATTTCCTCCACCATGACCCGGAGTTCTTGGTCCGAAAAGCGTGGGTGCCTTTGGGGTGCCATGGGGTGGTGTGGGTGAGGTGTGGGGTGGTGTATGTGATGATGAGTATGTTGGTGTGTGGTGCTTTGTGCTACTATGTGGTGTGTGTGATGGTGTAGTGTGCCTCAGTGTGTATTGCTATGGATTGTCTGCTGTGTCTCTCTCTCCTTCTCTCAGTAATTGTGGTCGTAGGGGTTTGTGGGTGATGTGGGGGTGTGTTTTATAGTTGATTGATTGTGTGGGAGTGGGTTGTGTATGTGTATCAGGTGTGTGTATTTGTAATTGTCCAATGTGCCTGTGTTTTGGTGCTGTGTGTGTATTTTGACCGCGGCGGTGTGTACCGCCAATGGAATACCGCGTTGGAAAGCCCGCCGCGTTGATTCGTGGGTCGTAATGGCATGGGCATTTTTCTGTTGGCGTGACGGTGGAGGTTTGGTCATCTCCAGTTTATCGCTGCCCGCTGATGTGGCGGCCTGCAGTGGAGGTCGGATTTTTGGAGGTTTGGCCGTTGTGGGTCAGAATGACCATGGCGGCTTTCCGCGGCCGCGGTGGTGTTATGGCGGTCTTCTGACCGGCGGTAAGCGCCTTTTACCGCCGAGGTCAGAATGACCCCCAAAATTCTGAATTTAGCAAGGGGTCATTTGTGTAGATCCTACTAAGTTTTCCTACAGAAAATAAAAGCTGAAATAAAAAAATGTTGAAATTGAGGTGAAGAAGACATCCATTTCTCTCCACGTTTTACTTTGTAACGTTTTCCTGAGATGTCTGATGTTCAAAAGCAATACACCATTACATATGCTGGACTCTTCTGGTTGCGGAGATATATAGGGCTTGTAGGTTCATCAAGAACCCTAGGTACCTAGAGCCAATAAAGGAGCTGCACCTTGCAATGGGTTTTCATTGTCTACCTCGTATACAGCAATTCATTTGGTGAAATATAAAGAGTGAAAAATAGGTATCAAGGAAACTTTTGTATTTCCAAAATGGGCACAAGATAGGGTGTTTAGAAGCAGTGGTTACTTGAACATCTCTGAATTCTGGGGTCCCCATACTAGCATGTGGATTACAGGGTATTTTTCAAATAGTCGTCTTTTTTTCACACTGTCTTACATTTGGAAGGAACAAAAGTAGAGAAAGACAAGGGGCAATAACAATTGTTCTTCTAATCTGTGTTTCCCCTAGTCTCTCGATAAAAATTGTACCTCACTTGCATGGGTATGCCTAATGCCTGCAACAGGAAATGCAACATGGACACATCACATTTTTACATTGAAATCTGACGTGTTTTTTGGATAGTGCATAGCTGTGGATTTTGGCCTCTAGCTCAGCCGGCACCTAGGGAAACCTAGCAAACCTATACATTTTTTAAAACAAGACACCTAGGGAAATTCATAATGGGGTGACTTGTAGGACTCTCACCAGGTTCTGTTACCAAGAATCCTTTGCAATCCTCACATTTCGGAGACAGAAAGTTCTGGAATCTGAAAGGAGCCACACATTTCCTTCCACCTAGCCTTTCCCCAAGTCTCCCGATAAAAATGTTACCTCACTTCTGTGGGTAGGCTTAGTGCCCGTGACAGGAAATGCCCCAAAGCACAACATGGTCTCATCACATTTTCCCAAAGAAAACTGCCCAGTTTTTTTGCAAAGTGCCTAGCTGAGGATTTTGGCCTCTAGCTCATCCAGCACCTAGGAAAACCTAGCAAACCTGGACATTATGAGAATGAGACACCTAAGGGAACCCAGGATTGAGTAACTTATGGCGCTCTCACCAGGTTCTGTTACCCAGAATCCTTAGAAGACCTCAAAATGTGGCAGAAAAACACTTTTCCCTCACATTTCAGTGCTACAAAGTTCTGGAATCTGAGGGGAGCCACAAACTTCCTTCCACCCAGCATTGGCCCAGGTCTCCTAATAAAAATGGTACCTCACTTGTGTGGGTAGGGCTAGTGTCAGCGACAGGACATTTCTCAAAGCACTACGTGGACACATCAAAATAATCAAACACAAAACTACCTGTTTTTGCAGGGGGGCAGGCACCTGCCTTTCTTGCCCTGGGCTCAGCAGCGATCTAGGGAAACTTACCAAACCCAGACATTTCTGAAAACTAGACACCCTAGTGAGTCCAGGGAGATGTGACTTGCATGGATTCCCCAGTGTTTTCTTGCCTAGAATCCTCAGCAAACCTCAAATGTAGCTAAAAAATCACATTTTCCCCACGTTTCTGTGTGGGATCACTGGAATGGCACAAATTTCCTACCACCCAATGTTCCCCTCAGTCTCCCAATAAAAATGATCCCTCACTTGTGTAGGAGGGCCAAGTGCCTCTGACAGGGTAGAGCCAAAAACATGTTGAAATTGAGGGGGAACCGAAGCGGGTCCAAAAGGGCAGTTTGAAAAAAACATTTTTAGGCTGACAAGTGGGGCAGAATTTTTATCAGCATAGATGCGTCAATGCTTTGTGGTAGGAATTTTGTGGATTCCTGCAGGTTCTGGAAGGTTCGATCACAAAAATGTGGGAAAATGTGCGATTCCAAGCAAAGTTGGAGGTTTGCAGGGCATTGTGAGTAAGAAAATGGTGCGGAGTGCATGTAAAGCACACCACCCTGGACTCACCCAGATGTTTAGTTTTCAGATGAGTCTAGGTCTCATAGATTTTTATACATTTAAGGCACACAATTATAAGCAATTCCAAGACATTATTCACTTATGTTCTGGATATTCCAAAGTAATGTTCATTCATCTGGTGACACTTAAACTCCAGATCCAAACTCCAATTGGCTAGATTAAATTCGGCCTATCACAAATTGAAACTCCAGTCCTTTAGTGCAGTACAGTCGATTTCAATCGGTTTCAAATCAGCCTCAGACCAGCCAACACGTGTTTCATCCTGGGAAATAGCCCACTGACTTCGTCAGGGCTAAATATATCATTAAAAAACCTCCTCAGGAATATGATCAAACAGATTTATCACTCCGTGAGCATGAAAACTAAACGCAGTTCAGTTTTGCAAAAGTTCCATTATCTGGAACATTTAAATGCATACATCCAGGTGCACTATTTTAATCTGAAAATAATTGATGTCTATAAAAACCCATTGTAACCACCATTATGACTGGTGAGTAACATCATGCGCTATCACATAGTACCAGCTGATAAAAGACTGTAATTCAAATCCTAGTAACTAACTACCCCAGACCCAAGTTAATCTAGAGACAATGTGCACACTCATGCGAAATGTATGGAGCTCACAAGCCCACACTAAGGACAGTAAGTATGAGCATTAAGTACATGTGTCCAATCTCTTCTGATTCTGAGTCCTTCAACACTATCACAAACAAAAAACAGATTTTTCTACATGGCAGCATCCCATAGTCCAAAAAGTGCAGCCCTCACCATTCCAAGTGGGATGATTTTGAGAGTTAGACAAGCTCTCATGGCCCAAATGTAAAACCAAAACCCAAAACAATCAAATGCCCTCTTGCTTGCTGTGGGATAACATCTTTTAGTGTGCGGAGGAAGAGCTGAAACACTGTTTTCTGGGGGTCTTTCTGTCCCCCTAGGGGACAGATGTGCCTTACAAAAATAGTCCGATCTGCCCGTCAGGGGGGCAGAAATGGCCAACAGGAATGTGCCCCCATGCCTCCATGGGTAACGACCATTGCCCAAGGAGCTGCCCCCGAACAAAACACACACCAATCCCTGGTGCCTAAGTGGTTTCTGCCCCCTGGGGGCAGATCGGCCTAATAGAAATAGGCCGATCTACCCTGAAGGGGAGGGACAGAAATTGCTTAAAATAAATTTGCCCCCATGGGGAGCGACCCTTGCTTAAGGAGTCGCTCCCCATCTGTAAAAAGTAAAATAAAAATCTCTGGTGTCTAGTGGTTTCTGACCCCTTTGGGGCAGATTGGCCTAATAAAAATGGGCTGATCTGCCCCCAAGGGGGGCAGAAATGGCCTAAAGAGAATTTGCCCCCCCAGAGGAGCGACTCCTGCCTAAGGGGTCACTCCCCATCTGTAAAAATAAAAAAATAAAAATCCCTGGTGTCTAGTCGCTTCTGCCCCACCCCACCCCGGGGGCAGATCCGCCTAATTAAAATAGGCTGATCTGCCCCACGGAAGGGGGGGCAGAAAAGGCCTAGTTAAAAATTGCCCCATGGGAGCGAGCCTTCCTCAAAGGTTTGCTCCCCTTCAAAGTTTATGGAAAAATAAATTGTCCCTGGTGTCTAGTGGCTGTTGCCCCCCCAGGGGGCAGATCAGCCTAATTAAAATTGGCTGATCTGCCCACAGGTGGTGCAGAAAAGGCCTTAAAAAAATAGCACACCAGTGCCCCCCGGGGGAGTGACCCCTCATGATAATTTCACTCACAAAACAAAAATCCCTTGTATCTAGTGGGTATTTCTGCAGCCCAATATTTTCACAATTGGGCTGCTCAAATGCTCAAAGAGACATGAAAGGAAAGAAAGGCCTTTCCTTACATTTTATGCCTCTGCCTGCCCCAACCCCTCATTCAGAAGAGAAAGGCAAAGCATTTCCTCTTCCAATCAGTGCTAGAAGCTGAAGTTCTAGCGCAGTGGAGGCGGCCTCTTATGAGGTCAGTGCGCAATTGCGTGCTGATGTCATCAGACGTCACGAGGGGGTCAGGGGCGGAAGGGGAAGTGATTCACCATCCATCCCTATCCCGGGGGGTGGGTGGAGGCTAGCGCTCCCCCATCAGCCAGTACCAGGACGTAATGGTTACGTCCTTAATGCCTCAGCGCCATAGACAAGGACGCAACCGTTACATCCATGGCGTCCAAGTGGTTCCGTTAAGCCTAACTGCTCATGGGCCAAGCTGCCAAGGGTTGAGCAGGGATTATTTTACTGAGACCTTGAATGGACCTAGTTGGGGTTTGTGGCCTTTTGCTAAGTGTAGATAGCTACCTGCCCTTACCTAAAGCCTACTTTCCAGCATTTGTGGTGCATAGTGGTGGGGTCCAGTACTCATGATTGATATCATCATACTGTGTTTAAGTGAAGAAAAACAAAAATCCTCCAAATTGACTGAGAGCAAAATTGTTTTTGATTTTTCAAATTTGGACTCATTATTTTTTAATTACTTCATTTTTGATGTTTCTAAATTGTTCTGATCAATGGTACCAAAGTGCTTTTTGTGACCCAAAAGTAGGGATACCATGGAGGTTGATGTGACAAGCCTACCCACACTCACTGCAGCTTAGCTTAAGGTGTTGTGCAGAAAGCAGAGGTGAACTTCTACTAGCAACCTTAGGACAGCAGAGATGGTTAGGTCCCTTGAAGCCTGGGCAGTGCTAGTGCAAACAGAGAAAGTCTCAGAGTTAGAAGGGGGGGGGGGGAAATGCCCTCTCCAGCCTCCAAGCGGAGGATGATGATCATCATCTGTCCCTAACTTCAGAGATCAGGGCCCAGTCCTGAGCTAGTGGGAGGGGAGGGTCCATAGTACCCACCCAAGAAGAAGCAGAATTGTCCCTCAGGGAGACAGAACTTGAGGTCCAGTTAGCCTACCTAGCTTTAGGGGCAGAAGTTGTTTTTTATTGTGTGTTGTGTTTTACTTATTTACTGTTTTGTTGATATTAAATGCTTTACACACCCGTCTCGTAAATTAAGCCTAACTGCTCATGAGCCAATCTACCTAGGGTTAAGCAAGGGTTAATTTACTGAGACCTTGACTGGACCTAGTGGGGGTTTGTGGCCTATTGTTAAGTGTAGATACCTACCTTCCCTTACCAATAACCCACTTTCCAACAGTATGTGTGTGCATATGTGGCCCACCCGCTCTCTTCTGCTCGAATTACCAGCCTTCACTGTTTTTTTTTATAACATCTGTTCTCATTAAAGCTTCTGTAAAACATGTATTGCTTGTTGTATAATAGTGCATGCAAATCAGGTTTTTGAACTTTGGCAGGAGCATACATTCATATCTATGCTGTACATGCTGAGCAAACACATTTACAAATGTTTTTATTTAGGTATTTGAACCTTTTATAAACCAGGGACTAGTCTCCCAGGGGTGTACCAACGTTGAATAAGTTGGAATGAAGAAAGAGGGATGGAAAAACATGTTCACAATGTTATTATAAGGGCTAAGCGTGATAATATAGTTTCATATTTAATTTACACATTGAGGTGCTCATTCTGAGTTTGGCGGGCGGTGGAGGCCGCTCGTCAAAGTCATCCCACGACCTTTCCAAATTCATCAGGCGACTAAAATTGCACAAATACTTTATAGATAAACCTAACTTCCAAAAGGTACCCGTTTGTCAATCTTCCTATTGCAATAGAACTATCAAAGACTTACAAGATATACAAATGGTTCTATCTTTAGAAAACATGGATGCACCTAGTATATGAAACATTATGGAACATCTAGATATCCAACCCTCTCTAGACACGGACAGCGGTTTGAAACCTATGTCTCGTTTTACACCTACCTTTCCTCCGGACAATCATATAGATACTTTCTATGAGGCAGTGCGCATGGACCTACACCGACTTGAGGACAAACATTTGGGACGTCAGCCGAGACACACTGACAACCTTAGTGTTGATGAAAGACTAGCTTTGAAAACACTGAGGGCCATATTTATACTTTTTGATGCAAAACTGCGCTAACGCAGTTTTGCGCCAAAAAAATTAGCGCCGGCTAACGCCATTCTGAAGAGCCATGCGGGCGCCGTATTTAATCAATGACGTTAGCCGGCGTTAGCCGCCGGCGCTGCCTGGTGTGTGTGGAAAAAACGACGTACACCAGGCAGCGCCGGCGTAGGGGGATATGGAGCTTGGGCGCCAAAAAATGGGGCAAGTCAGGCTGAGGCAAATTTTTCGCCTCAACCCGATTTGCGCCATTTGTTTCGACTCCCAACCCCCATAGAATAGACTCCTGTCTTAGCAAAGACAGGAGTCATGCCCCCTTGCCCAATGGCCATGCCCAGGGGACTTCTGTCCCCTGGGCATGGTCGTTGGGCATAGTGGCATGTAGGGGGGCACAAATCAGGCCCCCCAATGCCACAAAAAAAAAAAAAAAATACTTACCGGAACTTACCTTAATGTCCCTGGGATGACAGGGGGTGTCCCTGGGGGCATGGGAGGGCACCTCTGGGCTCCTTCCGAGCCCACAGGTCCCTTAACGCCTGCATTGTCCAGGCGCTAAAAAACGGCGCAAAAGCAGCCGTACGTCATTTTTTTTGACCCGCCCACTCCCGGGCGTGAATTTTTTAGAAGGGAACGCCTACCTTGCATATCATTAACGCAAAGTAGGTGTCCACGCTAAAAAATGACGCAAACTCCATGGACTTTGGCGCTAGACGCGTCTAACGCCAAAGTATAAATATGGAGTTCGTTTTGCGTCGGAATTGCGTAAAAAAAAACGACGCAATTCCGGCGCAAACAGAGTATAAATATGCCCCTGACTCTCAACAAGGACATTGTAATTAGAGAAGCGGATAAAGGGGACAATGTTGTGGTAATGAACAAAAGAAATTATTTGACCGAAAATGACAGACAACTAAAAGACAACAAAGCCTATATACACATTAAGGACAACCCTCTTATGGAGATTATGCACACAATAGAAAAACAGCTTACACACTGGAGGGATCTTTGCTTAATCATTGATCTCAAACACAAATATATGCTCAGCACAGCACCACGAGCTCCTTGCCTTTACATATTATCCAAGGCCCACAAACCGGGCAAGTTTCCTCCAGGTCGACCTATCATTTTGGGGATTGGTTCACCTACAGAACGTATTTCCGAATATATTGACACATTCCTAACAACCATTGGTCTGCAACCTACCCTCGTACATTCAGGACACTAGGGATTCACTTTGCCAAGTAGAGGATGTGGAATGGACAGGAGGATGCAAATTTGTGAGCTTTGATGTTAACTCACTATATACATCTATCCCTCTTGCCAAGGGCTTGGAGACTGTTACTGATATACCATATAAGAGAGATGCTACCCTTTACGAACACACACAAATGTTGTTTGACCTTGTACATCTGGTTCTAGAAAATAACGTATTCTTGCATAAGGGTGACTGGTACAGGCAAGCCCAGGGTGTAGCTATGGGGGGTAAATTTTCACCTTCTTATGCAAACCTGGATATGGGTCATTTTGAGAGTGACTGTCCTCCATATATTCTACAGCGCATCTTATTTTGGGGCAGGTATATAGATGACATATGGTAATTTGGATGGGTCCTGATTCGAATCTAGAAGCTTTGACTAAACATCTCAATCAAAACTCCTATAATCTTTGCTTTACACACCAAATAGCCACACCCAGTATTGATTTTCTTGATGTAACACTATATGTGATGGAAAATAAGATACTATACAAAATATATAGGAAACCCACAGCCTGTAATTCCATTTTACATGCTTCCAGTGCACACCGAGTTCACAAATCAATACAATTCCATTCGGCGAAATGTCCAGAACTAGGTGTACCTGCAATGATGATGGGTTTTTTAACCGTAAGTTGGAGCTCCTTGAAACACATTTCAGAAAAAGGGTGTACCCCGACCATGTACTCTCTAAAGCTAGAAAACGGGTCATGGCTGTAAAACGCAAGGCCCTTTTGATTTGAAAAAAGAAACGTAATAATTCCGGAGGAACAAAGTTGACCATGATTACTAGATACCATGAGTACTGAAATATACTGCATTCTTAGGAAACACTGGTATTTGTTATAGATGGATACCGCTCTAAATAAGGCCATTAACAATAAACCTACCCTAATTCATAGCAGAGGTTCTACACTAAAGGACAAATTTTGTCCCAGCTATGTTACACCTGAGACACAGGGAATACATGGGACTTGGTTACCTGTTAAACCTAAGGGATTCTACCAGTGTGGGGGTTGCATCTCCTGCCAATTTGCTCTAAATAGGACTAGTACTTTCTCCTACAATACTAAAGAGGTGCACCACATAAGGGAATTCATTAATTTTTCACACTAGATACACTGTCTACTGTCTTATTTGCTTATGCAGCAAAATCTATGTGGGTAGTACTATCCATCCTTTCCAAGAGCGGATACAAGAACACATCAGGGCTACCCGCAACGCCAATGCCAACTACCCCATAGCTTTACATTGCAACAATACGCATCACAACAAGGAAATGGTAAACAGCAAATTTCAGGGCATCACACATGTCCACAATAATCCGAGGGCTGGTGATCAGAACAAAGAACTTAGAAAACAAGAAGCCAGATGTATTACTAAACTACGAGCTGTGGAGCATGGTCTTAATATGGATAGAGAATTGTATGTTTTCTTGGATTGACTTTTCACATGACTGATGACTATAAGATAATTGGGATCTTTCACTTATTGTGATTACGGTGATGCGCTCATTCAGCTTTACGAACATTCTTTCATACTTTTGTGTATATGTATTGCATTTATTGCCTATTTACCCTTCTTTTACAATGTGCCAAAATTAGGAATTAGTTAACAATGTTTATACTGTGTATCACTTCTTTTCACTTCTCAACTATTCACATTTCTACATTTTCTGTACTAACATGTCTTAGTAATCTCCATATCACTTCGCTCAATCGACCTTCTAGGCCTAATCTTTTACTTCAATATGGCCGACTTCTTTCTTGTTCTCTCTTTATCAATTCAAATACCTTCTTTTTTTTTTCTTTGTTTATGCGTAATTTTATATTTTCCTTTTCCAATTACTCTGTTTTGAAGTAGTCGGCTATTTCCTATACATCTTTTCCTTTTCATTCACTACACCGTGTCCCCTGTTTTTCATCATTTTCTCATCATCTTTTCTTTCAGTTTTTACTTTTTCCATTACACTTATTCTTTTTCTGCCCTCCTTATACCGTTTATGCTACTCCAAGATGGCCAACAGACTGGACTCTTCCTCTCTCCCGTCGCTGGGTTATTATGTGCTAGCTTGCTACTTAAACACACGACACAACAGCGAACTACTCTTGACGGGGGATTCTTACTTTTGCGGTAAGCGCTGACGCTTTTTTCTCTGTTTTCTCCTTTTTATTGGGAAGAACTACTGGGTTACTAGTCGCACTATCCCTGAACAGCTACGGCTGGTACCCGGACTCAGCTACTTTACTCTGTATTGATATACGTGTTACTACAACCTTTTAATTAGCGTTTTGCTTTGGTGGTCCATGTCTTTTTGGACTAGGGCACCCAGCATGGCATTTCCGAGTGATACCTTGTATACCCAGTTGTTATACTAGGAATTTGTGACAGCTCTATTTTGTACCCTGTGTTTTTTCCGTAGTGACACCTTCTTTAACATATGCCTTTTCATTCTTCATGTATGGGCTGTCTTTTTGGTGCCTTTTATTTTTCTTTCGTTACAGAGCACTCTGCTTACCATGGCCAGTGTGAATTGAACTATACGACTTTACGTTTCTCCCTACATTCTTTTGGAAAGACTTATTTATATTTACTCCACTGTGCCAGCACTTCTGGACAGGCGAAATTCCCTCATCCAAGTGGAACTTATTTTCTTGATGACAGACTTATTTCATAGAGAAGCTTTTGCTTCTGGATTCATGCCAATTTCGTTTTTCTTACTCTTGAAAAAAAATGTATAGGTCAGTACAGCTCTATTTTGTACCCTCTGTTTATTTCACTATGGGGGTCATTCTGACCCCCGCCGACGGCGGAAGCTGCCCGCCTAGCGGGAACCGCCAGAAGACCGTACCGCGGTCAAAAGACCGCAGCGGTCATTCTGACTTTCCCGCTGGGCTGGCGGGTGACCGCCAAAAGGCCGCCCACCCGCCCAGCGGGAAAGCACCAGCATCGAGGATGCCGGCTCCGAATGGAGCCGGCGGAGTTGCTGGTGTGCGACGGGTGCAGTTGCACCCGTCGCGGTTTTCAGTGTCTGCTAGGCAGACACTGAAAATCAATGTGGGGCCCTGTTAGGGGGCCCCTGCAGTGCCCATGCCACCCGTTCCCGCCAGCCTGGTTCTGGCGGTGAAAACCGCCAGAACCAGGCTGGCGGGAAGGGGGTCGGAATCCCCATGGCGGCGCTGCTTGCAGCGCCGCCGTGGAGGATTCACAGGGGCAGGGGAAAACCGGCGGGAAACCGCCGGTTTCCCTTTTCTGACCGCGGCTTTACTGCCGCGGTCAGAATTGCCCTTGATGCACCGCCAGCCTGTTGGCGGTGCATCCTCCAACCCCGGCCCTGGCGGTCCATGACCGCCAGGGTCGGAATGATCCCCTATGTCTTTATCCTTCTCTCTGTACTGAAGAACTATACGAGGACAAATACTTGTTTTACACGTATTCTAGCATCTTCCTATATGCACTTATTTTTCCGCTCATGGTTACATCTACATACACTTTTGGGTGAGACATAATCCTCCTATATATCACTTTCCTTCTATATTTTCTCTCCTGTCTTATATTGGCCATATTTGTTTACTTTCTTCTCATCCACGATTGGGTGGTGGCCTATCAATTATCACCTTCAACTGATCACACGTGTAGCCAGTGTTTGCTGTTGTTTTCTCTGTATTGCGTATACTGTTGACGATTTGTATATCTTACAGCCTTAACAAAGTCATTTTATTGACGAAACATGTGTTGGCTGTCCTGTTTAAACAACTGGAATGAAGATACTTATTTAACATATGAACTAAATCTTTACTTTTCCTATGAATAAAAGAAGATGACTACATATGGACTGACTACGTATGGTTTATAAAACGTTTATGAAACAATGGTCACCCCGAGTCTGGCGGTCTCAAGACTTGGAATGAGCACCTTAGTGTATTAATAAACATTACTAGGGTACAGCAAAGAGTGGGGAAAAGGAGAGAACACTCCAGAGAAGTATACACAAAATGACAGTTTTCAATTTTATACCTAAAGTTGCCTTACCAATACTAAATAAAATCCTTCTCAAGAGAGCAAGAAAACAAGTCTGGGAAAGTAATTTGTCAGGTTAAGGCAATTATCATAATGTATGGTTCATAAGGTCATATAGTTTAGGAAACAAGCAGATTCCAGGAAACTGTGCAAATGAGCTAAACTAGAGGGTGGAATGTGGGGCTCTGGCATCATTGGTGTGTCTGGAAATAGGTATGGGCTATAAGTCCAGGAAGTTGAATTGGGATAGTATAGCAGTAATAGATAAATTAGCAACTACCTTTAGGTGGATATTAAAGGAGTCAGTACAGAGATTGCTGCAGCAGCATTTTCTTCAGTTCTTTCTTGAATTAGCACATATAGTGGATTTTAAGCAAAAGCCGTTCCAGACTTGTGGAGCAATGAGGAATGTGCTAACATATTTTTTCATGTCCCAATGAGATTCAAGAAACTTCTTAAAGATCACTGCAACTCAGTCTTGAAGGCCTTAACAACCTTCCTGGACTTACCAGTCAGAATGAGCCCCCTTCCTAACATTAGATTTGAAAGACATTTTTTTCTGCAGTGAGATTTATGGCTGCATATCAGAAAGGCATGTTTGAATCTACATGACCTCTTATTATCAGCACCCTAATGGCACGTCCAGCCAGCAGCTTGCAGTGTGCCACTGTCTTCAGCCATCCAATTTGCTACTCTCCCACTATTATACCAGCCAGCACAATCTAACAGTAAAACTGTAATCCGCCTTCCTCCTGTTATCCTTCCCTAGTTCTGTAATATGACTCCTAAGCTCACACCACATGACCATTTACCAGTCCAGTAACCTGCTCCAACAAGCACTCTATTATACTGTCATTGTAAATGTATAGTCCAGCAAATTCAGCACCGTTGCTCAGTCTGCACCTTTCAACACTAGCAGAGACCGATTTGGAATCCAATTACAAGAAGTCACAATTATGTGAGCCTTCATGCTATCTTTTCCGTGATCACTACAACTATCCTGAGAAATGCCCACTGAACCACTCAGGCACTCAACACAGAGACCTTTTGATCCACATTAGAAATGACAACCATTTTTCACACTTCTGACATAGTTGTGGTCTGGTCTATAGAGAAGAGAATATCAAGATAACAGGAAATCATAGAAAGAATATTAAGGGCCAACATATTGAGCAGATAAATATAAATATTAATGTAGTAAGTATAAATAGGTAAGTATAGGTTTACTTTTTTTAACTCCACATCTACTTAACTTGAAAATATGCATATTGCCAAGTTATGTAGACTTGAAGTTAAGTATTGTAAACCTACACTGTAACAAACTGGGCTTCTTTGCCGATGCCCCCACTTTATGCCCTCATTTGAGCTGTCAGATGCTGTTGTTTATGACCTGTCAATGTACTGAGACCTGCTAACCAGGCCTCAGTACCAATGCTCTTTCTCTTAAATTGTACGTTGAATTGCATAGGCTAATTGGCAAGCACCTTACCACCCCTGTGAGTCCCTAGTAAATAGTAACCAGGGTATCCAGGGCATGGATGGTAAAGGGGGTACCAGTGCTGCAGCACTGATTGTGCCACCCTGAGTACCCCAAGTAAAGGAGAGACTGTAGAGCTGCCACGTCAGCATGTACAGGCAGCCTGCT
Source organism: Pleurodeles waltl (assembly GCF_031143425.1). NCBI lineage: Eukaryota > Metazoa > Chordata > Amphibia > Caudata > Salamandridae > Pleurodeles > Pleurodeles waltl. The sequence continues at coordinate 1,428,015,653 of NC_090444.1, read as the reverse complement.
GCTCGAGTGAGACTCTGCCCACACCAGGCGCAGGCTGAGTCCCTGTTACTGTCTATGTACCAGTCAGTCAACTCTAAGGCAGGCCCACTCCAGCCCAGGGGGCAGGGTTCACTGTTCCATGAGTGAGGGCATATGTGAAGGAGCACGTATGCTCCCGTGCTGCCATCTAAAAATGTGATTATGGCCCAAGTAACCGGTGGTCCATTGAATAACATGGGCTCACATCTGACCTCTGCTCAGATGTCCAGCTCTGCAATGGCCCAGCTTAATCCCGTCGTGTTTGGTATCAAACACTGTGTTTTTCAACCCTGAATATGATGCCCATGTTTAGGATTAAAAAGCAGGTGCCTAGGTAGCACCTTTAGAGGGTGTCCACCAAGTTACCAAGTCCTGTACTGTTTTGAGGGGCTCTCCTGAGCCGCTGTTGCCACAGACAAGAGTCTGACCTCCTGCCGGTGGTGCTAGCACCTTGGCAGGAAGTAAGACAAAGAGCCTGGGCAGGAAAGTGGTCACACCTCTTCCCACCCAGGCTGGCTAGTGAGAAAAGCATCAGGGTGGTGAGCCTCAAAGGCTTCAGCTTTCTTTGATGTGAAAGTTTCTGACCCTCCAGTGGAGGGCAAAGACCTTCCCGCCTTGCTGGGCAAGTGGGAAATTAGCTATGTAGGAGGTGTGCACCTTCATCAAATTAGCCACACCTTTGAGGTGGGCTAGGAGGTTTGCACAGCCAAGGAAGGTTTCTGCCATCTTAGCAGACCCCAAGAATAGTAGGTTCTGGGAAAAAAGTGACATAATCCCAATCACTGAAGGGGTGGACTGGCCTCAGGGACAGTAGCTCATTGGCCACTGTCCCTCACCCCCCCTAAATCAGGATTTAAGGGGCTCCCCTGGCACTAGAACTTAGATCTTACCTCAAAAAGAAGAAAAAAGCACAAAGAGCGGTCTGCACTAACAACAGGACCTGGACCCCAGCGCGAAGAAGGGGACACAGAGTGACCTAAGTGGATGAGTATTGGAACTGAGTGCCCGATGTGTGTTGGAGGTGAAAACTCATTAGTCCCGCCAGAGGGACCCCGTGGATATGAAACTCCAAGGAAGACTCTCCTGACGGGTGGCACCAGACCCCTGTAAATTACAGGAGTAAAGAAGTGCTGAGATCAAAGAACTGTGACTCAACAGGCTCAGAGTGCCTGAACCCAAAGTAACTTGGTGGTCAGCATCTAAGGGGTGGAAGTGGGGACTGTGCCAAGCTTCAAGCATCTGCTCCCCACCAAATGACCTCCAGCTGCCAGAACGCCTGTGGAACACCTTTGCACCTACCAAGGCTTGTCTGTTGTCTGCTTTTACACCGATGGCCACATGACGTTCACCAACACCAGAGCCCCTTCCCCCACCAGCATAGGGACCGACATCACCAGCAACTCCCCCTCCTTTGGGTTTGCAGCCTGGAAGAAGTGACTTCAACTGGAGCCACAAAGCCGCTTTGGCATGACCAGCCCCAGTGATTGTAGCTAGGAGCGACCTCTGCACCAGGATCCACCGGACAAGGTGCTGGAGAACCAAGTGTCGATTCCTGTTTCTGGCCCCCCAAAGACCTCTATATCTGAAGGGTGAGTGTGAGTTCACCCCCAAGTCCAGTTTTGCATGGAGTGCAAAATGCACCAGCCACGGCGGACCATTCAGCCAAGTCTTGTCTGCTCCCTGGGCAAGGTAACAAAAGTTTGACTGTTGACTCTTGGTCAATGTCCCCACAAAACCTTAAGTTACTTTGGGTTCACGTAACTCACGCTAGAAGTGCCAGAGTGCACACTGCTATTTTCCCCCTTGACTGCAATGGAGGCCCTTTAAATCTACAGAGTACTCTATTTTCTAAAGACTTAAAAATTCACAACTCCAGTTGTACAAAAGCTACAAAGTTCATTTTGGTGTCTAAATTGAGATTAAAATCTGATCTATTGTATTTAATTGGTGTTGGTTTTCTGTCGGGTTGTGCCATTTACTTATCATCCATGTTGGTAATGTCAAATGCTTTACACATGTTCCTCTAAGTAGCCTGACTGCTCTGCCACACTACCAGGACTGAGCTAGGGTTTGCTGAGAGTGAATCTGAGGTCCACTATTGGGTATTGTGTTGGTATTCCATGGTAGGACTACTCAGTCATTCCATATAGTACCTTCACCTTCCTACATTGGAGTTACAGTGGTGCGGATCTTGGACTTGTGTTTCACCTTGCCACTTAGAAATAAGTATATTTTTGACTACATGGGAAATACTCAATTTACTTTTTCCCAGCTCCCACAGAGCTGGGAAAATAGCAGATACGGGGGTGGTGTCCAGAGTGACCCAGACTGAGGCCCTCATTATGAACATGGCGGTCTGTTCCGCTCCGCCACCGGTGGCGGTAGAAACGGCCAACAGAGGAGCGGGCCAGACCGCCAAATAATGAACCAAACAAAACACACGCATCCCGCGCACCACCCACTACCAGCAAAGGAGTCCCCCTGACGATGGCAGAGTCCGCATACAGGCCGTCGGAAAGGCCCAACCCGCCCATCAAATTATGAACCACCATTCTGCTGCCAGTTCCGGGGTGGGAACCACGGCCACACAAAGCCAGGCGGAAATGAAACAAATAGAAGGAAAGACTCACCGGAGTTCCACAAAACGTGCAGCGACAGCCATGGACAGAGTGCTGCTGATCATGCCAGCCTTGCTCCTTGCCATATATCTACTCGATCGAGACCGCCGACGAAGACCACAGCGGTAAGTATCGCAACCTACGACACAAGGGAGGAAAGGGCAAAGTTACATACCCACCCACTCCACCCACTCTGCAACTCCCCCCAACCCTTTCCATCAGCACAAGTCAGACACCCCACACCAAGAGGTACGTACCCGACCGAAGGACACTGCAACTTGACCATAGTACATACAATAGCCCCACACCCATAAAAAATGAAAACAAACACCATGGTGGAACTGCAGGCAACCCAAACATAGGCCACACGGAAACTTTAATTTGTAGCTCACTGAGAAAAACAGTGCCAACAGAGCCAAAGGCCAGTCCATAAAAAGCAAATTGTCCTTGGACACAACTGCCTACACCTGACTCCCACAAGTGCTGGGTACTCCACTGAACGGGGCACCATATGGGGATCCACGCACCTCACGGAAGGGGTGCAGAGGTACGTGGGAGTGGGGATTCCCGACAGGGGTGGGACTTAGACTTGCATGAGGAGGTTGGAGGGGGGGTGGGCTTTTCCTTTACTGGGGGTGAGGGCTGTTTGGCTCGGGTGGAGCTGGATGGCCTAGGCTCTGAGGGGGCCTTCTTCTTCACCGGGGAAGGGGCACAGGAATGGGAAGGCTGGAGCAGGGTGGGCTGTGATGTGGAAGGAGCGGAAAGGGTAAGGAGGTGGGCATGTTTCAGGACAAGACGGGGTGGGCCAGTGGGTTGGAACAGGTCTGCACAGGAGAGGAAAAGTTTCTTGGGAGTAATTGGGGTGGGCGTGGATGAGGGTGTGGGAGTGGAGGCAGAGGGAGTTGTATGGGGTGTAGGTGTGTGTGTAGTGGGTGCAGGTGACTGCTCAGTATGCTGTGGTGTGGTGGATGTCTGATGGGTGGTTGTCTTGGTGCGTTTGTGTGTTTTGGGAGGTGGGGGGTGGACACACTGGGAGAAGACAGACAGCTAGTTTGGATGTATGTTGGGTGGGTCTCTGCAAGTCTGCTGAGTATGCTGCATGTGTCAACTACAGTAGAGGTGGTGAGTGCAGGTGTGGTGTATGGGGTGCATGTAAGGCTGTCTGCTATTGCAGTGAGTGCAGGAGGAGGAGCAGTAACAGTGAGTGAAGGTGCAGTGCATGAGGGTGTGGATGTAGAGGTGACAGACAGGGAGGCGGAAGAGGCGGGCACACTGGGGGAAGTAGATGTTGTTGTGTGTGCAGGTGTCTGTTGGCTGTGTGAATGCTTGTGGTGGGAGGTGTGGTGCTTGTGTTTGGAAGTGTGCTTCTTGTGTGTTGATGTGCCTGTAAGCGGGTCTGATTGTGTGCTTTGGACAGATGAAGGGAGTGGGGTGCTGGAAGGGGTAGAGGAGGTTGGATGGGGGACGGAATGGGCAGGGAAACTGGCTGCCATGCAAGAGGAGGCCAGAACCTGAAAAGATCTCTGTAGGGCAGACACGGCACCGTGAATGCCATCCAGATAGGCATTGGTCTGCTGCACCTCAGATGCCAGAACCTGGATGTCATTGACGATGGTTGTCCTCCCTACAGAGATGGTTCTCAGGAGGTCAATAGCCTCCTCTGTGAAGGCAGCAGGACTGACTGGGGCAGGGGAGGAGGTGCCTGGGGCGAAGGAGACACCCACCTTTCCGGGTGGGCGGGCAACTCGGTGGGGAGCAGAAGGGAGGGCGCTGATGGTATGGGTGGTGGTGGAAGATCTCACGGTAGTGGTGTGTCCACAAGGGTCCGCCACTGCCGGAGGACCCCCATCGGAGGAGGTCTCAAAGTCACTACCTCCTGTGGTAGTAGCCTCCCCTGTGGAAGTCCCCTCGCCCTCCCATCCACTGGTCCACTGGGCGTCCGTTGTCTCTGCCTCGGGGATCCGTGGGCCACTGCCTCCCCACTTGCCGGTGCCTCAGCACCCTCACCTGATGTTGATGCTGTACCAAACAAACACAAGAGAACAGGGATGGGGAGACAAAACAGGAGAGACACTTGTAAATAGCTGAATGCTGATACACAATGGCCAGACATACACCTACCCAGTAGACACACCCAACAGGCAGCACCGTGCACTATGCCCATGGCCATGCCCCTGACTACTGAGCAGTATACTGACCTACACCCATCCCCTGAAATTGTATTGGAGCTGAGGTAGGTGAAACCTGACAGGGACACCCCTACACCCTTTGGGGAACATACAAGAGATGGACACCAGTCAAATTCCCTGTTCTAAGCACCATGAGCCCTATTGCACACACACTCATCCTTCCAGACTGAAGTATGGTCTTTGAGTACTCACCCCCTTGTGACTGCTGTGCAGCCTTCAAGCGCCCATCCAGGTCTGGGTACGCCACCACCAGGATCCTTCGCATGAGGGGGGTCAGTGCCCGACGGGCACCCCTTCCACATTGGGAGGACTTCCCCAGCTGGGCCTCAGTGATCTTTTGTGTCCAGCGTTGCAGGTCCTCCCACCTCTTTCGACAGTGGGTGCTCCGCCGGTTGTAGACCCCCAGGGTCTGTAACTCCTTGGTGATGGCATGCCAATGTACCCTCTTCTGGTGGGCGCTGGCCTAGTAGGGTGACACAGAAATGCAACACAGAGGTTAGGCACCTGCACGATGGGAACAGCTGGCAGATTGTCAAACATAGGACAAACAGTACTCCTAGACATGCAGGACAGTGGCACACAGCATTCCATGCACCATGGCCCATTCTGGCTCACAGGGGCACACATCTGTGCAAACCACTCCATCCATTACTCACACAGTGCCCCCCATACCTGGACTCACCTGTACCTCTGGCTGGCCGTAGAGTCTGTCGTACAGGGGCAGGACCCATTCCACTAGTTTCTCCAGTTCTTCCTGGGTGAAGGCCAGGGCCCTTTCCCCTGCACCATGTGGAATATCCATAGCCAGAGGCAGGCGACAGCAGTACACAGAGTGGAGTACCTGTCCACACGAGATCAGGGAGTCAAGTGATCAAACGATGACGAACGCGCATACGTTCCGTGGAGGTATGCACCGTCACCGCCAGGGGCGATCATGATACGCCAGGATTCCCCATTGGCATCCATGTTAGCCAATGATAGTGCGAACAGCGGTCAACACCGCCGTACGCTGTGATGTCAACCGCTAGCGGTATTAGGTCACTTCCATAACAAAGGGGCAAAACTACAGTGGGCAGACATTTTACCATCACCTACGCATCTTGAAATTCATAATACTCACAATGAAGGGCCTACTAGCCATATGAAGCACCTAGGCCTCTATCCATTGCGTATATTATCACACATGATTTACTCTGTTCCCTCCTAGTGATGTACATGTACATCTGTCAGGTTGCAGTTATTGTACAGACACCACTATGAACAATGCACTGCATGTATTTAGCAAATAAGCCAATGTAAGTGTGCACATCACTCCTTTTTCTTACCCCTCATAGGTACCGACCCTTGTGGCGAGGAAGGGCACCATCGGTGTACGGACCACTTGTGGATATGGGGACCATGGTGGAGCGTCATATCATTATCACTGACAGACTCACACATGCAACTATTCAGGATCTATGTGCATTACTGGGTCCTGCACTGACTCCCGGAAATCGTAATCAGCATGCCATTCCAACTGAGGTGCAGGTGATCTCCGCACTCCATTTCCTGGCCATAGGCTCATTTCAAGTGACTGTGGGCATGGGTGCTGGTTTCTCACAGCCAATGTTCAGCCAGGTACTGACAATATTTCTGAATGCATTTGTACAACATCTGCAGTCCTATGTGCGATTCCCCCAAAGTGCTGATCTCCTTGCCATAAAGTCTGACTTCTATGCCTTTGCAAACATTCCCCATGTCATAGGTGCCATTGATGGCACCCACGTAGCTATCATCCCCCCAAGAGTGAGTGAACAGGTGTACAGAAACAGGAAGAACTTTCACTCCATGAACATCCAATTGGTATGTACTGCAGACCAGTACATTTCCCATGTGAAAGCCATGTTTCCAGGTTCAGTCCATAATTCATTTGTTTTGAGGAACAGTAGTGTGCCACAGAAGATGGAACAACTATAAGAGGACAGAGGGTGGATCATAGGTGAGTTTGCCTGTCACTAACTGACACATTGCAGAAAACCAGCCTGTCTGACTAAGGGACATTACAATGACGACTCTGTGTTGACCATTTTTCTAGGTGATTCTGGCTATCCAAACTTGCGTTGGCTCCTGACACCAGTGAGGAATCCCAGGACAGATGCAGAGATGAAATACAATGAGGCCCATGGACATACTAGGAGGGTGATAGAGCATACTACAGGTCTCCTGAAGGCTAGATTCCGGTGTCTACATATCTCTGGGGGGTCCCTGGCCTAGGGGCCTGATAAGGTGTGTAGAATAGTGGTGGCCTGCTGCATGCTGCACAACGTGGCTGTGAGACATTTTATCCCCCTTTTGGATGTGGAGGGTGCTATAGGTCCTGATCAGATACCTCAGAGAGGTGAGGAGAGTGATGGTGAGGACGAGGAAGGGGAAGATGTCAATTCCAGGAACCAACTGATACAACTCTACTTCCAATAACTGTGGGACCTAAGCCTGTAATTGTGGTTAGTGACTGATACTGTCAGTGTGCCATGTCATATAGGGGGTATTGGCCATGATAGGCGAGACATGGACCTCTTCAGCATGGTACTGACAGACAATATATGCATTCCCTCCTTGCCTAATTTGAAACACACATTACCACCACCAAGCACAAATTGACAATAACATTGTTCTCTGCCAGTTGCATCCATACTCCACTTTGTTCAACATTGAAGACAGGGGACAGTGTTACAGGTGAGAAATGTTGTTTATTTGTCGAATACAGTGAAATGTGCTATGTACAGTGATGGAAGTCGTAAGGGTTGGGTGTCCTCAAACCCGACTAGGTGGCAGCCCTGTTGGATGTCATAGGTGGGTCCTATTTGTAGTATAGTACTTCATTTTACCCTCAGCTAAGTGTAGTTGGTGAATGGGTGGGATGGTTGCTTTGCAGTAGTAGCAGTGTCAATTGTTGGGGTGGGGTTTGTTCTTAGCTGGGTTTCCAGTGCCATATCTTGGCCTGAGACTACATTTGGGTGCCTGCTGTGGAGCTTATTGGGGTGGCATGGTTGGCCCTTGTGATTCCTGGGAGGGTATTTCCTGTGCTGTTTCTACTGCTTGGGTCATCTGTTGCTGGTTGTCCAGGGCTGTTGTGGGGGCCTCTTGTCCAGTGGGTGTCTGACTGTTTGTTGACCAACTGCAGCAGTGCTCCAGCAATGGTGCTCATTGTGGCATTGTGTTCTTTCCACTGCTCCATGGCCTCTTGGTGTTGTTGCTGCTGCATCCTCTGACTTTGCTCCAGGGTGGACAAAATCTGTGCCAACCTGTCTTGGGTATGTTGGTAGGCTCCCAATACCTCTGTAATGATGTCCTGGGCTGCTGCATCCATCCAGTGCCCTACACCCTGACCCACTGGGGCACTTGAACTTGCCCTGCCCCCCTGTGCCTGTGTCCCCTGCGCAGTCTTGACGTGCCACTTGCACTGGGGCCCTCGCCTTCCTGCATGTTGGGAGTGGGAGACTGTGGCCTCTGTAGCTGTGTTCCACCTGTCTGTGCCCTGGGTCCACTGGTGTGGGTACGCCTCCCCTGGCCTGCTGGTCTTGACTGGGTGTTAGGGGTGACCATGGTTTCCTGGGAGGGGCTGCTGCATGGTGAGCATCCAGGGCTGTGTGAGGGACCTGCCTGCTCATCAGTGTCCAGGGGTCCTTCGCCATGGTCTTGTGATGTGCCTCTATCTCCCTGGAGTGCTGTGGCACTCCTTGTCCCCTCCATTAGGGTTGCATGGGTGGTGGTGCCTGTTGGGGGACATAGACATGTCTGTTACCTATGCATGAGGGGTTGAGATGTACAGACCTGTGCAATTTTGTGCTGGTGTGACTTTCAGTGGCCTTCCAGGGCGCCTTTGTGAGGCGGACATTGCATTTAGTGGCAGTGGTGGGGTTACATTGTGGTGGGGGTTATTATGTCATTGTGGGTACGTGCAGGGGTGGGTGGCTGTGCACAGCGGGAGTGATGTGAGCCTGGTAGTGAGTTGTGGGTAATGCAGGGTGGTGGATGTGGTGGGTAATGGCTGGGTGAAGGGTGGGTCTAGGTGGGTGTGGGTGGGGTGGGGTGGTGCATGCATTGCAGATGTGTTGTATGTGGGGTATTTGTAGATGACTTACCCACGTCCATTCCTCCAGTGAGTCCAGTGAGTCCCTCTGGGTGCAGGATGGCGAGTACCTTCTTCTCCCAGTCAGTGTAGTCGGGTGGTGTTGGTGGCGGTCCTCCCCCAGTCTTCTGCACTGCGATGTGGTGCCTGGATGCCATGGCCCTGACCTTCCCCCGCAGGTCATTCCATCTCTTGCAGATGTCGTCCCTGGTGCATGGATGGTGTCCCACTGCATTCACTCTGTTTACAATGGTCTGCCACAGCTCCAATTTCCGTGCAATGGGTCTGTGCTGCACCTCGGACGCGAATATTTGTGGCTCCACCTTCAGGATCTCATCCACCACGGTCCTTAGCTCCCTTTCAGTGAAGCGTGTATTTTTGGGGGGGACATGGTGAGGGTGGTGGATGGTGTCAGGACTGGGGATGGGGTATGGGTGCTCCTGTGTGGGTCGCTATGCGTGTCCTGTCTGCTGGCGTTCTCTGTCTGGCTCTGGTGCTCTCCATCTTCTGGTCCTGGTTTTGTTGCAAGGGATTGTGGGGTGTGTATGAGGGTGTTTTATGGTGTTCTGGATGTGTGTCAGCTGTGTGGGTGATAGGCCTAGCCAATGTGTGCACTTGTTGCTGTTGGGCCCACTTGCCGCCCGTGGCAGTCGCAGCCGCCAATGGTCGTCCAGCCTCCACTGTGCGCCGAAGTGATTTGTGCATCATTATTTGGAGGGGGGGTGTGGGTGTGCTTGGCGGTGGCGGGGTGGGATTCCCGCCAACAGGGTCCTAACGGGGAGTGGTGGTCTGGGATTTTTTGGCAGGGTTGGGTTTTTCTATCATTATATGGCGGGTTTCTATTCGCTGCCACAGGCGGGATTCTGTTCACCGCTGACAGAGCATTCGGGGGTCTTTCCAGCCATGTTCATAATGACCGCCTAAGTCCCAAGATGGAGGTTACTCCAAGAAGGGTGCCCATTCATCTCACAAGGAGAAGGATGGCAAAACCGACCATGCTAAAAAGTCAGGTTCCCTAGGCCCCCTAAAAGACTTCTCAGGAGGGTGGGCCCAGAGGCTGTTTGTTAAGTTCAACTCCGCAGACTTCTTCTTTCTTCTTTCAAATTATCTTTATTATGACATGAAGTCTCAACACCTTCAGCAGATACAGAAACAACTCCTCTTTCTTCTCCTCCCAGATCCTTCACCTCCCTTCATTCTATTCCACACCTCATCCTCTACCTCATCACATTCTAGATTCCATAAAGGAGATACTACAATAAATGGTAAATCTCCACACACCTCCCCCCTTACAATATAAGGACAAATAAATCAAATAGAAAGCAATGAAGATAATATAATCAACTATGTACAACAATATAGAACACTTCAAAAATTTTGACGATCAAGTTTGCAAACATTTCCCAAGTTCCATGTAGACCCATTTTCCAAAACCACCACATTTTTCCTTACACTCAACACTCGTTGAGGAGGATAAAATTTACTTTCTCCTTTAAGAACAATACTTTTCTTCTTCACTGCTACCCAATCTCCCCTTCGTATAATGCTAGATTTCGCACACATCCTCCTGTTGTAGTATGTGGCACTCTTTTCCTGCATTTTCTCAACCTTTGCCCTTATCGACTCTCTATCAACCACCACTTTCTTGTTAGCCTTCAACCACACCGGACACTCCAGTACACCAGGTTCCCTTCCCTTTAATGATACAAAAGGTGACACTCCTGTTATAGAATGGGGAGTCGTCCTATAGGTCCACATCATTTTTCTCAATTCTTTTTTCCACGGAAGTTGATTCGCCAAAGATAACTGTATGTTTTCCATAACCAATCGATTCACCCTTTCCACAAGACCATTGGCTTGCGGATGGAAAAGTGCTACCCTCTCATGTGTGATCCCAACTTTTTGCAAATAATCAGTCATTTCTGATGATATAAATTGCACCCCATTATCAGACACGATGTATTTTGGTATGCCCTCTTCCATGAATACCTCCTCAAAGAACTCTATCACTACGGAAGTTTTCACATCCCCAACCACCTTAGTGATGAACCATTTAGAGTGATAATCCACTAACACCAGGATATATTTACACCCCATTCCTAGACTGGACATAGGTCCAATAAAATCCACAGCCAATTTCTCCCATGGACCCTTAGGGAATCTCACAGGAGCCAGAGGTACATGCCTTACCACCTTGGTCTTGTCACTGTTGGCACATGCCACACAATTTCTTACAGCCTCTTCAACTTGTTTGTCCATCTCAGGCCACCAAAATGTTTGCCTCACCTTTCTTTTCATTGTTCCCCTGCCCAGATGCCCTTGATGGGTAATCTCAATAATGTGTTTACGTACACTAACCGGTGGAACAAGTTGGTCCCTTCTTAATAGCCTCCCACTGACTATACTTAGTTGATCCCTATTTCTAAAATACTTCACTAAGTCACAATCCTGCTCATCCCCATTCCTCCAACCATTAACTACTCTTTCTTTCACAACCTGTATAGTGGGATCATTCTCCTCTGCCTGTTCCCATTCTTGCGCCGTTATAGCTACGTCTCCTAAAACAGTGCTCACTACATCCTTTGACTCTTCCTCCAGGAACCCTTCTTCACTCACAGGCGCTCTAGACAAATAGTCTGCAATAACATTCTTACTACCCTTCACAAATTCCACCGTAAAATTGTAGCTCAAAACTGACAACAACCATTTAGAAATTCGTGGGGTAATACCTCCTTCCAGCCCAAGTCCCCCTTTAAAAATGTAAGTAAGTGGCTTGTGATCGGTCTTCAATTTAAAGGGTAAACCCCACAAGTAAAATTTAAAATGGTTTATTCCCCAACAACAAGCTAGGGCCTCCCTCTCTATTACGGAGTACGAAACTTCAGCACCTTGCAATCTTCTAGACGCAAATCCAATAACGCGTTCCTCACCTTCCTTAACCTGCGTTAACACAGCACCAATACCCACGTTACTAGCGTCAGTTGTCAAAAAGGTTTTGGCACATGAATCAAATATTCCCAACGTAGGAACCTCTGAAATATGATTCTTTAGTTCTTGAAAAGAGTACCTACAACTTTCATCCCACTCATACGTTACTCCCTTCTTCATAAGTTTTCTTAATGGTTCAACAATCTCAGAAAAGTTCTTAACAAACTTGGAGCAATACTCTGCAAGCCCCAGAAATGACCTTAACTCGTCTTTTGAGCCAGGTTCTGGAGCATGTCTGATTGCAGAGACAATGCTCTTCTTTGGCCTAATCCCATGCTCATTTACTGTGTGTCCCAAATATGTTACCTCCTGTTTACGAATCTGACACTTCTCTTTCTTAATCGTTAGACCATTTTTGTTCAACCTATGCATTACTTCATGGAATAAAATATCATGATCAGACTCATCTTCTCCTATGATCAGTATGTCATCTTGGAAACATAATACACGATTCATGTCCCCAAAAATTCGCTCCATTATCCTTTGGAACACCTCAGAAGCAGAGGCAAGTCCAAAAGGCATCCTCTTATATCTGAAAGCTCCTAGCGGTGTTACAAAGGATGTTACATGTCGCGACTCCACATGCAAATTTATTTGGTGATACGCAGAGGACATGTCCAAAACACTAAATGTATTTCCCTTCGCCTTCACTGACAGCATCTCTGTAATGTTTGGAAGAGGTTGTCGGTCAACCCATATACACTTGTTGAGATCTCTAAGGTCGATACATAAGCAAATCTTGCCATCATCCTTCGGTGCAACGACAACCGGGGCTAACCATTCAGAAGATTCGATCGGTTCGATAATATCTTCCTTCAACAGTTTCTCTAATTCTTGTTTCAATGGCTCCCTCATTAAGTTTGGAACATTCCTTACTTTATGCACAACAGGTGTAGCATTTTTTTTCAGTATGATCTTATGTACAAATCCCTTTAATAGTCCTAATTTAGAAGAGAAAACCTCTGGATATCTCGCAATTAAACCATGTTCAATAGATTCTGTCACAACACCAATACCACTCTCCTCAGTGAGTGACACAGGTTCCTTTGCGTTAGGATTCAAAATTATACCAAGATCTTTCTGATGGCGCCAACCAAGAAGATTTGTACCAGAATCTGTAATATACACCTTTCCCTGAATGATCCTTTCTTTGAATGAAATCATCATGCAGCACATTCCAATAATCTCTATTCTTCTTCCTGCATATCCCACTGCTTTTATATCAGGTGTTGATAGATTTTCGCATAAAGAATTTGTCCATCCAGACTCGAACACTTCTTTTGAAATAAGAGTGAATAAACTCCCTGAATCCACAAGTAACCTAACCGGAACATCATCTAACATAGCTTGGATATGCGGTTTATCAAGTGCCTCAGTGCTCTCCTTTCTGATTTTTTGTAGAGAAACTTCTTCACAATTGTGGGAAACCAATTCTCCATGAACTGTCAAGATTATATCTTCTACATTTTCGCATATGTCTTGCACCTCCTGAACCATCTTGTTATTATTACCCAATTTGAGTTTGCAAACCTTGGCAAAATGCCCCCTTTTTCCACAATTGCGACAAATAGCATTCCTAGCAGCGCACATTTTACTAGAAGCGATATGCCCCGGAGCGTCGCATCGATAACATTTTATTACTCTCCAATCTTGTGTTTTCCGTTTCTCAACTTTATTCTCCCTAACACCATCATCATCTTTATCAAACTTGTTCCATCGCACTGCACCACGAGGTTCTTCTTTCCTCTTGATTTCTGCTAAAATCCCCTGTTCAGCTTGTGTAGATTTTACATCCATTTCTTGCAGCCACACAGCTGCATGCTCCATTCTTTTAGCAATCTGTATTGCCTCTTCCAAGTTCGGATCCCTCATTAGTAATTTTTCGCGTATCCTTTTATCACTTGTACACCTCACAAGTTGATCCCTTATTAGAGAATCAAGTAGATGATCAAATTCACAGGATAGCCCTAGGCCCCTTAAACTCGCCACATAAGATGCAATGTCCTCATCTTTCCGCTGTATCCTTGAAAAAAACTTATGACGTTGCAATACCAAATTTGTTTTTGGAATGAATTGTATATCTAACATCTGCATAGACATGTCAAAGACGTTAGAAGGATGACCATCTCCCATTCCTAACGATACTTCTGGTAAATTTTCATATATCCTTCTACCTTCAATACCAAGGTGATGCAACAATATAGCTTGGCGTCTAGGAGGGGCATATCGATCATTGCCACTAGCTAACATATAGGTATTAAAAATTTTCTTCCACTGCTTCCAAGGTATGGATGGATCTCCTGGAGTTGGAAGAAATGGGGGTGGCGCTAATATACTTTGATCACCCATTTCCCCCTTTTTTTTTTTTTTTTTTTTCCCTTCTTTGTGCACTAAATGTTCGTTATTTTCTCCAATACAATATAAATGTATTTATAGCATTTATACATTTATTCACATAAGTATAGTTGATAATGAAGAAATATAATAATATATCTTCACTTCCTCAGTTCTTTTCATTCACTGCATTACTGAAATAGTCTTTCTTCAGTTTCATCATTTTTTTTTTTTTCTTAGTCCCTTTTTAACTCCGTTCTGATGCAGGTAAGCTTGTTTATACTTGGAACAATCCGACTTTGCACTAAAATGTGTTAAAAGTCCTTCAAGCGATGTGCGCCAGTATTTGTTTATTTTGTTTTTCAAAAAAAATCACCACGTGTTAACGCGCGCATAGTCCTCGCGTTTATTTACTTTTCAAGCAAAGCGCGGCAGACACAGCCAGTTGCTTTCAGCGCGTGTCAACGCGCGCACGGCTATTTTTCCCTCAGCGCGAGGAAGATGAATGCCAACAGATTAATCGGCGCGTGGGAACACGGGCACAGTTATAACGGTTCAAAAAGTACAATTTGGTTGTTAAAAAAAATAAATAAATTTCCAAGTTGAAGAGTAACGCCGGTAAAAGAGATTATTTTTGCTTTGAGTACCTTTTGTCGAAGCTCCCTCGAAGATTATTATCAATATATTCAATACTCCAGGAGTGAAGGTGTCCTTCAGCCTGTCTCCTGCACAGGTCCTCGTCGCCAATGTTAAGTTCAACTCCGCAGACTTCTTCTTTCTTCTTTCAAATTATCTTTATTATGACATGAAGTCTCAACACCTTCAGCAGATACAGAAACAACTCCTCTTTCTTCTCCTCCCAGATCCTTCACCTCCCTTCATTCTATTCCACACCTCATCCTCTACCTCATCACATTCTAGATTCCATAAAGGAGATACTACAATAAATGGTAAATCTCCACACTGTTCCTAAGCCAAAGGAAAGGAGTACCAGGGTAATAACTGGGTTCCCAGGAAAGCTGAGATTTGCTTTGACTGCCTTCTGCCGGGGCATAAAAGGGGTGATGCGATATGCACCCAGAAACCTTCCATTAGTAGAGGGATAGCTAGTGTGGGGATGGGCAGAGGAGATTGCCCAGAGGGTAGCTCCTCAGATGAGGATAAGCTGGCAGCACTGAAATGGGAGGCAGGGCCCAAGGGTGAGTTGGTGGGTTGGTGGTCCTAGAGGGAAGCAATCACTTCCATCACATAGTGGTGAATGGGATCCCAATCACTGCCTTAAGGGACACTTGTGCCAGTCACACCATGGGGCATGACAGGCTAGTGCCTCAAGACCAGTACCTGCCAGTAGAAACTAGAAAAGTAAGGAATGTCCCAGGAAAGGTAACTATTACACCCACGGCTCTAGTAGTGATTTTGATTGGGAGTTCCCTTAGATGGTACAAGGTGATTGTCATTTCGGACCTTCCCCTTGATTGCCTGCTTGGACATGATCTCCCTCAGGATGACCTGAAGCCAAAGGAAGTGATTGCACAGAGCAATACTTTATCTCAAGTGCCAGAGGGTGCTGAACCTGCAGAGAGTAGCAGTAGGCCCAAAAAGAAAGGCAAGAAGAAGAGAAAGAAGGCAAGGGAGACACCCTTAAACAAGGTTCCAGTATGCCAAGGAGATGCTGCTCCAGGAAGGACAGACCACAAAGTTGGCACTGGTGAGTTCCCTCTTGCCACCGCAAGAAGTTCTGAGCAGTCAGGCAACTATTTAGCTACAGGGTGGTGTTTCTGTGTTGACAGAAGTGCGAGTGGAAAAAGGGTGCCAGCCACGGGAGTTGGTAAACTCCCACTCAAAGCAGCAGGAGAGGTTCCAAGAACTCACTGTCTCACCTAAAGCAGCTCAATCACATGTCAGTGGAGAGCTCAGGGTATGGTCTTGGACACTGACAGCTGTTAGTAGCCTCTGCTAAGTACTAGCCTTTACAGCTGCACTGACCTTGGCATGGGAGGCAGAACCTATAGCCAAAAGAAACCGAGGCCCACTGACCCTGCAGTCTTGGGTAACCGCACTGGGTAAGTTAGGGGTTGCCCTAGGAAGCGTAGAGATGGGAGAGGAGAGTACCTCCCCACCTAAGCTAGAAGGGAAAGAACAAAAAGATATAGCTATACCAAAAGTTAGTTTTAAAATGGGTCCTATCTTAGTGGAGGTGTGTCAACTTCCCATTGGAAGTGTCATTCCAAGGAGGATGTGAGGCAGAGTAGGCTCTGCAATAAAAGAGGCAGTTTGCTTACTCCTTCCTCACCTGACATGCCAGACTTACTCTCCCAGGGGTGGACTGAGTCTCGTGGGTGTGTTGGCTGGGAGGGTGGAGGGGGTTGTGTAGCAAACTGGGCTTCTTTGCAGATGCCCCCACTTTTTGCCCCATTTGAGGCTACAGAGCAACACATTGCCCAGACACCCCCCATTTGTCCAGCAGCCAGGTAAACTGTAGCAAAGTGAAGGTATTATATGGTCTGACTAGGTACTCTTACCATGGAATACCAACACAATACCCAGTAGTGGACCTCAGGTTCGCTCTCATCAAACCCTAGCCCAGTCCCGGTAGTATGGCAAAGAGCCGTCAGGCTACTTAGAGGAACATGTGTAAAGCATTTCACATGGACAATAAGTAAATAACAGAACTCAACAGAAATTTAGAAAAATAGATTTGATTTTAATCTTAATTTAGATGCCAAAATGAACTTTGTAGCTTTTGAACAAGCAGAGTTGGGAAGTCTTTTCAAAATACAGTACTTTGTAGGTTTCAAGGGCGTAATTCAAGCCAATGGAGAAAATAGCAGTGTGCACTTGGGCACTTGTAGGGTGAGTTCCTGAAAACCCATGGGAATTTAAGGTTCTGTGGGGATCTAGTCTAAGAGTCAACAGACAAATGTTTGTTACCTTGCCCAGGGAGTCCAGTTGCAGAGGGGACTTGGCTAACCTTGGTGCTGAATGGTTCGCAGTGGCTGGTGCATTTTGCACTCTGTGAAAAACTGGACTTGGGGGTGGACTCACATTCTACCCTTCGTAAAGGTCTTTGGGGGGGTAAGACCAGGAATCAACGCTTGGATCTTCACTACCTCGTCTGGTGGCTCTAGGTGCAGAGGTAGCCGCTAGCTGTCAATAACTGGGCCGGTCTAGCCAAAGCTGCTTTGCTGCTCAAGTCGAAATAACTTCCTTCAGGCTGCAAAGCAACAGGAGGGAGGTCGCTGGCGACATCGATACATATGCTGGGGGGATGCTCTGGAGTCGGTGAACATCATGTGGCTGTCAGTTTCCAGGCAAGTGACAGACAAGCCTTGGTAATGCTTTTTTGTGGTCAGAGGTCATTTCCCAGCTGGGGAAGTCCTCCCAACGTTTCCTGAGCCCGTCGCATCGCAATTCTTCCATCTCAGCACTTCTGTAGTCCTGCAATTTACAGGGGACTGGTGCCACCAGTTAGGGGAGTCTTCCTTGGGGTTTCGATGTCCACGGGATCCCTCTGGTCTGCACCAATGAGTTTTCACCTCCAGCACACGTCGGGCACTCGGATCCAGTGCTGGTCAATGTTAGACCTGGCAGCTTTTTGGCGTGTCTCCCCTGTCTTTTTGTCTTCTGACCTCCTGGTTATGGACTCTGTTTTTGCTGAGTTATTATCTCTGCGCACTTTACCACTGCTAATCAGTGCTAAAGTGCAAGTGCTCCCCATATAAATTGTACTGTTGATTGGTTTATCCATAATTGGCATATTTGATTTACTAAGAAGTCCCTAGTAACGTGCCCTAGAGGTGCCCAGGGCCTGTGAATCAAATGCTACTAGTAGGCCTGCAGAACTGCTTGTGCCACCCACATTAGTAGCCCTGTAAACATGACTCAGACCTGGCGTTGCAGTGTCTGTGTGTGCAGTTTTAAACTGACAATTCGACTTGGCAAGTGTACCCACTTGCCAGGCCTCAACCTTCCCTTTTACTACATGTAAGGCACCCCTAAGTTAGGCCCTATGTAGTCCCAGGGACAGGGTGCAATGTATGTTTAAGGTAGGACATTTACTAGTGTGTTTTATATGTCCTAACAGTGAAATACTGCCAGATTTGGTTTTCACTGTGCAAGCCCTATCTCTCTCATAGGTTAACATAGGGGCTGCCTTCCTTAAAGTGCAGTTTAAAAATACATATTTTAGTGAAGTTGGTTTTTAAATTGTCTGTTTGAAAATACCACTTTTTAGAAAGTAGGCATTTTCTTGCTTATACCATTCTGTGACTCTGCCTGTTTGTGGATTGTCTGTCTGGGTCAGTTTGACAGTTGGGCTGTTCACACCTCTCCTCTAGACAGTGACACAAAAGGGGGCCGGGTGTAGCTTGCTTAGCCTGATGAGCCATCTGAGCTAGAGAGGAGGGAGGAGTGGTCGTTCACACCTGAAAGGACTATGCCTTTCCTCACACAATGCAGTCTCCGACCCCCTGGTGTGTGTCTGGGGCGTGGCCTGGACAAGGAAGGATCTTGCAAACACTTGAGACTTTGCTTTGAAGTTTGCCGTTTTGAAAGGCAGAACTGGGTATAAGAAGAAGACCCAAAACCCCAGACTTTTAGAATCTTTCGGGAATCAAGAGGAACCTCTGCCCAGGAGAAGAGCTGAAGGATGAGTACTGTCCCTTTGCTGTGTTGCTTTGCTGAACTTGCCTGCAGTTGCTGCTTCTGCCTGAAAAGAGTGCAAAGGATGAACTTTGCTGTGTGTCCTGCTTTAGAAAATTCTCCAAGGGCTTGGAGTAGAGCTTACCTCCTGTTGGAAGTCTCAGGGACACCAAAGACTTCAGCTTCCTCGACCTGCAGCACTGGGAACTGTGCATTTTGTATTGTCAAGAAGAGAAACTACAGCGACTCCGCCAACGACGCTGCTGGCCTGCACCGTGACCTGCCGACGCCGCACGGAGTCGCTTTGCCCCGCATCGCACCGCAACCCTTGTCTCACCGACGCCGTCATCGGATGACTTCACCGAGCCGCTGCTCACTCCGCGACCTGTGGGCCCCACACTCCGGTGTCACCTGCTCACACCGCAGCATGGGCATCCCCAATGACGTCTCTCCTGCTGACATCGGCGCCACTGCCTGCACCGTGGCCTGCGGACACTGCCCGTGAGGAGCACGAAGCACCGTCCCGTCCCACACCGCTGGCTTGGGCCTACCGACGACAGTGCTTCCTCAACGACAACTACGCTGCCTGCACCATGACCTGTGGACACCGCTCATTGCACCGCCCCACACCGCAGCCCTGGTCTCACCGACGCTGATGGACGCGTCACCGAGCCGCTGCCTGCACCATGACCTGTGGGCACCGCACATCGCATCGTCTTCAAGGGCCTGACGACTACTGCACTGACTCTGGAACCGACTCCAGCAACGCCGCTCTCCGGAGCTCACTGCGAGGATCACGACGCCCTGCAAATCGAAGGTACTGTTTGCGGGTCTTCCTGACACCGTAGCTGGCCCGCAATGCTGCGGCCGGCCTGAACTGTTGGTTTTGTTGATCACAACACCGTAATAGCCCCAGGTGGAGCTATCGACTTCAAGGAACTGTAGTTTTGAGTAAATCTTGCAGAATTCATATTTTTCTTACTGTATGTTGGATTTTTATCATATTTGGTCTTGTTTTATATAGATAAACATTGGCTATTTTTCTAATACTGGTGTGGTGTCCTTTTGTAGTGTTTTCACTTATTACTGTGTGTTATGTGCAAATGCTTTACATATTGCTT
Source organism: Pleurodeles waltl (assembly GCF_031143425.1). Lineage (NCBI taxonomy): Eukaryota > Metazoa > Chordata > Amphibia > Caudata > Salamandridae > Pleurodeles > Pleurodeles waltl. The sequence continues at coordinate 1,427,995,633 of NC_090444.1, read as the reverse complement.
CTGAGATAAGCCTGACTGCTCGTGCCAAGCTACCAAGGGGGTGAGCAGGGATTATCTGAGTGGGTATCTCCTTTATCCTGACTAGAGTGAGGGTCCCTACTTGGACAGGGTGCAAACCGACTGCCAACTAGAGACCCCATTTCTAACAGTCAACCTTGGGTCACTCTGTGTCCTCTTCTTCGTGTTGGGTCCTTGTCCTGTTTTAAGTGCAGATGTCTCTTTGTGCTGTTTTCTTCTATTCCAGGTAAGATCTAAGTTCTGGTGCCTTGGTTTAGAGGGCATTTAAGGGTGTGAGGGACCATGGCCAATGGGCTACTGTCCCTGCGGCTAGTCCGCCCTTCAGTGACAACTTCCTGTGGGGAGTAAGTCACTTTGTACACACTATTCGTACAGCCTGCCAAGATGGCATAACCCTTCCTTTGCTGTGCAGACCTCCTAGCCCACATCAAAGGTGTGGCTAGTTTGAGGGAAGTGCACTCCTTCTGCATTACTAATTCCCAGCCTGCCCTGCTGGGTAGGGGAGGAAGGTCTTTGACCTCTGCTGGGGGGACAGCTACTTGCACATCAAAGGCGGGTGAAGCCTTTGTCTCACCGCCCTGATGCTTTTCTCACTAGCCAGCCTGGGTGGGAAGAGATATGACCACTTTCCTGCCCAGGCCCTTTGTCTTACATCCTGCCAAGGTGCTAGCACCACTGGCAGGAGGTCAGACTCTTGTCTGTGGCAACAGCGGCTCAGGAGAGCCTGCCAAATCAGTACATGACTGGGTAACTTGGTGGACACCCTCTAAAGTGCCACCTGGGCACCTGTTTTTTTAATCCTAAACATGGGCATCATGTTCAGGGTTCAAAAACACAGTGTTTGATACCAAACACGACGGGATTTGGCTAGGCCATTGTAGAGCTGGACATCTGAGCAGTGGTCAGATGCTATCCCATGTTATCCAATGGACCACTGGTTAATTGGGCCAGCATTGCAGTTTAAATGCCAGAACTGGGGCATATGTGGTCCTGAACATATGCCCTCACTAACAGAACTGTGTACCCTTGATCCCGGGCTAGAGGGTGTCTGCTTGGGGGTGAATGACCTGTCCATGGGCAGTAATAGGGTCTCTACCTGCACCTAATGTGGGCAGAGTCTCACTACCGACATGGTAGCTCTGCAGTCTCTCTTCTACTTGGGGTACCAAAGGTGTCACAATCAGTGCTGCAGCCCTGGCACCTCCTTTACCACCCTTGCCCTGGGTACTCTGGGTAACATTTACTGGGGACTTGCAGGGGCGGTAAGGTGCTTGCAAATTGGCCGATTGCAATTTGGCATACAAATTAACGGAGCAAACACTGGTACTGGGGCCTGGTTAGCAGGTCCCAGTATTCCAACAGGTCAGAAACCACAGCATCTGACAGCAAAAAGTGGGGGTGACCATCCAAAAAGGGTCACTTTACAACACAAATCAAACATCAAATGGAGTCAATGGCTAAGGGTTGTAGAAAACTATGTGGTAGCTATTGACACTGAGAAATGTGCACCAGCATGCAAGGTGGCAATTTTGTACAGTTGCATCGGTCTTGCAGCATAACAGTTTATCAGCAATTGGGCCAAAGGGGGCATCAGCGACGACTGGGACCAATATAAAGTGGTCTTGGCACGTCTGGGCAAACACGCTGAGGAGCTGAACAAATGCTAAAACAACACATTTTTTTAAAAAGAAAATAGAACGCGGACAAAGTCGTAGAGGAATACTTTTCAGCACTAACGTTTTTGGCCACTACTTGCGAGTTCTGTACAAGTAGCGACACATACATTTGCAACCAATTTGTGTTTCCCTGCTTTTCAAATAGATTCAGGAGAGATTACTCAGCTGTATGAATTCCACATTATTAGAAACAATTGACTTGGCAAAACGGATCGAACGATCTATGATTTCAACAAAGACTTTTCCTGAGGGTCATTCAGTAAACATGGTAAATATGCCTGGGGATGACCTGCTGGACACAGTAAATGCTCTAAATGTTGGTAAAAGAGCATGGAGACAATCTCCTAAGAAAGTATTATGGCTTGTTTTAGATGTGGTTTGCAAACTAACATTGGAAGCAGTCCTCATTGTACCGTTGTTAACAAACAATGTTTAATATGAAAAAAGTAGCCCATTTTCAGTCAGTTTGCAAAAGTGTTAAGAGATTTACGAGGGTTAACAACATTAACATTTCCGAAAATGCAGATATATGTACCGAAAAATTAAGCAATTTTGTTCAAACCTGTTAGAACTGGCATCCTTTGTGTGATTTCCCCTGTCTTTTTTGTCTCTGTTTTCTATGTTTTGGCTGCGTGCTGGAGTTCGCTTTTGCTGGTTTTGGTCCTCTGGTCACTTTACCACTGCTGACTAGTGCTAAAGTACAAGTGCTCCCTGTGTGAGTTGTGTGTGTAATTGGCTTTTCCATGATTGGCATATTTCATTAACCAGTAAATCCCTAGTGCACTAGAGGTGCCCAGGGCTTGGAAATCAAATGCTACTAGTAGGCCTGTTGCACTGATTGTGCCACCCACATGAGTAGCCCTGTACACAGTGCCCAGACCTGCCACTGCAGTGCCTGTGTGTGCAGATGTAAACTGCCAATTGAACCTGGCAAGTGTAACCACTTGCCAGGCCCAAACCTTCCCTTTTTATACATGTAAAGCACTCATAATGTAGGCCCTAGGTAGCCCTATGGGCAGGGTGCAGTGTATGTTAAAGGTGGGATATGTACCGATGTACTGATGAGTTTTACATGTCCTAACAGTAAATATACCACACAGTCCAGTCTTTGTCCTCTGTCAGGCATTAGCAGCATATGCAGGCCAACCCAGCAAAGCACAGTCACAGGCAAAGGGGCAGTACTCCTCCTCCAGCTCTTCATCTCTTCTCCTTGTCAGAGGTTCCTCTTGGTTCCAGAAGTAATCTGACCCATCAGGACCCAGGACCAGGACCCATCAGGATATGCAGGCTACACCCCAGCTCCCTTTGTGTCACTGTCTAGTGAAGATTCAAAAACAGCCCAACTGTCAGACTAACCCAGACAGGGAATACACAAGCAGGCAAAGTCACAGAATGGTTTAAGCAAGAAAATGCCCACTTTCTAAAAGTGGCATATTCAAACAAACAATTAAAAAAAAAAACGTTACCAAAATATGTATTTTTAAATTGTACGTTCAGAGTCCCCAAACTCCAAGTCTTTATCTACTCTTAAAGGGACACTGAACTTTAAAGATTATTAAAGGCAGCCCCCATGTTAACCTATGAGAGGGATAGGCCTTGCAACAGTGAAAAACGCATTTGGCAGTATTTCACTTTTAGGACATGTATAATATACATCATTACATGTCCCACCTTTAGCATACACTGCACCCTGCCCATGGGGCTACCTAGAGCCTACCTTAGGGGTGCCTTACATGTAGTAAAAGGGACAGTGGGGACCTGGCAAGTGGGGCCACTTGCCAGGTTGAATTGGCAGTGCAAGTCTGCACACACAGACACTGTAGTGGCAGGTCTGAGGCATGTTTACAAGGCTACTTATGTGAGTGGCACAATCAATGCTCTAGGCCCAGCAGTAGCAGTTTGATTTACAGAGTCTAGGTACCTCTGGTGCACTTTACTAGGAACTTACCAGCAAATCAAATATGCTAATCATGGATAAACCAATCACCAATACCATTTATATGAGAAGCACTTGCACTTTAGTAGTGGCAAAGTGCGCAGAGACATTAAACCAGCAGAAACAGAGCCCAGTATACCATAAAAACAGGAGGTCAGAAGTCAAAAAGACAGGGGAGACACACCAAAAAGTTGCCAGGTCTAACACACGGCCTAGGCCTGCTCACTGGATTGTCGGGGCAGGTTGGAGTGGGCTGCCGACACCAGGGTCTCTCAAGTGGGTGGTTTGCCCACTGCTTGGCCCTGGGGAGTACAAAGCCACAGTCTCTCAAGTGGGTGGTTTGCCCACTGCTTGCTCCTGGGGAGTACAAAGCCACAGTCTCGAGTCAATGACATGTTCCACTGGTTCTGGAGGGTGCTTGGTGCCCAGAGTGCTTCATCCTGCCAAGGACTGTGTTAGTGGATGTTTTTCTCCACTGGTTCTAGAGGGTGCTTGGTGCCCAGAGTGCTTCATCCTGCCAAGGACTGTGTTAGTGGATGTTTTTCTCCACTGGTTCTAGAGGGTGCTTGGTGCCCAGAGTGCTTCATCCTGCCAAGGACTGTGTTAGTGGATGCTTTCCTCCACTGATTCTGGAGGGAGCTTGGTGCCCAGAGTGCTTCATCCTGCCAAGGACTGGGTTAGTGGATGCTTTTCTCCACTGGTTCTGGTGGGGATTGGTGCCCAGAGTGCTTCATCCTGCCATGTACTTTGTTAGTGGGTGCTTTTCTCCACTGGTTCTGGAGGGGGCTTGGTTCCCAGTGATGATGCGCCTGGGGTGTGGCAGTTCCCATTCCCTCACCTGGGTGTCTGAGCCACGAGAATTTCAGGTAACAGGTAGCATGAAACTCCATGTAGGCAGAGCCACACTCCACCTTGCGACGACTTAGGCTACAAACTGCTGGTAGTGCCAGTGCTGGTGCCTCATGTAGTGTGTGCAGGGTCAAGGCCGTCTCCAGCAGCCTTGGAGGACTGCCCACTTGGGATGATGCTTATGACTGTAGTTGTGGCAGCTGCCGTGCAGGTGGCGGTGCAGATGGCAGTGCAGGTGGCAGTCGTTGCGGCAGTGCTCACCGTGGTACAGGTTGCTGGCCTGTCATGAGAAATGGGGGTCACTAGTCCCTCACCCGGAGGCTCCGTACCCTGAGGTGACTTTCCTTTGCATTTGTGTGCCTTCCCCACCTTGTAGTCGTTGCTGGGACCTTGGCACTGTCCTCTTTGGTTCTGGATGAGGCCTTGCTGGTTGGGTGGTGCAGCTTTTCTCTTCTGCATGCTGGCCCCTTCTTTACCTTGGCAGGTGGCGGAATCAGGTGGTCCTTGGCTTCAGTAGGTGGCACATTGGCAGCCCTGATAGACAACGATTTGGTGGCTGGGGTGCTGGTGTGGGCTCTAGACATCCTGGCCCTAGGGGAAGGATGGGGAAGGGGAGGTGTAGGGAAGAGGTCAATGTTAGCCAGGAAAAGTTTTTTAGACACACTGGGAGGGGAAGATGGAGGGCGTTTGGGAGTGGAGGAAGAGGTAGTGGTTTTGTAGGAGGTGTACGTCTGCTGAGTTTGAGTGAAGGTCCATGGGTTGGAGGCTGTTGTGAGGTGGATGGCTGTTGAGTGGGTGTGTGCCAGCGCTTGTGTACTTTGGGAGGAGGGCTCACACACACACTGGGAGAGGACACAGGGGACGTGTGAATGGTAGTGGGGGTGGTGATTGCATGTGAGCGGTGTATAGTGATGGGCGTGCTGGTGATGGAGGTAGTGGCTGAGGATGTAGTGCATGCAGGTGTGAGTGGAGACGAGACAGGGAGGGAGGTGGAGGACATGGAGGAGGGGGACACAGTGGACGCAGTGGATGTTGGTGTGTCTGCATGGGGATGGTGCTTGTGTGAGTGCCTGTGGGATGTGTGGTGCTTATGTTTGCCTGAGCCACTTTTGTGTGTTGATGTGTGTGCATGCTGGTCTAATGGTGTGCTTGTGATAGGCTGAGGTAGAGGGGATTAGGTCTGGGTAGTGGAAGTTGGAGGGGGGAGACTGGACACAGGGACAATGGCTGCCATCAGTGCTGAGGACAGAGCCTGAAATGCTCTCTGTTGGTCCGCCACGCCAGAATGAATGCCCTCCAGGTATGCATTTGTTTGCTGCAAATGCCTCTCAACACCTTGGATGGCATTCAAAAAGGTTGACTGCCCAACAGTGAGGGATCTCAGGAGGTCAATAGCCTCCTCACTGAGGGAAGCAGGGCTGACTGGGGCAGGGCCAGAGGTGCCTGGGGCGAAGGAGATGCCTACCCACCTGGGTGAGCGGGCACGGGAAACAGGCTGAAGGGCTGCTGGGAGGGCGGTGCTGGTAGAGAGGTGCCCGCCACCGCAAGGGAGCTCCCATCACAGGAGGAGTTGCTGTCGCTGGTGTCCCCTCCTATCCCCGTTGTGGAGCTCCCCTCGCCCTCTGCCCCACTGATGCCTTCAAACTCCATACATTCACCCACCTGGGCCATGTGGGATGCAGCTCCCTCCGTCTCCGGTGCCTCTGCTCCTCCGTCAGATGATGCTAATGCACACAAGAACAGAGTGACAAAACAAAAAGGGGGGGGAAACAGAGGAGACACATGGTCAATGCCAGCAACACCACTGCCTTTGGCAGACACAACACACAGGGAGCAGCCCTATGCACTAGGCCATGCACTAGCAGTTAGTAGGAAAATCACCTACCCATGGGAGGACTATGCCTAACCCCATTTGCTGCACACCTGAACCCAAAGGAGGCTGACTAGTTGTAGATGGCCACTACCACTATTGGGGTTGGAGTGCCACAGAGCCTCCCTAACAAGGGAATTACACTACCAAGTTCGCCCTGGCCCAGGGGAACCCACAGCCCACATCCCCCACCCAGACACCTCGTAAAGCCCACAGAATCAGCTGAATGAAACTGTACTCACCCCCTTGTAGCTGCTGTGATGCCCTCAAGCGCCCACCCAACTCTGGATATGCCACAGCCAGGATCCGGAACATCAGGGGGGTCATGGTGCGACGGGCATCCCTTCCATGTTGGGAGGCCATCCCCAGCTGGGCCTCCACCGTCTTTTTGCTCCAGCGGCACAGGTCCTCCCATCTCTTGCGGCAGTGGGTGCTCCGTCTATGATAGACCCCCAGGGTCCGCACTTCCTTGGCGATAGCACGCCAAATACCCTTCTTCTGGTGGACGCTGACCTAGAGGAAAGGTACAGGATGAAAGGAAATTACTCCCCCATCCGGTTCGTCATACTCATTGCCCACCACTTCCCACCCATGCCCTGACACACATACAGTCACCATCCTCACATGCAGGCCTCAGCCCCCCCACATGTATCTTCCATCCACACCACTCCATACATTCATGTCCCACGCATCATGCTCACAGTTTACTCACCTGTTTGTCTGGAGGACCATAGAGTAGCGTGTACTGAGGGAGGACCCCATCCACTAGTCTCCCCAACTCCTCCAAAGTGAAGGCAGGGGCCCTTTCCCAGAGACTCAAGCCATTTTCGCTTCCAGGCACAGGTCAAAGCAGCACTTGCAGTGTAGGTCCTCTCCTGTCGAAGGTCAGGTATCAAGTGAGTGAACAGATAAAAAATGGCAGTCATGTCCGCGGCGGTGCGTACCGTCACTGCCGGCGTACATCGTCATTGGCTCCTGGAACCCATAGGGCCCAATGATAACCAATGCTGAATTGCGCGGCGGTCTTTGACTGCCCACCGCGATGCTGCACAGCACCAGCCCAGTTACCTCATTTCTGCTTCTCCCTCCTTACAGGTCAGGCAGCCGCCATTTCAGGGCGGCACATGGCAGGGCACCTAACTGTGTCACAGCACATTTGGGCAGAAATACAGACAGACAATGCCACACACGGATTTACTCACATTAGTGCAAAAACCCCTGTGCAACCTATGTGGTACTGACCCTCTGCTCACCATTCTCCTCCATAGGGCACATCTGCTGGGGCACATGATGAAAGGGCGTCATCCTCCGGTGTACAGACCCCTCGTGGACCTGTAGACAATGGAAGACAAACACATCATTATCACCTACAGACTTGATCGTCCCACATTCCAAGAACTGTGTGCCCAATTGGAGCCAGACCTGATGTCAGCTATCCGCCATCCCACAGGTATCCCCCCTCTAGTGCAGGTCCTGTCAGTGCTCCATTTCCTGGCCAGTGGTACCTTTCAAACAACAGTGGCCATGGCATCAGGGATGTCTCAGCCAATGTTCTCTAACGTGTTGTCCAGAGTGTTATCTGCCCTGCTGAAACACATGCACAGCTACATAGTTTTCCCCCAGGTGGAGGATTTGGCCACAGTGAAAGCTGACATCTATGCTCCCCGGTACATATCCCCAACATCATTGGTGCCATTGATGGTATACATGTGGCAATTGTCCCCCCCGCAGGAATGAACAGGTGTACAGAAATCGTAAAAGCTATCATTCAATATGAACGTGCAGATGGTGTGTTTGGCAGACCAGTACACCTCTCATGTGAATGCCAAGTATCCTTGCTCTGTGCATGACACTTACATTTTGAGGAATAGGAGCATGCCTTCTGTGATGGGCCAACTCCAGAAACACCGTGTGTGGCTAATAGGTTAGCCCAAGGTCCCCACACAGTCTGAATAGGTGTCTGGGTATGGGGTAGTCCCTAAGGATTGGTGTATGTCTAACAGATATCCATCGACATTTGCAGGTGACTCTGGTTACCCCAGCCTCTCCTGGCTACTGACCCCAGTGAGGAATGCCAGGACAAGGGCAGAGGAACGCTACAATGAGGCAAATGGGTGAACTAGGCGTATTATTGAGCGGACTTTCGGCCTCCTGAAGGCCAGATTCCTGTGCCTCCATCTAACAGGTGGCTCCCTATACTACTCACCGGCACGGCTCATCTCATATCTGATTACTGTAGGACATTGTATGAGTCAGCCTTTTAACCTATGTGTATGGACCCTGACAGTTCACTTTGGCTTTCCTTTTCACAGATCTGGTTACCTCATTCTGCCTTCTGCTATGTTTACTGCTGCCTAACAACTGTCATACTTTGGTATGTGCAAATGAATATTTACATTGATATTTGTCGAAGAAGTTGTAATAATACGTTTGTGAAAGTACAGACTGACCCCAGATTGTTTTGTGATTCAAGGGTGTTTATTTAAGTGCTAATAAGTGGAGGGGGATGTGCAATGGGCTGGGGTGATGGTGGAGGAATATCCATGGTAGAGTCCAGTCTCTTTGTATCACAGGTGCATTGTCCAAGGGGGCATATGAAGTAGAGCAATGGCAGTTCAAGGTGGTCAGGGTGACATAGTGGGACAGAAGGGTGACAATCAGGAGAGTCTTATTTCCTGGTGGGGGTCTGGCAATGTTCTCTGTCTTGTGCCTGGATCGCAGGGACCGTTTGCGGGGTGGTTCTCCTTCTGCAGGGGGTGGGGTGCAGGTGGCCTGTTGGTCCTGTGGCGGGACCTCCTGTCCACTAGCGCCGGCGGGCGTGGAAAGCTGTTCATCGTTCAGGCTGGTGTCAGGGGCCCGGTGGTATGCCACTGTCTCCCTCATGGTGTTGGCCATGTCTGCCAGAACCCCTGCAATGGTGACCAGGGTAGTGTTAATGGACTTGAAGTCCTCCCTGATCCCAGGTATTGTTCCTCCTGCAGCCGCTGGGTCTCCTGAAACTTGGCCAGTACCGTGCCCATGGTCTCCTGGGAATGGTGGTATGCTCCCAGGGTGTTTGAGAGTGCCTCGTGGAGAGTGGGTTCCCTGGGCCTGTCCTCCTCCTGTCGCACAGCAGTCCTCCCAGCTTCCCTGTTATCCTGTGCCTCTGTCCCCTGAACCGTGTGCCCACTGCCACTGACCCCAGGTCCCTGTTCGTCTTGTGTTAGTGGGTTTGCCTGGGGTCCCTGTAGTGGTGGACACACTGCTGATTGATGCGTCCTGGGGACAGAGGGATGGGCCAGCTGATTGGGTGCTGTGGTGGTGTTTCCTGAGGGGGAAGGTTCTGTGGACAGACTGTCCAGAGGTCCCTGATGGGCCGGGCTGGTCATCTTGATCCAGGCATGCAGAGCTGCTGTTGTCACTGTGGGCCTCTTCTGTGGGGGGACTGAATATGGCTGGCACCTCCTGTCCGGTGACGTAGTGTAGGGGTCCTGGTGGGGATTAAATGCATTGTTATTGTATCTGTGTCTGCCATCTTGTGCAATGAGTGTGTTTCCCTCTACTACTGTGCTTGCAATATCGCCTTGGCCCTTGTGTGAGTGGTAATTGTGTGCCCTGGGTGAGTCTCTCCCTTGGACATGGTTTGGTGATGGGTGTCCACGCAGGTCTGTGATGGGTGTCCATGCATTGTTGTCACATGCAGGGCTTGGTATTGGGATGTGTGGGTTGTGATAGTGGGGTATGTGTGAGGTGTTGGGGTGATGGGTGTGAGGGTAGGGGTAGAAGTTTGTGCTGGCATGCAGGTAGGGTGGGGGATATAGTAGTAAAGATTTGACTTACCAGAGTTCTGCCCTCCTGCTACTCCTGCGAGGCCCTCAGGATGCATGTAGTCAAGACTTGTTCCTCACAAGTTGTTAGTTGTGGGGGAGGAGGTGGGGGGTCCACCGCCAGTCCTCTGTACGGCTACCTGGCGTCTGGATACCACGGAACGTACCTTCCCCCGTAGATCGTTCCACCTCTTCCTGATGTCATCCCGTGTTCTTGGATGCTGTCCCACTGCGTTGAACCTGTCGACAATTCTCCACCATAGCTCCATCTTCCTTGCAATGGATATCTGCTGCACCTGTGATCCGAATAGCTGTGGCTCTATCCGGATGATTTCCTCCACCATGACCCTGAGCTCCTCCTCAGAAAACCTGGGGTGTCTTTGAGGTGCCATGTTGTGGTGTGGGTGATGTGTGAGGTGATGGTTGACGTGATGTGTGGGGTGATGTGTTGGGGTGTGTGGTGTTTTGTGCATGGATGGTGTATGAGTGATGGTATTGTGTGGCTCTGGATGCTGGTGTTGTCTTATCTTTTCTGTCTCTCTGCTTCTTCCAAAAATGTAGTTGTAAGGGGTTATGGGTAATGTGGGTGTGTGTTTTATAGTGGTGTGAGTGTGTGGCTGTGGTGTGTGTATGTGTATCAGGTGTGTGTATTTTGGATTGTCCAATGTGGTTGTGTTTTCTAAGTGTGTGTGTATTTTGAGCGCGGCGGTGCGTACCGCCAATGGTTTACCGCAGTTGAATGTCAGCCACATTGATTAATGGGTCGTGATAGTGTGGGCGTATTCCAGTTGGCCTAACAATGTGGGTTTTGGTACCACCAGTTTATCACTGACCTTTGGTGTGGCAGACTTGTGTGGGTGTCTGCATTGTGGAGGATTTTTAAGTGTAGGTCATAATACCCGTAGCGGATTTCCGCCTCGGACACGGTATGTTGGCGGGTGTCAGCACGGTGGTCAGCAGACTTTACCGGCAGGTTTGTAATGAGGGCCTAAATTGGGAGTACCTTTGTGAGGTCCTTCAGAGGATGGGGATTGGACCGGTGTTCTTGGCATAGGGGCAGCTGATCTATGCCGACCCGGTCCCATGGGTTCAGATGGGCTCTGTGGTATCAGATTGCTTCCCTGTCGAGAGGGGTACCAGGCAGGGTTGCCCACTGTCTCCACTCTTATTTGCCTTGGCAATGGAGCCACTGGCCATATTACCTCATTGGGATATGGCCATTTGGGGGATTGAGGTGGGGAGCAACACACATGTTGTTTTGCTCAATACGGATGACGCATTAGTGTATGTCACCCGCCCTGAGCAGTCATGGGGACTCTCTTGCAAATCATGTCGGACTTCAGTGCAGTGTCTGGACTCCACATCAATAGTCAGAAGAATGTGTTATTCCCATTGGCCGCATTACCTCGGTTACAGCCAGTAAGGCTCCAGCAACAGGGTTCCAGTGGGAGAGTGACCATTTTCGCTACCTGGGGATCCAGATAGCAAACACCCCGATGGCTAGATATCAACTCAATCTGGCTAGAGTTTTAAATGGCCTGTTGGAGGCCATCCGCTTTTGCCCATCTGTAGGAAAGTACCATCTTGCCTGGCATGTTACCCCCATTTTTCACTGTATATATGTTGTTTTAGTTGTATGTGTCACTGGGACCCTGGTAACCCAGGGCCCCAGTGCTCATAAGTGTGCCTGAATGTGTTACCTGTGTAGTGACTAACTGTCTCACTGAGGCTCTGCTAATCAGAACCTCAGTGATTATGCTCTCTCATTTCTTTCCAAATTGTCACTGACAGGCTAGTGACCATTTTTACCAATTTACATTGGCTTACTGGAACACCCTTATAATTCCCTAGTATATGGTACTGAGGTACCCAGGGTATTGGGGTTCCAGGAGATCCCTATGGGCTGCAGCATTTCTTTTGCCACCCATAGGGAGCTCTGACAAATCTTACACAGGCCTGCCACTGCAGCCTGAGTGAAATAACGTCCACGTTATTTCACAGCCATTTTACACTGCACTTAAGTAACTTATAAGTCACCTATATGTCTAACCTTTACCTGGTAAAGGTTAGGTGCAAAGTTACTTAGTGTGAGGGCACCCTGGCACTAGCCAAGGTGCCCCCACATTGTTCAGAGCCAATTCCCTGAACTTTGTGAGTGCGGGGACACCATTACACGCGTGCACTACATATAGGTCACTACCTATATGTAGCTTCACAATGGTAACTCCGAATATGGCCATGTAACATGTCTATGATCATGGAATTGCCCCCTCTATGCCATCCTGGCATAGTTGGCACAATCCCATGATCCCAGTGGTCTGTAGCACAGACCCTGGTACTGCCAAACTGCCCTTCCTGGGGTTTCACTGCAGCTGCTGCTGCTGCTGCCAACCCCTCAGACAGGCAGCTGCCCTCCTGGGGTCCAGCCAGGCCTGGCCCAGGATGGCAGAACAAAGAACTTCCTCTGAGAGAGGGTGTGACACCCTCTCCCTTTGGAAAATGGTGCGAAGGCAGGGGAGGAGTAGCCACCCCCAGCCTCTGGAAATGCTTTGTTGGGCACAGATGTGCCCAATTCTGCATAAGCCAGTCTACACCGGTTCAGGGACCCCTTAGCCCCTGCTCTGGCGCGAAACTGGACAAAGGAAAGGGGAGTGACCACTCCCCTGACCTGCACCTCCCCTGGGAGGTGTCCAGAGCTCCTCCAGTGTGCTCCAGACCTCTGCCATCTTGGAAACAGAGGTGCTGCTGGCACACTGGACTGCTCTGAGTGGCCAGTGCCACCAGGTGACGTCAGAGACTCCTGCTGATAGGCTCCTTCAGGTGTTAGTAGCCTATCCTCTCTCCTAGGTAGCCAAACCCTCTTTTCTGGCTATTTAGGGTCTCTGTCTCTGGGGAAACTTTAGATAACGAATGCATGAGCTCAGCCGAGTTCCTCTGCATCTCTCTCTTCACCTTCTGATAAGGAATCGACTGCTGACCGCGCTGGAAGCCTGCAAACCTGCAACATAGTAGCAAAGACGACTACTGCAACTCTGTAACGCTGATCCTGCCGCCTTCTCGACTGTTTTCCTGCTTGTGCATGCTGTGGGGGTAGTCTGCCTCCTCTCTGCACCAGAAGCTCCGAAGAAATCTCCCGTGGGTCGACGGAATCTTCCCCCTGCAACCGCAGGCACCAAAAAGCTGCATTACCGGTCCCTTGGGTCTCCTCTCAGCACAACGAGCGAGGTCCCTCGAATCCAGCAACTCTGTCCAAGTGACCCCCACAGTCCAGTGACTCTTCAGTCCAAGTTTGGTGGAGGTAAGTCCTTGCCTCACCTCGCTGGGCTGCATTGCTGGGAACCGCGACTTTGCAGCTACTCCGGCCCCGTGCACTTCTGGCGGAAATCCTTTGTGCACAGCCAAGCCTGGGTCCACGGCACTCTAACCTGCATTGCACGACTTTCTAAGTTGGTCTCCGGCGACGTGGGACTCCTTTGTGCAACTTCGGCGAGCACCGTTTCATGCATCCTTGTAGTGCCTGTTTCTGGCACTTCTCCGGGTGCTACCGGCTTCAGAGAGGGCTCCTTGTCTTGCTCGACGTCCCCTCTCTTTGCTGGTCCAATTTGCGACCTCCTGGTCCCTCCTGGGCCTCAGCAGCATCCAAAAACGTTAACCGCACGATTTGCAGCTAGCAAGGCTTGTTGGCGTTCTTTCGGCAGGAAAACACTTCTGCACGATTTTCCACGGCAAGAGGGATCCGTCCACCAAAGAGGAAGTCTCTAGCCCTTTTAATTCCTGCAGAAACCTCAGCTTCTTCTGTCCAGTAGAAGCTTCTTTGCACCCGCAGCTGGCATTTCCTGGGCATCTGCCCATCTCCGACTTGCTTGTGACTTTTGGACTTGGTCCCCTTGTTCCACAGGTACCCTAGATTGGAAATCCACAGTTGTTGCATTGCTGGTTTGTGTCTTTCCTGCATTATTCCTCTAACACGACTACTTTGTCCTTAGGGGAACTTTAGTGCACTTTGCACTCACTTTTCAGGGTCTTGGGGAGGGTTATTTTTCTAACTCTCACTATTTTCTAATAGTCCCAGCGACCCTCTACAAGGTCACATAGGTTTGGGGTCCATTCGTGGTTCGCATTCCACTTTTGGAGTATATGGTTTGTGTTGCCCCTATCCCTATGTTTCCCCATTGCATCCTATTGTAACTATACATTGCACTGTTTTCTAAGACTATACTGCATATTTTTGCTATTGTGTATATATATCTTGTGTATATTTCCTATCCTCTCACTGAGGGTACACTCTAAGATACTTTGGCATATTGTCATAAAAATAAAGTACCTTTATTTTTAGTATAACTGTGTATTGTGTTTTCTTATGATATTGTGCATATGACACTGGGTGGTACTGTAGTAGCTTCACATGTCTCCTAGTTCAGCCTAAGCTGCTCTGCTAAGCTACCATTATCTATCAGCCTAAGCTGCTAGACACCCTATACACTAATAAGGGATAACTGGGCCTGGTGCAAGGTGCAAGTACCCCTTGGTACTCACTACAAGCCAGTCCAGCCTCCTACATTGGTTGTGCAGTGGTGGGATAAGTGCTTGAGACTGCTTACCACTCTTGTCATTGTACTTTTCATAAGAGAAAAATATACAAAACAAGGTCAGTGTATATACACATAGCCAAAAATTTTTGCATTTCCTCTTTTCACTCTTTTCTAAGTGCTGAAAAGTACTTCTAAACTTTCTAAAAAGTTCTTAAAAGTTTAAAAAGTTTTTTTTCTGTCTTTCCAAAAAGTTCTGAAAACTTTTTTCTCTTTTTCTATCACTTTAACTCTCTCTAAAAAATGTCTGGCACAGGCCAAAATGTTGATCTGTCCAAACTTGCATATGACAACCTTAGCTGGAAAAGAGCAAGGAGTCTCTGTATAGAGAGAGGGTTGAGTGTAGGGAAAAATCCTTCCTTGGAACTGTTACTTAACATGCTTAGAGAACAGGATAAGGCCATAGGTGCCTCATCTGTTGAAAAAGTACCTAATAGTTCCCAATCTGATTCAGGGACTCCCCCAGGAAAAGATTCAGGAAAGAAACTCCCTAGCCTGCCCATTACTAGACAATCTAGCATAGTTGGTAATGATGATGAGCCACACCATATAAATAGTGTTGTCTCACATCATAGCAAAAGCATTTATTCTCACCATACTGGTAGTAATGTTTCTGTTAACCAAGCTGTTAGGGTGGCTTCTGTAAGGAACAGGTCTCCTTCTGTTCATTCCCATCATAGCTCTGCTTCTAGGAATGTCCCTCCCACCAACCCTGATGACAGAATGTTAGAGAGGGAACTCAATAAGTTGAGGGTGGAACAAACC
This sequence comes from Pleurodeles waltl, assembly GCF_031143425.1. NCBI lineage: Eukaryota > Metazoa > Chordata > Amphibia > Caudata > Salamandridae > Pleurodeles > Pleurodeles waltl. The sequence continues at coordinate 1,427,980,124 of NC_090444.1, read as the reverse complement.
AGACTGAAGCTTAAAAAGCAACAGCTGGATTTGGATAGACAGTCTTTTGAATTAGAGAAGGAAAGACAGAAGTTGGGTTTAGATACCCATGGTGGCAGCAGCAGTATTCCCCATAGTCATCCTGCAAAAGAGCATGATTCCAGGAATCTGCACAAGATAGTTCCCCCTTATAAGGAGGGGGATGACATTAACAAGTGGTTTGCTGCACTTGAGAGGGCCTGTGTTGTACAGGATGTCCCTCAAAGGCAGTGGGCTGCTATCCTATGGCTATCATTTAGTGGAAAAGGTAGGGATAGGCTCCTTACTGTGAAAGAAAATGATGCTAATAATTTCCAAGTTCTTAAGAATGCACTCCTGGATGGTTATGGCTTAACCACTGAACAGTACAGGATAAAGTTCAGAGAGACCAAAAAGGAGTCTTCACAAGACTGGGTTGATTTCATTGACCATTCAGTGAAGGCCTTGGAGGGGTGGTTAAATGGCAGTAAAGTTACTGATTATGACAGCCTGTATAACTTAATCCTGAGAGAGCATATTCTTAATAATTGTGTGTCTGATTTGTTGCACCAGTACTTGGTGGACTCTGATCTGACCTCTCCCCAAGAATTGGGAAAGAAGGCAGACAAATGGGTCAGAACAAGAGTGAACAGAAAAGTTCATACAGGGGGTGACAAAGATGGCAACAAAAAGAAGGATGGTAAGTCTTCTGACAAGGGTGGGGACAAATCTAAAAATGAGTCTTCATCAGGCCCACAAAAACACTCTGGTGGGGGTGGTGGGTCCAAATCCTCCTTTAATCAGAACAAGGAAAAGAAACCATGGTGCTATTTATGTAAAATAAAAGGCCATTGGACAACAGATCCCAGTTGTCCAAAGAAAGGCACCACTGCTCCTACCACTACAACCCCTACTGCTACACCTAGTGTCCCTACTAATAGCAGTGGTGGTGGGAGCAAACCTACTAATAGCCAATCCAAGGGAGTAGCTGGGCTCACTATTGGTAACTTAGTTGGGGTTGGTCTGATTAGGGAGACCACAGAGGCTACTTTAGTCTCTGAAGGGGCTATTGATTTAGCCACTTTGGTTGCTTGCCCCCATAACTTGGAGAAGTACAAGCAACTAACCCTAATAAATGGTGTTGAGGTCCAGGCCTACAGGGACACAGGTGCCAGTGTCACAATGGTGATTGAGAAACTGGTGCACCCTGAACAACACATACTTGGACGCCAGTACCAAGTAACCGATGCTCACAACATAACACAAAGCCACCCCATGGCTGTTGTAAATCTCAACTGGGGGGGGGTAACTGGTCCAAAGAAAGTTGTGGTAGCTTCAGATTTACCTGTAGACTGTCTATTAGGGAATGATTTGGAGACATCAGCTTGGTCAGATGTGGAGTTGGAGGCCCATGCAGCAATGCTGGGCATCCCATGGCATATTTTTGCTTTGACAAGGGCTCAGGCCAAAAAGCAAAAAGGACAGGGAAGCTTGGATCCTGGAACAATGGACCAAGTGCTCCCTAAAGCTAGGGCTAGTAGAAGCAAACCACTTTCTACTATCCCTCCCTCTACAGTGGATTCTACTTCTGAGGAAGAAGAATTCCCTCCCTGTGCAGAACCTACACCAGAGGAGCTGGAAGCAGACACTGCTGAGCTTTTGGGTGAAGGGGGGCCTGCCAGAGAGGAGCTGAGTGTGGCACAGCAAACCTGTCCCACATTAGAGGGTCTCAGATAGCAAGCTGTCAAACAGGCTAATGGGGATGTCAGTGACTCTCACAGAGTTTACTGGGAGGACATCCTCTTGTACACTGAGCATAGGGATCCTAAACCTGGAGCTGCCAGGAGATTAGTGATCCCTCAGGAGTACAGAAAGTTCCTCCTAACACTGGCACATGACATTCCCTTAGCTGGGCATCTAGGACAAATGAAAACTTGGGACAGGCTTGTTCCCCTGTTTCATTGGCCTAGGATGTCTGAGGACACAAAGGAATTTTGTAAGTCCTGTGAAACCTGTCAAGCCAGTGGCAAGACAGGTGGCACCCCAAAGGCACCCCTTATCCCACTGCCTGTGGTTGGGGTTCCCTTTGAAAGGGTAGGGGTTGACATAGTTGGCCCCCTTGACCCTCCTACTGCTTCAGGCAATAGGTTTATCTTGGTGATAGTGGACCATGCCACAAGATATCCTGAAGCAATTCCTTTAAGGACCACTACAGCTCCTGCAGTGGCAAAGGCCCTCCTGGGAATATTTTCCAGGGTGGGCTTCCCAAAGGAAGTAGTATCAGACAGAGGAAGCAATTTCATGTCTGCATACTTAAAGGCCATGTGGAAGGAGTGTGGTGTTATGTACAAGTTCACAACACCCTATCATCCACAAACAAATGGACTGGTGGAGAGATTTAATAAAACTCTCAAAGGCATGATTATGGGTCTCCCTGAAAAACTCCGCAGGAGATGGGATATCCTTCTACCATGCCTCCTTTTTGCCTACAGGGAGGTACCCCAGAAAGGAGTGGGCTTCAGCCCCTTTGAACTTCTTTTTGGACACCCTGTTAGGGGTCCACTCACACTTGTAAAGGAGGGTTGGGAACAACCTTTAAAAGCTCCTAAGCAGGATATTGTGGATTATGTACTTGGCCTCAGATCAAGGATGGCTGAGTACATGAAAAAGGCCAGTAAAAACCTTCAGGCCAGCCAAGAGCTCCAGAAGCAATGGCATGATCAGAAGGCTGTTTTGGTTCAGTACCAACCAGGGCAGAAAGTGTGGGTCTTGGAGCCTGTGGCCCCAAGAGCACTCCAAGATAAATGGAGTGGTCCCCACACAATTGTTGAAAAGAAGGGAGAAGTCACCTATTTAGTTGACTTAGGCACTGCCAGGAGTCCCCTTAGGGTGCTCCATGTCAACCGCCTGAAACCCTACTATGACAGGGCTGATCTCACCCTGCTCATGGCAACTGATGAGGGACAGGAAGAAGACAGTGATCCTCTACCTGATCTCTTCTCTTCCACAGAACAAGATGCTCTTGTGGAAGGTGTAGTTTTGGCTGATTGTCTTACTGCTGAGCAGAAAGATAATTGCATAAATCTCCTAGATCAATTCTCTGAACTCTTCTCTACTGTGCCAGGTACCACTTCTTGGTGTGAGCACACTATAGATACTGGAGACAGTTTACCTGTCAAAAGTAAGATCTATAGGCAGCCTGACCATGTCAGGGACTGCATAAAGCAAGAGGTCCAGAAAATGTTAGAACTAGGAGTGGTTGAGCACTCTGACAGTCCATGGGCTTCTCCTGTGGTACTGGTACCAAAACCCCATTCCAAAGATGGAAAGAAGGAAATGCGGTTTTGTGTAGACTATAGAGGTCTCAACTTGATAAACAAAACTGATGCTCACCCTATACCCAGGGCAGATGAGCTTATAGATACACTGGCATCTGCCAAGTATCTAAGCACTTTTGATTTGACTGCAGGGTATTGGCAGATCAAATTATCAGAAGATGCTAAACCTAAGACTGCATTTTCTACCATTGGAGGACATTACCAGTTTACTGTAATGCCTTTTGGTTTGAAAAATGCACCTGCCACTTTTCAGAGGTTGGTGAACACAGTCCTGCAAGGGCTGGAAGCTTTCAGTGCAGCATATTTGGACGATATAGCTGTCTTTAGCTCCAGCTGGGATGATCACCTGGTCCACCTATGGAAAGTTTTGGAGGCCCTGCAAAAGGCAGGCCTCACTATCAAGGCTTCAAAGTGCCAGGTAGGGCAGGGTAAGGTGGTTTATCTGGGACACCTTGTTGGTGGGGAACAGATTGCACCACTTCAGGGGAAAATCCAAACTATTATTGATTGGGTTCCCCCTACCACTCAGACTCAGGTGAGAGACTTCCTAGGCCTCACTGGGTATTACAGGAGGTTCATTAAGAACTATGGCTCCATTTCAGCCCCTCTTAATGACCTCACATCCAAGAAAATGCCTAAAAAGGTATTATGGACAGCAAACTGTCAGAAAGCTTTTGAGGAGCTGAAGCAGGCCATGTGCTCTGCACCTGTCCTGAAAAGCCCTTGTTACTCTAAAAATTTCTATGTCCAGACTGATGCATCTGAATTAGGAGTAGGGGCAGTCCTATCACAACTTAATTCTGAGGGCCAGGATCAACCTGTTGCTTTTATTAGTAGGAGGTTGACCCCTAGAGAAAAGCGTTGGTCTGCCATTGAGAGGGAGGCCTTTGCTGTGGTCTGGGCTCTGAAGAAGTTGAGGCCATACCTGTTTGGCACTCACTTCATTGTTCAGACAGACCACAAACCTCTACTTTGGCTAAAACAAATGAAAGGTGAAAATCCTAAATTGTTGAGGTGGTCCATATCCCTACAGGGAATGGACTATACAGTGGAACATAGACCTGGGAGTAGCCACTCCAATGCAGATGGACTCTCCAGATATTTCCACTTAGACAATGAAGACTCATCAGGTCATGGCTAGTCTTATTGTCCTTCGTTTGGGGGGGGGTTGTGTAGGAAAGTACCATCTTGCCTGGCATGTTACCCCCATTTTTCACTGTATATATGTTGTTTTAGTTGTATGTGTCACTGGGACCCTGGTAACCCAGGGCCCCAGTGCTCATAAGTGTGCCTGAATGTGTTACCTGTGTAGTGACTAACTGTCTCACTGAGGCTCTGCTAATCAGAACCTCAGTGGTTATGCTCTCTCATTTCTTTCCAAATTGTCACTGACAGGCTAGTGACCATTTTTACCAATTTACATTGGCTTACTGGAACACCCTTATAATTCCCTAGTATATGGTACTGAGGTACCCAGGGTATTGGGGTTCCAGGAGATCCCTATGGGCTGCAGCATTTCTTTTGCCACCCATAGGGAGCTCTGACAAATCTTACACAGGCCTGCCACTGCAGCCTGAGTGAAATAACATCCACGTTATTTCACAGCCATTTTACACTGCACTTAAGTAACTTATAAGTCACCTATATGTCTAACCTTTACCTGGTAAAGGTTAGGTGCAAAGTTACTTAGTGTGAGGGCACCCTGGCACTAGCCAAGGTGCCCCCACATTGTTCAGAGCCAATTCCCTGAACTTTGTGAGTGCGGGGACACCATTACACGCGTGCACTACATATAGGTCACTACCTATATGTAGCTTCACAATGGTAACTCCGAATATGGCCATGTAACATGTCTATGATCATGGAATTGCCCCCTCTATGCCATCCTGGCATAGTTGGCACAATCCCATGATCCCAGTGGTCTGTAGCACAGACCCTGGTACTGCCAAACTGCCCTTCCTGGGGTTTCACTGCAGCTGCTGCCAACCCCTCAGACAGGCAGCTGCCCTCCTGGGGTCCAGCCAGGCCTGGCCCAGGATGGCAGAACAAAGAACTTCCTCTGAGAGAGGGTGTGACACCCTCTCCCTTTGGAAAATGGTGCGAAGGCAGGGGAGGAGTAGCCTCCCCCAGCCTCTGGAAATGCTTTGTTGGGCACAGATGTGCCCAATTCTGCATAAGCCAGTCTACACCGGTTCAGGGACCCCTTAGCCCCTGCTCTGGCGCGAAACTGGACAAAGGAAAGGGGAGTGACCACTCCCCTGACCTGCACCTCCCCTGGGAGGTGTCCAGAGCTCCTCCAGTGTGCTCCAGACCTCTGCCATCTTGGAAACAGAGGTGCTGCTGGCACACTGGACTGCTCTGAGTGGCCAGTGCCACCAGGTGACGTCAGAGACTCCTGCTGATAGGCTCCTTCAGGTGTTAGTAGCCTATCCTCTCTCCTAGGTAGCCAAACCCTCTTTTCTGGCTATTTAGGGTCTCTGTCTCTGGGGAAACTTTAGATAACGAATGCATGAGCTCAGCCGAGTTCCTCTGCATCTCTCTCTTCACCTTCTGATAAGGAATCGACTGCTGACCGCGCTGGAAGCCTGCAAACCTGCAACATAGTAGCAAAGACGACTACTGCAACTCTGTAACGCTGATCCTGCCGCCTTCTCGACTGTTTTCCTGCTTGTGCATGCTGTGGGGGTAGTCTGCCTCCTCTCTGCACCAGAAGCTCCGAAGAAATCTCCCGTGGGTCGACGGAATCTTCCCCCTGCAACCGCAGGCACCAAAAAGCTGCATTACCGGTCCCTTGGGTCTCCTCTCAGCACAACGAGCGAGGTCCCTCGAATCCAGCAACTCTGTCCAAGTGACCCCCACAGTCCAGTGACTCTTCAGTCCAAGTTTGGTGGAGGTAAGTCCTTGCCTCACCTCGCTGGGCTGCATTGCTGGGAACCGCGACTTTGCAGCTACTCCGGCCCCGTGCACTTCTGGCGGAAATCCTTTGTGCACAGCCAAGCCTGGGTCCACGGCACTCTAACCTGCATTGCACGACTTTCTAAGTTGGTCTCCGGCGACGTGGGACTCCTTTGTGCAACTTCGGCGAGCACCGTTTCACGCATCCTCGTAGTGCCTGTTTCTGGCACTTCTCTGGGTGCTACTGGCTTCAGAGAGGGCTCCTTGTCTTGCTCGGCGTCCCTTCTCTCTGCTGGTCCAATTTGCGACCTCCTGGGCCTCAGTAGCATCCAAAAACGCTAACCGCACGATTTGCAGCTAGCAAGGCTTGTTGGCGTTCTTTCGGCGGGAAAACACTTCTGCACGACTCTCCACTGCAAGAGGGATCCGTCCACCAAAGGGGAAGTCTCTAGCCCTTTTCGTTCCTGCAGAAACCTCAGCTTCTTCTGTCCAGTAGAAGCTTCTTTGCACCCGCAGCTGGCATTTCCTGGGCATCTGCCCATCTCCGACTTGCTTGTGACTTTTGGACTTGGTCCCCTTGTTCCACAGGTACCCTAGATTGGAAATCCACAGTTGTTGCATTGCTGGTTTGTGTCTTTCCTGCATTATTCCTCTAACACGACTACTTTGTCCTTAGGGGAACTTCAGTGCACTTTGCACTCACTTTTCAGGGTCTTGGGGAGGGTTATTTTTCTAACTCTCACTATTTTCTAATAGTCCCAGCGACCCTCTACAAGGTCACATAGGTTTGGGGTCCATTCGTGGTTCGCATTCCACTTTTGGAGTATATGGTTTGTGTTGCCCCTATCCCTATGTTTCCCCATTGCATCCTATTGTAACTATACATTGTTTGCACTGTTTTCTAAGACTATACTGCATATTTTTGCTATTGTGTATATATATCTTGTGTATATTTCCTATTCTCTCACTGAGGGTACACGCTAAGATACTTTGGCATATTGTCATAAAAATAAAGTACCTTTATTTTTAGTATAACTGTGTATTGTGTTTTCTTATGATATTGTGCATATGACACTAGGTGGTACTGTAGTAGCTTCACATGTCTCCTAGTTCAGCCTAAGCTGCTCTGCTAAGCTACCATTATCTATCAGCCTAAGCTGCTAGACACCCTATACACTAATAAGGGATAACTGGGCCTGGTGCAAGGTGCAAGTACCCCTTGGTACTCACTACAAGCCAGTCCAGCCTCCTACACCATCTGTTTTGGATCTGCCTACCACTGTTGTTGATGGGCAGGGTAGCACTGAGCAAGATGGTTCTGCTGCCCTGCTGTCTACTCCTTAGAAAGCACCATGTACGATGTCCCACAGTCCGAATTCACTAGACTTAATAGCCTGCTGACATCCCTGGTTTGGGCAGATATGCACAATCTCTTGAAGCTAGACACCAACCAAGATGGGCTGGGCCTGCTGGACCTGAGAAAGTACTGCTACATGAGTCTGCTGCAATGTGCCACACAGTGGTGTTCGAATGGCCCTAATTGGGAGAAGACCTTACTGGGTGCATTGGGTGTCACAGTGGACCTTCCATGGTGGGTAGGAATCTCCCAAGTGACCACCTCTTTGTGGTGAAACAGGTGGTGGGAGCCTGGGAGAGTGCTGATACGCAGGTGCTGTTCCGGGCCCCTGTGCTAAACGTCTGCCATTATGCTGGTTAAAACCCATACGGGCAATCCAATCAGTGATGGACCTGACTGAAAGGTTCGATGGCAACTGTACCGCAGTCGGCGACCTGTACTCTAATGGAGTGTTATTTACAATAGGTGAGGCTTAGAAAGTGTTTGGCCTACGTCAAGGTCAGTTCCTCGAATACTCCAAGTTATCCCACGTGATGGGCGAGATATAGCCAAGCTTCCCAGTGGAACCAGCAGAGTTTCACACCCTGAGGCTCCTGCAGGACCAAGGGTCGATTCGTGAACTGATTTCACATATATTTTCCATGCTCTTAAAGTAAACCAACATGACAACTTGTAGTCGGTTCAGGACGGGTGGATGAGGGACACTGGCAATGCCGCTCTCGGAGGCAGCCTGGAAGAAAGCATTTGCCCAGTGGCAAGCAATGCAAGGTGTAAGCTCACGAAGTTTTACTACCTACACTGGGCCTACCTGACCCCACTAAGATTGCACAAGATAAATAGGGCTCATTTGATGGCCTGCCCCCCTGTGGGTCAACACCTGTATCATTCCTTCATGTGACCTGGGACTGTGCCAAGCTACAAGGGTACTGGGAGTGGATCCTGAGGACACAGAGGGATACCATGTGGATCTTGGTGGAGGCTTCCATCGAAAATTGCTTGTTGGGAGTGCTCGCGATGCCTAAGCGTGGAACCCACATGCGCTGTAGGTTTGCGCAGTTGGGTCTGGTGTAGGCCAGGAGAAGGGTGGCCATACACTGGGCACAGCCCGCAGCCCCGTCTGACAGTAGATGGCTAGGGGACTTGCAGGAATGGGGTGTAGCTGAAGAAAGACTGCTCCGTACCATACATACAGATGAGTGCGCTGAGCGTGATTTGGAAACTTGGGCAGATATGCTAACTGACCTGTCCAGAGTGGATGAGCTGAAACTTACCCCTTCCGGTAGCACTGGGATTCGAGAGCTAGGGACGACCAATGGGGGGGGACATGCACTAGATTGTAGTTGGGCCCTGATAAGCGGTTATATGTTTGGAAGGTAGTGATTTGACTGTAACAGATGATCCTAGAGGTGAAGGGTGGTTGTGAACACCATCCCCCGCGCTTTTTTATTAAGGATGGATTCTCAGCTGCCCGGCACTGAACACTTCCCCCTGCTCTGCCCGAGGTTACTTTTATGCATCCTGACAACATTCCATCCACTTGCCCTAGCTGTGGTTGGGGGGACAGCTAGGAGAGAGACTTGGGACCCCTGTTGGGAATAACTGCCCTGTGATGTGCTGTTTGCTGCAACTTATTCATATGTTTTTGAGGCATATATCTATTGGAAATGTAATGCCTTCAAGTCATACACAGCACATATCAGTGTTCCTACTGCCTAAACTAACACCTGTAGGGAGAGCCGGGCACGTCGACTTCCTATGTGGCTTTTCGTTTCCCAAGCTGCCCCGTGGATTTTTTTTGTGTCAAATACTAATAAAGACATGCTTAAAAAAAAGGTCTGTGCTGAAGAACCTATGCTCAGTAGGGATCATTACACCATGTGACTCCGCTTAGTGGGTTTGCCTATTGTAGTGGCGAGGAAGAAGTCTAAGGAGGTCGGACTTTGCGCTGACTTATGTTCATTGAACAGGAAAATACTCATAGACTGTCATCCGCTCCCAAAAATACATGAGTTACAAGCCATTTTGAGGGGGGGGGATTCTTTTCCATTACAGACCTATGTTCAATGTATCATCAGATACTACTAATGGCTGAGTAACAGGAACTAACCACCCTCATGACCCCGTTTGGTGCATTCCAGTATCTAAAGTTACCCTTTGGACTGGCCTCCGCTGCTGGCATTTTCCAAAAGCTAATGGACATTCTATTGGGGGAGATGTCAGGGGTCCAGGTACACCAATATAACTTACTGGTCTTTGCTAACAGTTGGGAGGCGCATAATGAAACACTGCACAATGTGTTGTCTAAACAGCCAATGTAGGTATGATAATCAGGCAAGACAAGTGTGAGTTTGGCACAGAGGACCTTGACTATTTGGGACATTCTATCTCGCGTTACGGGATTATTACACAGTTCTCTCTGATAAAAGTGATATGTGATGCTGCTCCACCCAAAGAGAGAGATGCCCTATGCTTGTTTTTGAGTTTAGCAGAATATCATGTTTGCTCTGTACAGTTGAACCCTTAAGACCTCTACTGAGGAAGGGGGGCAATTTTGTGTTGATGGATGAGTTTGCTGGGACTTTTGACAATGTCAATAAAATTGAGGTGGCCCCAGCATTGCAACCATTTCATGATGATTGCAAGTGCTTTCTAAATGTGGATGCCAGTTTGTCTGGTCTGGGTGCAGTAGTTGGGCAATAGGTAGCAGGCAAAAAGCAGACAATTGCCTTTGCGTCCAGGACATTGAGGCCAGCAGAGATGCACTATAGTACAATAGAGTGCAAGGTTTTTTCATGCACTTGAGCCATACCCAAATTTAGGGCTCACATCTGGAGTTGTGAGTTTGATGTGTACACGGATGACAAACTGCTAATGCACATTCTTAGAGGTGGTGGGCAAGCAAAGCCTCAGCAAGTCTTGTGCGTTTACTGTCTAAGTTACAAGAATATAATTTTAATATCAAGCATTTACCAAAGGGGAAAAACTTTAGAGCCGACTGCTTGTCGTAGATGGCTTTAGAAGATGACAGGGATGAAGGGGAAGACACTGAATGTGTGGTATCAGATAAGGATATAGCGATGTAGTGTTCTTCTATAACTTTGAAAAAAGTGATATGTGATGCTGCTCCACCCAAAGATAGAGATGCCCTATGCTTGTTTTTGAGTTTAGCAGAATATCATGCTTGCTTTGTATAGTTGAACCCTTAAGAGTTCTGCTGAGGAACGGGGCCAATTTTGTGTTGACGGATGAGTTTGCTGGGACTTTTGACAATGTCAATAAAATTCAAGTGGCCCCAGCATTACAACCATTTCATGATGATTGCAAATGCTTTCTAAATGTGGATGCTAGTTTGTCTGGTCTGGGCGCAGTACTTGGGAAATAGGTAGCAGGCAAAAAGCAGACAATTGCCTTTGCGTCCAGGACTTTGAGGCCAGGCGAGATGCACTATAGTACGATAAAGTGCAAGGCTTTTTCATGACCTTGAGCCATACCCAAATTTAGGGCTCACAACTGGAGTTGTGAGTTTGATGTGTACACTGATGACAAACCGCTAATGAACATTCTTAGAGGTGGTGGGCAAGCAAAGCCTCAGCAAGTCTTGTGTGTTTACTGTCTAAGTTACAAGAATATAATTTTAACATCAAGCATTTACCAAAGGGGAACAACTTCAGAGCTGACTGCTTGTCACAGATGGTTTTAGAAGAGGACAGGAATGGAGGGGAAGACATTGAATGGGTGGTGTCAGATAAGGATATAGCGGTGTAGTGCTCTTCCATAACTGAACAAATTTGACAAGAGACTTATTCCAAGGATCTAAAGTCAATCAGATCAGGAGTTTCATAATAGGATGTTGACCTGAGAGCAGGCATCTGTCTAATGAGTTGAAGGGATTTGCCCAGGTAGCCGCTGAATTGTTGGTGGTAAACGATATAGTAATTGGTCACAACTTGTTTGTCCCACCAGAGAGCTTGCGGAAGGATATTATGCATGCAGCACATCAGGGGCATTTGGTTGTGACCAGGACATGCAAATGTCTTAAAAAGTATTATTGGTGGCCATCCCTGGAAGCACAGGTGAGAGTCATGATTGATGGATGGGCTAAATGCCGTCTGTCAGACAAACAATGGAAAACAATTGATACTCCACTTGATCCAGTTCCATTTCTAGAGAAACCCTGGAAAAATGTTGGTATGGGTTTCTCAGGTTCATATGAGGTACTGCCCAGTGGTAACAAGTGTTTGATCTTGCTGTTAGAGTATCTTTGTAAGTTTATGTTTTGCGGTGCCCCTAGCACTGAAAATGCCATCAAATATTTGGATCACGTATTCACATTAGAAGGGTCATCAAAAACAATTGTTACGGTTAATGGTACACATTTCATGTCACATCACATGATCACATTTCTCAAGCTCCATGATATTCAACATCTCAAGGTAACCCTTTATTCCCCATCCTCGAATGGCCTAGTCGAGAGGGGGAACAGAATGGTGAAGGAGGGGGTTCAAACAGTGATCTCAGCTGTAATTAATTTTTAGGATTTTGTGCATATGAAGGTTTGGAGCTACAATACCACACCCCACATTACCATGGATGTTGCTTCATTTACATTGCTCAGGGGTAGGAAAGTACATACAAATGTATTCCTTGGTTGGTTGAGATGCAAGGGTAATTTAGAGAAAATTACTGCAGATAAGGTTTTTGTCAGGTCACATGTGATTCAGAAGCAGACGCTATGAAAGTTAATGCAGGGAAGTATTTTAAAAAATGGACCTACAGGCTGGTGAATGGGTATTAATAAAAACCCCATGTCAAAGTTTTCATCACCTGTTCTAGTCAAGAAGGTGAGCAAAGGGTCAGCCCCTCTGGAGGAGGTGAATATTATGAGGAAACATTCAAAGTTTGATGCTGATCAATGTGATTGGTCAAGTTGGTTACAGCAGAAAGAGTTATCAACAACTTCCGGGGTTGTGACAACTGGGGTTACGACAACTGGAACTAATTTGTCTTGGGAGGTTACCACTGCTGAGTCCCTTGACTTCGATGGAGGTGAATCTGAGAAAAGAGGAACAGAGGGCTGCCAGGTAAGGTTAGCAAAGAGGTTTAAAGATTATGGCCCTCAATATGACATTGGCGGTAAATGCCGCTTACTGCCGTGCTGACGGCCGCCAACTTACCACCGCGCTGGCAAATATCCGTTCACCATATTATGACACACATACACTAATCCGACACAATACAGGCACATTCACAAATCCGCCGGACCAAAGGTCAGTGATAAACTGGAGGTCTCAAAACCCACACCGTTACTCTACCAGGACAACGCCCAACACATTATGACCCACGAATCACCATGGCAGACATTTAACGGCAGTAAACCATTGGCGGTACATACTGCCGCGCTCACAATGGACACCCACAGACAACACCACATTGGACAATTCAAACACACACCTGATACCCATACACACACCACAACCACACACTCACACTACTATAAAACACACACCCAGAGTACCCACAACCCTTTATGAAAACAAATCATTGCCACAAGACAGATACCAACACCACTGCAACAACTAGACACACACCACACTCACACCCATAAACCCCTCAAGCACTCCACATCACACACCCCAACACATTAACCAACACACCCTCACCAACACACATCACATAACACCCATGGCACCACAAAGGCACACCTTTTAGCTGAGGAGGAGTTAAGAGTCATGGTGGAGGAAATCATCAGGGTAGAGCCACAGCTATTTGGAGCACAGGTGCAGCAGATATCAATAGCAAGGAAGATGGAGCTATGGCGGAAAATTGTGGACAGGGTCAACGCCATTGGATAGCACCCCAGAACAAGGGACGACATCAGGAAGAGGTGGAACGACCTACGGGGGAAGGTACATTCCATAGCAGCAAGAAACAAGCTTTCTATACAGAGGACTGGCTGTGGACCCCCAACTGCTCCCCTGCAGCTCACAGCATGGGAGGTGCAGGTACTGGTAATTCTGCATCCTGAGGGCCTTGCCGAAGATGAAGGAGGACTGGACACTGGTAAGTCAACGTTTAACAATTATCACCCCCCATACCTGCATGCCATCACACACCCTCACCATCACTCCCATCACTCCTCTCCATCTCACACACTCCACCATCACATCACACTAATCCCAATGCCAAGCCCTGCATGCTGTACCAATGCATGGACACCCCTCCCAGCCCTGCATGGACACTCATCACTAAAGCATGCACAGCATAGGAAAACTAACAATCTCACAAAACACCAACATACACAAGCAAAAGCTGGCAGGGCAACAACAACCATAGAGGGGAAGCTAGGGAAGTACAAATGTCCGACACCTGAAGCATAATACATCATTTCCATCCCCACAGGTACCCCAGCCAATGTCACTGGAGAGGAGGTGTCATCACTATCCAGTCCCCTAACAGAAGAGGCCCACAGTAACTCTGGACTTCAGGATCTTGACGATCTACCTGGCCCATCAGGGACCACTGGACAGCCTGTCATCCTAGCCCAGTCACAGACCACCACAGAGCCTCCCCCATTAGGATCCAACACCACAGCATCCACCCAGCATACCCACACCTCTGTCCCCAGGACATGTCAATCAGCAGTGTGCCCACCTATACAGGGACCCCAGGGAACGCTTCGCCCCCAAGACAATCAGGGACCTGGGGTCAGTGGCAGTGGGCACACCATTCAGGGGACAGAGGCACAGGCCAACAGGGACACTGGGAGGACTACTGTGCGCCAGGGGGAGGACAGGACCAGGGAACCGACTCTCCAGGAGGCACTCTCCGAGATCCTGGGAGCCTAGCAACATTCCCAGGACACGGTGGGCCAGATCCAAGACAACGTGCAGAAGAACAGGTGGCTGCAGGAGGGACAGTATCAGGAGATCAGGGAGGACTTGCAGACCATCAACAACACCCTGACCGACATAGCAGTGGTGCTGGCAGACATGGCCAACATTATGAGGGAGGCAGTGTCACCCCAGCGGGCCCCTACCACTAGCCAGTCTTCTGAAGAGCCCTCCACCTTCGCTGCCGCTAGTGACAAGAAGACCCCGCCACAGGACCAACAGGCCATCAGCACCCCTCACCCTGCAGAATGTAAGCCACCAAGCAAACGTTCCCTGCGAACCAGACAGAAGCCAGAGACACTTGCTAAGTCCACCGCCAGGAAATGAGACTCTCCTGATTGTCCCTCTTATGTCCCACTCTGTCACCTTGTCCACCTTGAACTGCCATTGCTCCCCTTCCTATGTCCCCATGGACAATGCACCTGTGCTACAAACAGACTGGAACAATACCCTGGACTTTTCTCCATCATCACCCCGTTCCATTGCACTTTCCCCTCTATATTTTAGCAGTACACTAAACACCCTTGGACAAAACTCGACTACTGGTATTTCATGTATTGCAAATTTGTATTGATTGAAACAGCCACAACCATTGCAAATGAACTGTACATAGAATGAGCATAGAATGAATGACCTGTAGCTGGCTGTTGTGATCACACCAGGAGAATGTGTCATATTACCAACATCTGCAAAATGAATATCCAGAGGTAACAGTAAGTGGGCAAAGAATAGGGAAATGCCAGCATGCCAGTGCCACACAGAATACAGCCAAAGTCATAGAAATGTAAAGTTGCACTGTCTCACCTGTGTGTCATTGGAAGTACTGACGTATCACAGATCTTCTGTTGTCCACATTCCCATCCTCTGCCTCCTCATCCTCACTGTCCTCAGGGTCCACTGCTGCCACAGGGGCATCTCCAGTCTCCTCCTCCTGCAGAAAAGGTACATGGCGTCTGAGGGCCAGGTTGTGCAACATTCAGCATGCCACTACTATCTGGCAGACCTTCTTGGGTGAGTAGCACAGGGATCCACCTGTTTGTACACAGGGGTATGTCTCCATCTCCTATTCATCCACAGCGGTATTTATCTAAGGGACACAAGAGTGAGTAGGCTGTCACAAACTGAACAATGTAGCCACAACAGCAGTCCACAATGTGCAAACATGTTATGGGACAGTGTAATTGGTATAATATGTATCCTGTGATGCAGCATTAATTGATAGGCCTGTCCACCCCCCCTGAGATGGTGTCCACCTGTGCTGTGTGTAGGGGCAGGTGGAAGTGAGGTAATGCTGCATACGTGGTGTGCCGTGGCTGGAGGGGGTCGTGAACCGCTGTGCAAATCCTCATTGGTTATTAGTGGTCCCTATGGGGTACAGTGGCCAATGGTGATCTACGCCGGCGGTGACGGTATGCGCCGCTGCAGACGTGACGCCATTTTCTATCAGATTCCTCACTTGTTTCCTGACCTTCCATAGGAAAGGACCTACACTGCATGTGCTGCTGTGACCTGTGTCTGGAACCTACCATGGCCAGTGTGACCGGAGAAAGGGCCCCAGCCTTCAGTTCTGAGGAATTGGAGGGACTGGTGGATGGACTCCTACCCCAGTAAGGAATGTTGTTTGGGCCTCCAGACCAACAGGGGAGTACACCATGTGCACAATGCATGTGGCATAAATGCTTGGAGTAGTGTGTGAAGGCCTCGTGTAAGGGGGGGTGGGTGGATGTCCTCTTGGTGGTGTTCATGTTGTGGGCTGGGCTATGTGTGTGCAAATGGTAATGGAAACGGGTATGGTGGGCCATTTGTGTGACTGGCTGGACTATTTGTCTAATGGTGTTCTGCTGTCTGTATTGCCTCTACAGGTCAGCGCCCATCAAAAGAAGAGAATATGGTGTGCCATCACCAAGGACGGGCGGACCCTGGGGGTCTATTGCAGGCAGAACACCCACTGTCGCAAACGGTGGGAGGACCTGAAACACTGGGCATGAAAGACTGTGGAGGCCCAGCTGGGGATGGCCTCCCAATGAGGAAGGGTTGCCCGTCGGAACCTGACCCCCCTGGATGGCTGCATACTGGCGGTGGCCTACCCTGAGCTGGATGGGCGTTTGAGGGCATCGGAACAGCCACAAGGGAGTGAGTACAGAGGCTATCATTACAACTTTCGTCTGGAGGGGTGGTATCCGGGTGGTGGTTGTGTGTCAGTAGATGCCTCTAGGTCAGGTCAGACATAGCAGTGTAGGTCCTCTGGTGGCTGTGGGTTTGGATGTGAAATACTGCTTACCTAGCTTGTTAGTATTCACTACTGGTCAGGGCTGCATGGGTCCCAGGTGTGCTGTATTTGGCAGTGTGTGTCCCTCCTCATTCCTTGGTGACTAGCCATTTCACTGGTAGTGCCATGCATAGTGTGTAGGCCTGTTGCCTGTGTGTGAGGATGTTGTGTACGCCAACGGTGGTGTTAGTGCAGTCACTGACCCAGTGCATCATTTGTCTCTCTCTCCCCCTTCTTGTTTTGTCATCCTGTCCTTATGTGCATTAGCATCATCTGGTGGAGGAGCAGAGGCACCGGCAACAGAGGTAGCTGCATCCCACTGGACCCTGGAGGTATAACCTGCTGACGCTGAGGGCACCAGTGGGACGGAGGGCGAGGGGAGCACCATGGTGGAGATTGGAGAGGACAATAAGGACTCTGATACCTCCTCCGATGTGAGCTCCCTGGTGGTGGCGGACACTTCCGTGACTACCCCAGCTGAGGTACAGCCACCATCCCCATACCAGCAGCACCCTCCCAGTAGCCCCTCAGCAAGCTGCCCGTGCCCGCTTACCCGGGAGGGTGGGCATCTCCTTCTCCCCAGGCACCTCAGGCCCTGCCCCAGTGAGCCTTGCTGCCCTCAGTGAGGAGGCTATTGACCTCCTGAGATCCATCTCTGTAGAGAAAGCAGCCATTGTGAATGCCATCCAGGGGCTGGCAGCCCAGATGCAGCAAACAAATGCATTCCTGGTGGGCATTCACTGTGGATTGGCAGCCCAACAGAGATTGATTCAGGCACTGACCTCTTCGATGATGTCAGCCATTATCCCTGTTTCAACCGTCCCCCCTCCAACTTCCACTTTTCAGTCCCATTCTCCTCAACCCCAGCCCATCCCAAGAACACAACAACATCCACTATCTCCACTGTCTCCCCCTCCTCCTCCTCCTTCATCTTCCACCCAGTTACGTCCACACTCACACCTGCATGCACTACATCAATATCCACTACCAGCATCATCACCACACCAAGCAGAAGACACACCTCACTGGCAGACACCTCCACTACATCCATGCACATGTCCCCTGTGTCCTCTCCCACTGTGTCTATCCCCCCTCCTAAAGTACACAAACGCAAGCACTCAGACACCCAAAAGCCATCCACCTCACAACAACATACAGCCCATGCTCCTGTACCCAATTCCAGCAGACAACTACCTCCAACAGCCTCTCCCTCATCCTCCACTCCCATTATTCCTTCCTCTTCACGCCCCAATGTCTCTAAAGAGCTTTCCCTTTCCCAGACTGACCTTTTCCCTACCACTCCACCCCCATCCTGCACGTATGGGCAGAGAAGCAAGGACCCAGTCAAGCACCTCAGTCAAACATTCCACGGGCCCAGTGGTAGCACCACCTACTCATGGTAGAAAGGATTCCAGGGCAACAATACTGAAGGGGAAGGAGCCTGCAGTAGCTGCTAAGAAAGAGAAGGCACCTGCACCAGCTGCTAAGAAGGGGAAGGAGCCTGTACAAGCTGCCAAGAAGGGGAAGGAGCCTGCCCCAGCTGCTAAGAAGGGGATTGAGCCTGCACCAGCTGCAAAGAAGGGGAAGGGGCCTGCACCACCAGGCAGATGGGGAAGAGCCCATCCACCAGTGCCAAGAAGGGTAAAGGATCCCCAACCCATGAGCAGGAGGAGAGGAGGCAATCTACACCAGTGGAAGCTGCCAGCCAAACAATGCCACCACCAGCAGCTGCCACAGGGCCCCCACTGCCAGCTGTGATTGTGCAGCCATCAGAGAGTGCAGGGCTGAGCAGGAGCCTCCCACAACCACCACCACAGTGCAGCCATCGGACGGTGCAGGGGCTGAGCAGGAGCCTCCCACAACCACCACCACGGTGCAGCTGTCAATGCCGGCGGACGCCATATAGTCCAGCCTCCAAGGCCTGCTGTGCAACCTGCCCCCACCAGAACCAGTGGGCAAGACACCCAATCGAGATACTGTGGCCTTGCACACCCCAGGACAATGAGCGCAGGGCATGTTGCCCCCTCCGGAACCAGTGAGGAAGACACCCACTCAAGAGACTTTGGCCTTGCACTCGCCCGGACAAAGAGCAATGGGCATGTTGCCCCCTCCAGAACCAGTAGGGAAGACACCCACTCGCGAGACTGTGGCCTTGCACTGTCCAGGACAAAGAGCAATGGGCATGTTGCCCACTCCAGAACCAGTGGAGAAGACACCCACTCAAGAGACTGTGGCCTTGCACTCCCCAGGACAAAGACCACAGGGCATGTTGCCCCCTTCAGAACCAGTGGGCTTTTTCCCGCATCCAGCTGAGGTGCCCCCCATCCCCCTGAGGTGCCTGCCTATTTGCCAACTGATGCCCCTGCAATGTTCTCTCTGGATTGGTGCAGGATTCAAGTGGGGCCTTGGACTGTGCCCTGTGGCCATGTGGGGCCTGTGAACTATGAACTGGGCGGTGTCCCTTTTTTATACACGAGTACAGATCTGTTTAATGTGTAAATCGGATTTTTAATTTGATTGTTGGGCTGATTACAATCATTTTCATAAATTCCTGTTGCCTTTGCTTTATTCTGCAGGTTTTCATGGTCAAATTGGTTTTGTAATGCATATGGTTGTGTGTATGTTGGGTGTGTGTGGTGCGTGTGTGTGTCACTCTCGTTTTCCTCCCACCTTCCCTCGTGTGCTAGGCGTTCCAGGTGGAGCATAACATAGAAGATCATCAGAAAGACTTACAGTTCTGGTTCCATGGCAGCTTGGTTCTTCCCAGTGTCTCCAACGGTGAGTCCTTTCTCTTCTGTGATGTGTTACCTCCAGGCTTTTGATGGCATTGGTACCGCCCCGGAAAAGGTGGCGGTTTCGTGAGTCAAAATATGGTGGGCGGTACTTTGTCTTCCGCCTGGCTGTAGGTGGCTACTGCCGTGGTGACTATTGTTTCCGCCCTGGCGGTCGGTGTGGTACATTGGTTGTCACTGCCATGGTCATAATTTGGCGGTAATTACCACCAGTCTGTTGGCGGTATTACCGCCACTTTATCACCGACCACCAGGGTCGTAATGAGGGCCTATGTGTTGTGTTGACACAGTGCACTAATGCTTCACTTTTTGCTTTATGTTGACACAATGTATCACTGATTAATTTCTCATCACTTTCTGTTATGCATGCAAAAGTTTACTTTTTTTTTGAGGGGGAAAATTCACTAGGAAGCCATGTGCATCCATGAGACGCTACACTTGTAAGTTATTTATTAACCCATGCATGTTATTGTTCAGTGTTGGTTCCAACTTAGGGAGCAGAACATTACCTGGGAGACTCATTGCGATGCCAGTCACTTGTTTGGTGAAGTTCAGAGGTGACATACGCTCCTGGTTGTGGGAGTATCTTATGCTGGAATAAATCCCTCTAGTCTGCGTTTGGGTTGTGCATTCCCCCTTACTACAAAATCAAACATCACAGTTTGATCCCAGTGCTAAAGGAGGAATTCCCAGAGCATTGCACCACTCTTGAACAGGTGTCGGGGATGGGAAGACAGAAGAGTGGTTTCCACAAGTCCTTAGTATATAAAGAGAAGCATTCACTGGATGTAGGGTGGATGTATTGCTGTAAGACACCCAAGGACTGATAAGCTCTTCTATTCCTTGTAAGTGCAACCAAAGTGACAGAGTTGTTATTGTTAGGGAGGTGAGAATGGATTTGTTGCTGGAAGATATCCAATGACTGATTAGCTTCTTCTTCCTTGCAGGCACCTTTCACCAGTAGGTATCACCCTGGGGGATTTTCCCCTTCTGGGGAGACATGATTATAAAGACTCTGTACATTGTTAATTGCTTTGGGTATAAGGAATACTCAATTAATGCTTTATTGATTAAAAATAAAGATGGCCAGTGTTTTCTGAACCCCAAAGTCGAGTGTGTTCAGACACAACAGATCACCCCACCTCAATGATATTTCCCCATAACTCTGACTCCCAGCTAAATTCTCAGGCTACTCGCTGTCTCTCCACCTTCAATGCTTTTCAAACCCTAGACTTGATTTAAATTATTAAGTCCAACTAGGGCTCTCTCCACCACTGTTGCCTCCTGTTAGAAACTAAATTATTTATTTTGGAAAGGAGCACCCTTCTCAAAGGTATCAACACAGTAGTATAAGAAACTCTGCTCAACCCCTGGTAGATGTAATACAAACAGCAGATGACTCCCCAGAGAAAGGTGTGCAAAGTTAAATCACCAACATTAAGTAAAGAAAAGGAGCAGTAACATTCTCAAGCCAATTTAGGAAAGTAGAGGAAGTTTTTATGAGTATAAATACACCATAATGATTAAAATGATATGAGAGGAACTCAAGATATGGATATTTAAGGTTTTGAGGCAAATGCACCTAGAAAATTTAAAGAGCCCATCTAATGTATCAGTAGGCAGTTGACCGGGGTCGGAATCTAGCCCAATTTCAGGGCAACTGTGATGGAACAGGTGATGACTACATCAAGCAGGTCCAACTTTCTGTCTTGAAGCTACTTTTTGGAGCCCAACATCCACTAACAGAGTAAGGTCAGAAACTGTAGCAGTTGAGGGTCCTTTAAAGTCAGACATATTGTTGTCACAAACCAGCTGAAACCACTGGTTTTGCCCTAAATTCTCCAAGAAGGACAAAGCTAGTTTCCATAGCTGGCAAAGTCCTCTGGGACAGATTTTCCACATCTAGTCCAAGACTTTACCTTTAGGCTTAGTCACTTGGTCCCAGAGGACCTCAGGCAGCTTAAACGCCATTGCAAACAACTTGAGCAGAGCTGGAGTAGTTCACATAACCTTCATGATAAATGTACATTTAAGTCAGCATTCTGTAATTATCACCAGCACCTGAGACAGAGATAGTGCCTCTCCCTGACTCCCTGGAACAAGCAACAAAGCAATTCCACTAAGGAAATGTTCACAATTGTAAAAGAATTTTCCACTTCCTCAGCATCTTCCTGCTCCATCACTCAGTCCCAGAAGCTCTGCTCTGCCCTTTCAAGTTAATTCTCTGATAATAAAATGCAGATGTGACTTCATTTCTTCTCACAACTAGCTTTTGACTCTCTGGCCTTCAATAATAAGCCCTCTTTGGCAAGTTCAGGGACAGCTATGCCCAACTTGACTCCGCGTACAACGGAAGAAGCCATGCGGACCATGCATTTGTTCAAATCTGGCTTTCTTGTTGACCCCTGTCTGCACTACATATTTTTCTCTTGGGCATGAACACATTGGCACCACACTCACTACCCTTCCACACTATTGACTGTTGTTCACCTGGTTGAATAGAAAAATGCCATAGTCTTCTTGTTGTTTAAAAAGTTTTATGCTGGTCCTATGACCTTGTCCAATTACAGAGGTATCTCCCTTATTCCATACCTATTTAAAGTCCTGGAAAATCTAGTAAACTAGCAACTCGCCAGCTCAAGTCTCACCTTCTGCTTGATCGCCCATAATCTGGCTTTAGAGCCAATCATAGAACGGAAGCTGTTCTCGTTGCTGCCACGGAGGACACCTGACTTATCATTGATAAGGGTGCTAATACTGCTCTTCTTCTTTCAAATGTGTCTGCAGCATTTCACATGCCATTCTTTTCAGGTGCCTTTTCAATGCACACATCTGTCATTCTGTTCTTCAATAGCTTAGTTCTTTCCTCTCTCACCAACTCCAACCGGAACAATTACCACTGTTTCAGTCTGATCTGATGCTTCCAATGTTTTGTGCAGGATGGGATCTTCCATGAGCCATACATTTTTTAATGTTTATATGACAGCACTGGCATCTATCATTAAATCTTTAGGTTTCTTATTATCTCTTACACCGAAGACACTCAGCTTATCCTCTCTTTCTATCAGAAGACACAGACATTACTCAGACTAATTTGTATGCACTGTATGTCTGCAGTTGCTGACTGAATGAGCTGTAATTGCGTAAAGCTGAACAATGAGAAAACTGAGCTTGTCCTATTTGATAGAGCTACTGCTTTCTGGACCACTGCCTAGTAGTCCCAACACATCCTCAACCCTGAGCCCTCTCAAGCTGTCAGAAACCTATTGATGATCAGCTATCTCTGATGAACCAAGTCACTGTGGTGTCAGCCTGTTGCTTTAACATTCTCTAAGTGCCCCGAAAAATTATTAAGTGGCTGGTCCCTGAACCTGCAGAAAACAGTGACCCAAGCACCTATTACCGTAGTCTGGGCTATGGGAATACCCTCTTTGTTGGCATTTTGGCACACCTCATTATGAGACTTCAAGTGCCTGAACAAAGCCGCCGGACTTATTCTCAGTCTGCCTCCTCATAACAGTGTCAACACCCACATAGGTGGGCTTAATTGGTTGCCTGTCCACAGGTTTTCCCTCTACAATCTTCATACGTTCAAAGCACTTCACAAGCTATAACTTTCTGCTCTGCTCCAAGATGCCCTAACAGGTGAGATGCATGCATTACAAATACAAATACAATAGCATAATATCACATAGCTGTTGACAATTGGGTTACTAGTTGAGGGGGGTGAAATCCTACTCAGGCACCAAACACAATTTTTGTCAGGGGGAAGTCAAA
Source organism: Pleurodeles waltl (assembly GCF_031143425.1). Classification (NCBI taxonomy): domain Eukaryota; kingdom Metazoa; phylum Chordata; class Amphibia; order Caudata; family Salamandridae; genus Pleurodeles; species Pleurodeles waltl. The sequence continues at coordinate 1,427,956,809 of NC_090444.1, read as the reverse complement.
TACTAACCCTACGTTTCTTCCTCTGGTAGCTTGGCACAAGCAGTCAGGCTTAACTTAGAGACAAGGTGTAAAGTATTTATGCAGCACTCCAAACAGTAATAAAGTGAAAATACAAAATAAGAAATATCCGACACCGATTTAGAAAAATAAAAAATCTAGTCAATAGAACCAGATATATGCAATTCAAGTGAAAAAAATGCCTAGAAGAGCAGATCGCCAACTGTGCTTATTTGGTCACGCTGGACTGCACAAAGTCACAAGTTTAGGACGACTGCAATGGAGCGCAGGCCAGATACAGGAACCAAATTAGGCCTGCTGAACAAAGTACCTTAAATCCTGTTTGCAGAGCATTGCAAGATCCTGCATCAAGGAGTTGCAGAGTCCTGCATCATCATCCGGGATGCTGTCAATGATGGGCTTGTGATGTGAAGTGCTGAGCCAAAGATGGTTTGCAAACTGGCAGTTCTGAAGAGCTGTGTGGTTGCAGTGCAAATTCCTGTTTCATAGTCAAAGATGCCGTCAACAAGGGCCTTGGGATGTGAAGGTCTAAACTGAGGATGTATTTCACAATGGTGATTCAAAAGAGACTGCAGGCTGTAATGCGAGGTCCTGTGTCTAGGATGCATTGAAGTGCAGAGGTTCCTATGTAGCTACGAGGAGATGCATTGCACTGCATTAGTTCTGCTTACAGAACCACACCTGGGTTGGCAGAACACCTTCAGGGTAACATCCAAGGGTCCAGGTTTTGGGTTTAAGATGGTTGGAGCCTTGTCTGTCCCTGAGGTTCTGATCAGGAGGCCGGCCAGCTAGCCCTTTGAGTCACTCTGGTAGTACTGGGATCAAGAAGCAGGTCAAGTCATTTTACTGAGGCAACAGGGCAGCAGACAGCACAGCAGCAGTTCTTCTCGCAGAGCAACGTAGCAGTCCTTCTAAATCTTCCACATTACCAGAGATCTACTGAAAAGTTGGATCTTAGGGTCCAATATTTATACCTGGTGCCCACTTTGAAGTGGGAGAAGGGTCTGGATGTTTCAATCCCTATAGGTGTCTTGGGTGTCTGGGACCAGGGCTGCCTCCTTGCCATGGCCCCAGATTGTATGGGGTCACAAGGGACTAGTGTCAAACTCCTTGCGAGTGTGCCTTGGCAGAGCCTCTGAGATGTGCAAGTGTGGTAGGTAACAGCTCCTATCCCTCATCAAGCCAGAGATGGCCCATGCTGCCAACATCTATAGCCCTGTGTCTCACTGTCTGGGAGAAATACACAAATCAAACTGCCAGCTTTGCCTTGTCATGTGACCTAGAATGCAGGATGCGGATACCAAATGGTTGGGAGAAGAAAAGGACAACTTTTTAAAAGTGGCATTTTCAGACTTGTGACTCTATCATCAAAGAGAGCATTACATTACAAGTCTTTAGACATCAAACTTGAACTTCCTACCTGCTCCCAATTGAAAGTTATCATTTATTAAATGTAATAAGCTAACCCAATGTTATTGTATGGGAGAAGTAGGCATCACAGTAGTGAAAAATAATTAAGGTGTTTTTTACTACGAGGACATGTAAAAATTAAAAGTACATGTCCAATGTTTTAAATACGCTGCACACTGCTCTATGGTCTGTTTAGGACCTATCCCAGGGGTGGCTTATATATATTAAAAAGGGAGGTTTGAGCCTGGCAAGAGGTTACCCTTGCCAGGTCGAAGTGGCAGTTTAAAACTGCACACTCAGGCTGCAATGATAGGCCTTGAGACATGTTTAAAAGGCTACTTATGTGGATGGCATACTGAGTCCTGCAGGCCCATTAGTGGTATTCAAATTTCAGGCCCCGGGGTACATGTAGTACCACTTTACTATAGACTTACAGTTAAATTAATTATGCCAATTGGGTGGAAAACAACGTTGCCATATTTAAAAGAGTGAGGAAACACACTTTAGCACTGATTAGCAGTGGTGAAGTCATAAGGCCAACAAAAACGAGGTCAGCAAAAAATGGAAGAGTAAAGCAAAACGTTATGGGGGAAGGCCACCCTAAGGCTGTCAGGTCTAACAATAAAATAAAATAATATAACTTTTTAGAGTCTAAAAAATACACCATTAAGGCAAGGGTGGAAGCAGCAATCAGGCAGGGCTCCATGAGGCCACATACAATTCCTGCTGAACCAATTTTCTGGGAAGAAAAAAGTACACAGGGTCAGTAACCTGGTTTTCTTGCTCACTGAAGATGTGCCCTTCCATGGGAAGTCTCAACACCTTGACATGGTCCTCCAGAGGTGTAAAAAATTACTAAGTCCACTTTTTTCTATGTACTGGAAAAGTTCTTTCTTGACCCTTCTTTAGATATCTGGTCCTGAGAGTAGACTTCTAGGCACTGGGTCTCTCTCCAGTCAGGTCTCTGGAAGGATCTAGTCATCTTTAGTCACCTGGGTCTTCTTGAAAAATAAGTCCCTCTGTTTATTCTGTCTCTGTAGCAGGTAACAGAAGAAAGGACAGCCATTTGACCTTTGGAGAGCAATTCCAATCCTGCTATGCCAGCAAGAGGCAGACGTCCTTGAGACTTTTGTCTTCTAGCTTTCTCACAGAGTTTTCTTCTTGCAAGATGCTTTCATCCTAGGTCCAAGATAGTTCTGAATAGGTGGTGGGGAGGTACCCACTACTAACTATTTTCTTGCAGAAATCGAACCTTCTTTTTCAGTACTTCGTCTCTTGGTTTGCTGCAAACTTCCTCAGTGTTGCTCAGTCAAGATGACTTCTCCATTCATCTAGAGGAGCTCTTCTCCGAGCCACGTCCTTAAGGAGATAAAGTATCCTTCCTTCAGTGCTAAATCAGTTTTTCAATCCTGCTAGGGAAGGACCCAAAAAGCCCAGGGTAGTTCAGGGAATGAATGAATGAAGGTAGATCCTGACAGCCTCAGTTTGCATTTTCAAGTCAATAGAAGAACTGTGAAAGCTGCCCGGTGTTCTTCCAGATGGTCCTATTCCCCTCTTAGGAGGCTAATCATTACTAAGTGATGACTTGTTGGCAAAACCTCTGCCTTCCAGCAATCAGAGATTAATCCGTTATCTTACAGGAGGGTTGATAGCAAGCCACCCAATGATGAGTATTCAGCCACTGGAGCAGTTGTGAATCATTTGTTGAGGCAGCACACATTATACATCATTAGGTGACATTTTCACAAAAATCTGCTTTCATCACTAAATTAAATTTTAAAACTTAAATCATCACTCCAGCATTTTCACTGCAACAGCATAATATTCATGTTTATGTACTATGCACCATCCTACTAATCATTTTTCCACTTCCTCCTACTCATTCTCACCCCTACTGTTTATGAGTCTTCCCTTATCCCCAATCATCTCCATTTAAATATCTTGCAATGACCACCCACAGCACAATGTAACATCTAATAGCCCAGCCAAAGCATCAAACAACAGTGCTCCATGAACCTGTACCATCTCACTCTGTACTTACAGACATCACTCTCCTCTGACACCTGTCATGTTTTAACACAGTCGGGACTATTTCTTAAAATGAGCCTCATAGAAGGCGCTTATAGACCCAAGAAGTGGAAATAAGGTCTTGAAGTCCACCACCCGGACCCAAATGTTTGATATCAGCAGGGGCAGGTGAAAAGACAATGAATGGAATGATGGGAATATATATGATTCATTGTGACTGATAAGCTCTGAGAAGTAACATAAAAACATATTAGTCAATAATATAAAATGGGTATAGTTTTCAGATTTGTTTCTACGGAATAGCAGGATTCTAGAGGTACATAGAAAAGACGCTTAAATCCAAGATTGGTTCAGTGCCATAATAGCACTTGTGCGATGTATAGAAAAGGTGATGCTTGCTTTTTTTAATATATGTGGATAAAAAAGAGGTGGTTTATTTGCTTATTTTCTGAGGGATTGATGAATTGCACTGTCCGAACTACATGTATAAACACTGTTGTGATTGTCTATATTATGTCTGATTAGAAAATGTATATATTGTATCTGATCTTTTGTTTTTAGATATTGTATTGCTTTAATGTATCACTGTGTCCTGAAGAAGGTGGGGTGAACCATCTAGAATACCACCGAAACGCCACGTCAACAGTAACTTTGAAAGTGCTTTGATAGTATTTTTCAGAGCATTTGGACATATGGTTTAATTGTTTTTATATATGTGACTATGTATGAGTGACATTTATGGAAAAGTAGTTATTTATGGGACTAAAAGTATGGATACAAGAAAGGAAAGACCTATCATTTTTATATTGTGTTTAAACTTGATGTAATACTTGATGCAAATTGCATTTGATTTTGGGTTTGTGAATAAATACACACTAAGGCCCTCATTACAACATTGGTGGTATTGACCGCCTACCGCCACGGCCACGGCTGCCAACATACCGCCGCCGTGGCTACCAGCCGCCTACGCGTATCATGACCGCCGAACGGTATTCCGCCAGAATGCTGGGGGAACACCGCCGACGGTCATGGCAGCGGACGGTGGTAAGGCGGCGCTGGTGACAGCAGCACCGCCATGCCAGCAAAACACCGCAGACCATATCATGAGCAATGATATGGCCTGGCGGTGTTTTGCTGGTGGACGCTGCTGCTGACAGCAGAGCAGAGGACTGTCTCCAGCCAGAGGACCCCCTGCAAGCAGGTAAGTCGGGTTCTCTAACTGGAAAGGGGGGTGGGGGATGTTGTGTGCAAGTGGGGGGTGTATGTTTTGGTATGCGTACATGTGGGTGTGAGTGGCGTAGGATGCATGCATGACTGAGTGATTGTGAGTGTTGTGTGTTGTGAATGCATGTGTGTGACAAGGTATGTTGGTGTGTGTTGCGGTGTGTGGGTATGTATGTGTGCATGCGTGGGTGGTGGGTATGCATGTGTGTATATGGGTGCGCGTGTGGGTGTGTATGTGTGCGGGTGGGGCAGGAGAGGGAAGTGGAGGAGGCTTCTGGGCATGGGGAGGGGGGCGGCGGAGACCCCTATCAGTGCCAGGGAAGGGATTCCCTGACACTGATAGTGCCTACCACCATGGTTTTCGTGGCAGTAAGATTGGCACGAAAACCCTGGCAGTAGGCCGAGTCGTAATCCCGAGGGTGGGATTTTGACAGCAGCCGGGCTGGAGACCGAAGTCTCCAGCCCAGCGGCCGTTACCACCCTGGCAGTCGTTGTGTTAAAGTGGCGGTCTTGGATGGCGGTAACCGCCATGGTAAAAATCCCTTTTTTTTTACCACCGGCCTGTTGGCGGTATTACCGCTGCTTTAACACCGACCGCCAAGGTTGTAATAGGGGCCTATATAATTTGTTTTATATTCATTAAGAGTGTTTTTTTTGTTTGGGCATATATGGTCTAGAACTGTTTGTGCACTTTCATCATTATCGACCCTGTCTCTTTTGGCTGAATAGGGTGTCTCTCTTCCTTTTTGGCTAGGACATTGTTACAGAGCAGAAGGCATGTCTGTATCCATGCCTTGCAGGTATTGTTGACATAGATACTTGGCACAGTACACAGTCACAAATCATGTGCTGTATCCGGTCACCCCAGGTCATGGCAGCAGCCAACAACCCCCTGTAAGAAGGATGAGCAGGGTAAGCAGGGTGAGCAGAGGTACTGGGTACAGGGCTTTGCCAAAGACTTGCAAACAATATCCCTCCTCCCTTTATTAATCTTATTACTTCGCAGAACTAACTCAAACCCTTCCTCGTACACAATCTCACATACATTCATAAACAATCTAATTTCTGTTACTTCTGAAAGGTGATACAGACTTCTGAGAAAGTATACAAACTTATTTATTGAAGCTCAAAATGACCAACAAATAAATTCATAAAAACTGCATAAGCTCACAGATACCATCCATATTGTAAACATTAGATTTCCATTTTGCGCAATCCATACCTAACTTTTCTTAATGGTACAATCAGTTATGAACATGTTTCTTTATGTACATTGTTAGAAATGGGGTCTCTAACTAACAGTGTTTTGCACCCTGTCCAAGTAAGGGATCCTCGCTCTAGTCAGGGTAAAGGAGTCACACACTGAAGAAAACCCCTTCTCACTCCCTTTGTAGCTTGGCTTGAGCAGTCAGGCTTCTCTCAGAGAAAATGCGTAAAGTGTTTGTTCACACACACAATAACACAGTGAAAACACCACAAAAATACTCCACACCAGTAAAACAAGACGAAAACGACAAAAATCCTAAATACACAAGAAAATATATGAATTTTTAAAGATAAAATCCCAATAAAGTGCTTAGCTCCAACTGGGGCTAATACGACATCGTTGACGGAGTTGTTTCCAACAGTCCGACGCCATTCGCAAGGAAGTACGGCGCTGGTCACAGAGTCGCACGGACCCCCATGTACAGTACCTTTGAAAACAATGAAACAAAGACAGTGCACGGAGTTGGGGAGGTGAAGCATCGCTGGAGCCGGTACCGCATCAGTTCCTTACTGTCACCGGGGGAGGAGAAGCATTGGTTCTGTACTGCAGAGCAGGGGAGGTGAGATGTCGGTTCCATGCAGTTGCAGAGGAAGGATAGTGACTTATGATCATGCGGGGTCGATGAATCCAGTGGGTCAAGGCGCGATGGGGTGACCTCAAGGGGGCATGGCCCCCCCCCACGGGGCCAGAGGCGCCACAGCATAGTCAAGTGTCACAGACGTCGGTGACACAGCACTCGGGACTCACAATGTTGTAGGACTTCCGCAGAGCTCTGGCGGCGTTGGTCCCGGCGCGTCAGTCACAGTCGTCACACTTCAGCAGGGATCACGGCTTCAGGTGCAGGCAACGGCACCAGTTCTGAAGTCATTGGAGCCAGTGTGCCAGACTCATCTTGTTTTTAGGTCAGCTTTCACTCCTAAGGGCCCAGGAACTGGAGTGGGCACCACCTGGCAAGTCAGGGTTCTCAGTAGGAGAACTCAGAGGCTGGCAGGTGAAGTCTTTGCTGTCCCTGAGACTTCTGAAGAGAAGACAAGCTCAGTCCATGCCCTTGGAGAAACTTCACAAGCAGAATACACAGCAAAGTCCTGTCTTTGTTGTCTCAAAAGCAGAAGCAGCAACTGCAGGCCAACCCAGCAAAGCAAACACAGCAAAGCGGCAGTACTCCTCTTCACAGCTGTTCGGCTGTTCTCCTTGTCGAGGTTCCTCTTGATCCGGAAGTGTTCTAAAGTTGTGGAGTCAGCATTCCAATACTTATACTCATTTCTGCCTTTGAAGTAGACAAACTTCAAAGGAAAGTTGTGGTAGTGCACAAGACCCTGCCTCTCCCTGTCCTGGCCCCAGACACACTCTAGGGGGTTGGAGACCGTTTTGTGTGAGGGCAGGCATAGTCCTATCAGGGTGCAGTTATCAGCTCCTCCCACCACTCTAGCCCAGGAAGATCTATCAGGATATGCAGGACACACCTCAGCTACCTTTCTGTGACTGTCTAGAGTGAATTCACAAACAGCCCAACTGTCAGTCTGACCCAGATGTGTATTCAGCAGCCAGGCAGATTCACATGATAGTAAAGCAAGAAAATTTCTACTTTCTAAAGGTGGCATTTTCAAATGTGCAATTTAAAAAACAACTTCACCAAAAGATGTATTTTTCAGTTCTGAGTTCAGAGACTCCCAAGTTCCATATCTCTATCTACTCCCAATGAGAAATTACACGTATTTAAAGGCAATCCCCATGTTAACCTATGGGAAGGATAGGCCTTGCAATAGTGAAAAACAAATTTGGCAGTATTTCACTATCAGGTCATGTAAAACACAGCAGTACTAGTCCTTGCTTTTAAATACACTGCACCCTGCCCATGGGGCTATCCAGGGCCTACCTTAGGGGTGCCTTACATGTACTAAAAGGGAAAGTTTGGGCCTGGCAAGTGGGTGCTCTTCGTTTTTCTATATGTATTCATATATGGATATATGTGTAGGGTGATTAATGTGTATAATGAAACATGTTCATACCTGTGTATTTCACGCTCTAATAGAAATGTTTTTTCAGTTGTCTCTGTTTTACAGTTTGTAGTAGTCACATATCATTTTAATGTTGGGTAAACCAGAAAAATACCACTGAAGCACCATGTCTACAGAATTTTAAATATCAATATTTTTAATTCAATTGTAATTTATTAGATTTTTAATAGAAATGATTTACATTGATTTGTATGCTGAATTGTGTGGATATGTATGGATTGACATCTGTGTTTTTGTGCAATTTTTATAAATGAATTTGTTGTTCATAGTGAGTTTCATTACATAAGTAGGTACATTTTTCGAGAAGTGATGGATTTTTTATTTTATTTACGCAGTAGGTTTTTGAAGAGATTATATAAGAGGAAGGATTTGAGTTCAGTTGTGCACAGTAATAAGATTAAAATAGGGGGAGATTTATTGTTTGCTTCGTTTCTCAAATCCTGTCACCCTGGTATGGAAGGTGTTGCTCTCCCTTTTTTTAAGTTAAATGGCCAAAGGCACATCCTAGGTTTATGCAAGCATGGGCACTATCTTTGAGTATGGGAAATGCTTACCAACTGAGGCAATGGTTCAACAGGCATTGTGACAGGCAGAAGCTGTATCATGAACGTATGTTCTTAGAGTTCCAGTTTTTCAGGTTGTGCAGAGTCCCTAATGTGAGGCCATCCTTTGACTCATTCTTGATCACTACTGTGTGTGTCCATCGATAGCCAGCTGCAGAATGCTCACACATCTTTGAGCCTACTTTATGGGTGCCCCAGACTAAATTTGAAACACATCACTCTACACAAAAGCTGTCTGGAAGACAGTATACAAAGGACAAATGAAAGCAGAATGAACTCAAAACCTGCGCTGAGAGTGCAAATAGAGAATACATACCCCCTGTTTGCTTTGATGGTATACAATGGGGAATTGCTGACCTACCTATTGTTTCAGTTCCAAGTTCTGGTTGACTAAGGAATGGAGTGCTCCTGAGAATACTCAGATGACCCCTGTGCAACCATAGCTGGCGTTTGCCTGACAGCCAGCTTCGAAGCTTCACCTGGAGTCTACCATGAATGGAAGGGATGTCTCCCTGCATGAAGCACCTGGAGGTTTTAAGGAGTGGGCCCACCCTATAGGATATGTGACTGACAAGAGTGAGCAGAAGCAGTTGACCTCAGAGTTGAGGGTCCATTCTCTTGAGGCTGCATAACTGAATTGGCAGTAAATAATTGGTTTTATTGGAACTTTGTATCATCTTGCAATGTGTCCAATAAGCAGTTAGAAAGAATTGCCTCCTTGCACACGATTTATGCTTTTCTCTTTGGATTACATACTTAATTTGAATGTCTTCATTGAGTGCCCAATTGGTTTTCCAAATAGTTTCTATAGGACTGCAGGAGAACAGAATAATAGAGCTGTACCATTTAAATTCAATAGTATCATATCTAGTCATGCTTCAGTTTCGGGTGATGTGAAGACCCTTTGTTTAAACTAAGAGCGCCTAATTTTAACTGTTCTACATTTCCTATATATAAATACAGAATCTTTGCCTATCATTGTTGTATAATTATGTATATAAAATGCAAGCATTCTACCATCTCCTAAAATAAGCAGTAAGCACTTATCTAAACTACTATTTCAAAGTCAAGAGTAAATGGGAGTACTTTGGAATTCACTAGTAGCTACAGCCTTGGGACCCTAGTTGTGTTGTTATTTTATGTTATGCTTTGTTAGCTTAACTTATCTCATCTTGTCTTATCTACCTTATTCTTACCTTATCCAGATGTATGGAGTGCACTAACACCCAACAGGAAGGGTACCCTGACACTGAAGAGGTGTAACTCTAGCCAAGTCAAGGGTCTTGTGAGGCTGCTCCAAAAGCCAGGTCTTTAGCTTCATTCAGAATACAAGAAATGAGGAGAAGGCCCTTATGTGTAATTGCAGGTCGCTCCACACTTTAGGAGTGTTGTAGGAGAAATCTGGTATTCCTTATGCTTGGGATGCGTGCAAGCAAGGGTCATGAAGACTGGAGGTGTTTTGAACGTTTGTGAAGGCAAATGTGATTGTTGGGGTAGGTTAGGCCAGTGTTATGTAGTGCCGTGAAGCTGTGAGTGATGAGTTTGATTTTTGCTTGTTTGTGTATGAGGAGCCAGTGGAGCTCCTTCAGGTGTGATGTGAGAGGGAAGTGATTCCAACCACTGAGTTCTGAATGGTCTGCTGTCTTTTGGTGAGTTTTTTGTTGATCCCACAGTAGAGGTTGTTTTGTTAGTCGCACTTGCTTGTGACGAGGGCATGTGTGATGTTTTTTTTAGTGCTGATTGGGAGCCTTTTGAAAATCTTCCTCATCACATCTGTGTATGAAAGCATGAGGCGGTGCCTGCGATAACTTGGACAATCACATTGAGTTTGCTGTTGATGACGATCCCGTTTTTTTTTGGCATGGGTGGTGAGCAAGGGGGTTGGTGTCAGTCCTAGCTCTGCTGGGCGCCAGATGGAGTTCCACGGTGAGGTGCTCTTCCTGAAGATCACAATGTTGGTCTTGTTGGTATTCAGCTTCAGACAGCTGGTCTTTACCCAAAAGATGATTTCAGTCAGGCAGGTACTGAACTTGATCTAGGTGCTAGGCATCTTGTCAATGAAGGAGAGAATGAGTTTAGTGTTGATGCTGGCTAGAAGGATCATGTATGCAATGAAGAGGTTCAGGTTCAGGGAAGATCCTTATGGAATTCCACGGATTAGATGGAATCCAGTGACATCACTTTCTGTGCAGATGGAGGATGGGAAATCCGGTGATATCACCCTAGTGATAAAGCGAAGTATATATCAAAGAGACTACCTTGTAATCTCTGGCTATTCCTGGCCTGAAAAAAAAATCATACACATCTTTTTAAACCTGAAGCTCCAATGTCATAAGAAGGGGATTGGATCATTTAATATTCCAGCAATTAGGCTGGAAAAAAAAAAGAACAATAAAGCAGGTGGACTAATTAATGGGAATCAAAAACACAGATCTTTCTGATAACGATTCCTAAATATATCCATGAGGATACAGATGCTGACACCTATTCCATGCAGGATACTTATCCTTTTATTCCTGTGTAAATGTACTAAATATCAGAATATGAAGCAAGAAGTATTTAAAACAAGCAATTTCAATATAACAACTAAGTCAAATAAGGTGAACAAGTCACAGAGTTCCCATGGAATCACTGGAAAATCCTGGTAGATTCTTAACCCATTGGTAGACATACTCAGTCAGTTTAAGATAAGCCAGACCATGATAAGTCTGATTACCTAAAAGTGTAATGGTTCTAATTTCGGTTGACAGTCATGATCATCAACGACCCTAAATTGTTAACATAAACATTGGTATGCTGGCTAGGTCAAATACTATCTATAAACAGTGGAGGTGACTTGCTGTTCTGTCCTTCATCAAAAGCCCATAAATGTGGGCCTTCATTCCGGCAGGAAAAACTTTAATGACCATATTTATGACCAGGTTTGCACCACTCTTATGCCATGCAACATGGTGCATGAGCGACGCAAACCTTAAGTCAGATGTTTGAAGCCACGCAAAGCTACTTTGCGTGGCTTTAAAGATCTGGAGTAAGAAAACGCAGCACAAATCATTGGATTGCCTTACTCTGTGCTAGGAGGCATTCCATGGGCATTGCATGGGTGTTCCCACGCAACTCTCAATGATTTTGACCCATCCCCAAATTTACAAGAACCTGTAAAACTGGGGATGCGCCAAAATCTTACCCCTCCCTAGGGGAGGAATACTAAGATAAAATATATCTATTGCTCCCCGTTTCTTTCTCTTTCTATGTGTGCTGCATTGTGCAGCACACATAGAAAGAGCAATATGCCTCCCAGGATTGCTTTTGTGTAGAAAGGTGTCCCTTCTTACATAAAAATATTCCTGCATGCAACACAGGCACCCTTTCACCATGGTGAAAGGATGCCTGCATTGGCACTAGGCTGCCAAAATGGTGCCACCACAGTGGGAAAGGACAAGAATGCCCATATTGCTAAAATTCAGCACATTCCTGTCCTTTCTCTTTGAGGCAGGGCAGAGCAGCAAAGTGACTTGCTGCTCTGCCCTGCACCAAAAGCCCACAAATACGGGCCTTTATTTGGGCAGGAAAAACTCCAATGACCATATTTAGGACCAGGTTGGCACCACTCTTGCTCCATTCAATGTGGTGCAAGGGCAACCCAAACCTTAAGTCAGATTTTTGAAGCCTCACAAAGCCACTTTGCAAGGCTTTAAAAATCTGGAGTAAGGAAACACACCACAAATCACTGCATTGCCTTACTCTGTGCTAGGGCAGCGTTCCATGGGCACTGCATGGGTGTTCCCACAAAACTCTCATTGATTTTGACACATCTGCAGATTTACAACAATTTGTAAACCTGTGGGTGCACCAAAATCTTACGCCTCGCCAGGGGAGGTGTGACGAGGAGAAATATCTCTATTTCTCATTGTTTCTTCCTCTTTCTATGTGTGCTGCATTTGATGCAGAGCCCTCTCTACAAACATTGGTAGACAGGAATCTGCACCAAAATTGTACTCCTCCTTGAGGCAGGCATAACGAGGAGAAATGTTTTCATTTCTCCTTGTTTCTCCAACATCGCATGTGTGCTGCACTGTACAGCACACATATAAAGTGGGAAAAACTTTAAAGCATAGTTTTCTACTAAAAGGGACGTCTTCCAGTATAAAAGCTTTGATTTAGAGAATGCACATACTCCTGCAATATGGTGTAAGGGTGTGTGTGTGTTGGTGCACAGGTGCCAGAAGTGCACCAGCACACGGGGAGAGAGAAAATGCACCATATTGCAACTTTGCTGTGGTATTGCCTTGTGTCAAAGAATAGTAAATGTGTGCCTCAGTCTAACACAATCTTACTCACTACCTCTTGCTGACTCACCCACACACAGAGACACTTATGCTTGCATACACACACCCTCTTTCACAAAAACACACTCTCACCTACAAGCATGCACACAACATACATCTTAACTCCATTTTTACTTACCACTTCTGCTACCAAAGGTCCCATTCCAGCTAAGTGTGCTCCATTTTTTATTACACTAATAGTGAATAATATAATATTATTCACAGTTAGTGTAATGCAAAATGGGCAGAAGATAAGGAATGCAGAGCCGCCCTGTGTTCTTATTTTGCCTGACCATATACGCCTAAAAAGGAGTACACTTCAGTATCAGGCATGGTGAGTCAATACTTTCCGTTTCCACTGTTTGTTGTCCATTATTTATCCTTTTTAGATCTGACTTGACAGTACAGCTGTTGCCACACCTTACAAGATAAGCAGTTGAGGGCTTTGGCTCCTTGCACATGTTGATTCACTTAACTGAAGCATTGGATTGAGCAGAAGTGGTGTGCTCCGCTTTCCACTGAAAAAGAGTGCTTGTAGTACACTTTGGCCCTCATTACAACCCTGACGGTAAATGCCACATACGGCTGTGCTGACGGCCGCCAACATGCCGTGACTGCGGAGGTAATCTGCTACGGGTATTATGACCCACACTTAGAAATCCACCACTATACAGACACCCACACAAGTCCGCCACACCAAAGGTCAGTGAGAAACTGGCGATAGCAAAACTCACACCGTTACGCCAACAGGAATACGCCCACAGTATCACGACCCACGAATCACAGCAGCAGTCTTTCAACCGCGGTAAACCATCGGCGATACACACTGCCGTGCTCAAAATACACACACATTTACAAAACTACACCACATTGGACAATTCAAACCACACATATAACTGACACACATACACACACCAACCCTTTCAGTGAAAAAAACAAATATTGCTAACTGAGAGATACACAAGGCAGGGGCACCCTCTCAATCAGAGGCACAGAACACCATCAAGCATACACCATCCACGCACCTCACAGCACACACCCCAACACATCACCCCATACACACTCACACATATACTCACACCACAACAATGGCACCCCAAAGACACCCCAGGTTTTCAGAGGAGGAGCTAAGGGTCATGGTGAGGGAAATCATCTGAGTAGAGCCACAGCTATTCGGATCACAGGTGCAGCAGACGTCCATTGCTAGGAAGATGGAGCTATGGCGGAGGATAGTGGACAGGGTCAACGCCATGGGACAGCACCCAAGAACAAGGGATGACATCACGAAGAGGTGGAATGACCTATGGGGGGAAGGTGCGTTCTATGGTTGCTAGACACCAGGTAGCTGTACAGAGGACTGGCGGTGGACCCCCGCCTCCTCCCCCACAACTAACAACATGGGAGGAGCAAGTCTTGGAGATCATGCATCCTGAGGGCCTCGCAGGAGTAGCAGGAGGACCGGACTCTGGTAAGCCAAATCTTAACTATTTTATTCCCCTCCCTACCTACATGCCATCACAAACTTCTACCCCTACCCTCACCCCATCACCCCACCACCTCACCTATACCCCGCTATCACAACGCACCCATCCCAATACGAAGCCCTGTATGTTACACCAATGCATGGACACCCATCACAGACCTGCATGGACACCCATCACCACAGCATGCCCATCACAGAGACTCACCCAGCCCACAAAACCACCACAAACACAAGGCCAAGCTGGCAGGGAAATCACAACCATACAGGGAAACACACCCATGCACAAGATAGCACATGCAGATACATTAACACTGCATTTGCATCCCCACAGGACCCCTACTCAACGTCACTGGAGAGGAGGTGTCAGCTACAACCAGTCCCCCCCGAAGAGGCCCACAGTGATGACAGCAGCTCTGCACGCCTGGATCAGGATGACCAGGTTACCCTGTCACAGTCCCAAACCACCACAGAGCCTCCCCCTCAGGAAACACGAGCACAGCATCCACCCAGCGGGCCCATGCCACTGTCCCCAGGACAAGTCAATCAGCAGTGTGTCCACCACTTCAGGGACCCTAGGCAACCCCACAAACCCAGGATGATCAGGGACCTGTGGTCAGTGGCAGTGGGCACACGGTTCAGGGGACAGAAGCACAGGACAACAGGGAAGCTGGGAGGACTGCTGTGTGACGGGGGAGGACAGGCCCAGGGAACCCACTCTCCACGAGGCACTCTTCAACATCCTGGGAGCACACCGCCATTCCCAGGACACCATGGGCCAGATACAGGCCAAACTGCGGGAGACCCAGCGGCTGCAGGAGGGACAGTACTTGGGGATCAGGGATGACCTAACAAACATCTTCACTATCCTGGTCACCATTGCAGGGGTGGTGGGTGACATGGCCAAGACCATGAGGGAGGCAGTGGCACAACTTGGGCCCCTGACACTAGCCAAACAGATAAACAGCCTTCCACCTCCGCCAGCGCTAGTGGACAGGAGGCCCCGCCACAGGAACAACAGGCCACCAGCAACCCACCCCTGCAGAAGGAGAACCACCTTGCAAACGATCCCTGCAATGCAGGCAGAAGACAGAGAACATTGCCAAGACCCCTGCCAGGAAATAAGACTCTCCTGATTGTCACCCTTCTGTCCCACTCTGTCACCCTGTCCACCTTGAACTTCCATGACTCCCATGCCTATGCCCCCTTGGACAATGCACCTGTGATACCAAGATAGTGGACTCTAACTGGACCTTCCTCCACCATCCTCCACCATCACCCCAGCACATTGCACATCCCCCTCTACTTATGAGCACTTAAATAAACACCCTTGGAACAAATACAAATACGCAGTCTGTCAATTGATTGCAATATGTATTAGTTTAACAAGCTGTAAACATTTCAATCCATATGTCCAGTTATATATACATTGGTATGACCTGTAGTGGGCAGCAGTACACATAGCAGGAGCCGGAGTGGGGCACAGGGATCTGAAAATAGAGATGGCAAAGGGTACAGTAAGTGGCCAGAGACATAGGGTAAGAGGCTGCTTTGTAAAATGTCCAACAGATAACTGAAATGTAAATTGAACGTACAATGTCTTACCTGTTTGTCACTGGAAGTATTGCTGAATTAATTTGCTCCTGTTGTCAACATCTTCTTCCTCTGCCTCCTCTTCCTCACTGTCCACAGGCTCCACCACTGCCACAAGACCATGTCCAGGCTCATCCTCCTGCAGAAAAGGCACCTGGCGTCCAAGGCCAGGTTGTGCAACATGCAACATGCAACATTCAACGATGATCTGGCACACCTTCTTGGGTGAGTAGTACAGGGATCCACCTGTCAGATGGAGGCACCGGAATCTGGCCTCCACGAGGCCGAAGGTCCTTTCTATAATCCTCCTTGTATGCCCATGTGCCTCATTGTAACGTTTCTCTGCCCTTGTCCTGGCATTCCTCACTGGGGTCAGTAGCCACGAGAGGTTGGGGTAACCAGAGTCACCTGCAAATAATGAGGGATACCTGTTAGACACACACTCACCCTTAGGGACAACCCCATACCCATACACCAATATATACTGGGTGGGGAGCTTGGGCTTACCTATTAGCCACAACCAGTTCCTCTGGAGTTGAGCCATCACATATGGGATGCTGCTATTCCTCAAGATAAAGGAGTCACGCACAGAGCCAGGGTATTTGGCATTCACATGGGAGATGTACTGGTCCGCCAAACACACCATCTGCACATTCATAGAGTGATAGCTTTTGATATTCCTGAACACTTGTTCATTTCTCGGGGAGAGCGGTGTACACCGGAGTATGCCGCCATCAATGGCACCTATGATGTTGGGGATATGTCCCAGGGCATAAAAGTCAGCTTTCATTGTGGCCAAATCCTCAACCTGGGGGAACACGATGTAGCTGCGCACGTGTTTCAGCAGGGCTGACAACACTCTTGTCAACACGTTAGAGAACATTGGCTGAGACATCCCTGATGCCATGGCCACTGTTGTTTGGAAGGAACCACTTGCCAGGAAATGGAGCACTGACAGGACTTGCACTAGAGGGGGGATACCAGTGGGCTGCCGGATAGCTGACATCAGGTCTGGCTCCAATTGGGCACACAGTTCCTGGATTGTGGCACGATCAAGTCTGTAGGTAATGATAATGTGTCTGTCCTCCATTGTTGCAAGGTCTACCAGGGGTCTGTACACCGGAGGATGCCGCCATCTCATATTCAGCCTCAGCGCTTGGAGCCTGGAAGAGAACGTGAGCAGAGGGTCACATTCCCACATCTATTGCACTAATGCTGATTTATTTACTTTACAGAAACAAAATGTGAATCCAAAAATTGGCTATCATTGGGCCCTATGGGTTCCAGGAGCCAATGGCGATGTACGCTGGCTGTGACGGTACTCACCGCCGCGGACGTCAGCGCCATTTTCTATCTATCCACTCACTCGCTACCTGGCCATCAACAGGTGAGGACCTACACTGCAAGTGCTGCTGTGACCTGTGTCTGGAAGCGACAATGGCTAAAGTGTCTGGGGAAAGGGCCCCTGCCTTCACTGCGGAGGAGTTGGAGAAACTGGTGGGTGGGGTCCTAAACCAGTACACGCTACTCTACGGTCCTCCAGACAAACAGTTGAGTACACTGTGAGCATGATGCGTGGGCCATGAATGTCTGGAGTGCTGTGTGTGTGAGCCACATGGAGGGGGGGCAGAGGCGTCCTGGCCAGAGTGCTGCATTTAAGGTGGTCAATGTATGTGCGTGAGGGGATGGGAGGGATATGGTGGGCCATGAGTGTGACGGTCCGGACGGATGAATAATTCCCTTTTCTGCTGTCTTTTCCCTGCAGGTCAGTGCCCACCAGAAAAGGGTATTTGGCATGCCATCGCCAAGGAAGTGAGGACCCTGGGGGTCTTTGACAGACAGAGCACCCACTGCCGCAAGAGGTGGGAGGTCCTGCGCCGCTGGCCAAAGAAGACAGCAGAGGCCCAGCTGGGGCTGACCTCCCAACGAGGAAGGGGTGCCCGTCGCACCATGCCACCCTGATGTTCCACATCGTGGTGGTGGCCTGTCCAGAGTTCGATGGGCACTTGAAGGCATCACAGCAGCCACAAGGGGGTGAGTACTGAATCTGACTCCTGCTGTGCGCGCGTTAAGAGTTACCTAGGTGGGGCTGGGGCCTATGGGTGCCCCTAGGCCAGGGCGAAGATGGCAGGGTGGGTCCCTTGTTGGGAAGGCTCTGAGGCACACCTACACCAATAGTGTTGGTAGGCATCTACTACTGGGCAGGGTCCTTTGGGTTTCTGGGGTGCAGCTGATGATGTCAGGCATTGTACTCCATGGGCCGGTGACTATCTTAGGAACTGGTTTGGCATGGCCTAGTGCATAGGGCTGCTCCCTGTGTGTTGTGTACGCCAACGGTAGTGGTGTTGCTGGCATTGACCAAGTTTATCCTCTGTCTCCGCCCCTCTTTTTGTTTTGTCACCCTGTCCTTCTGTGCATTAGCATCATCTGGCGGAGGAGCAGAGGCACCGGCGACGGAGGGAGCTGCATCTCACATGGGGCTGAAGGCCGAATCACTGAGGGTGAGGGCACCAGTGGGACGGAGGGCGAGGGGAGCACCGCAACGGGGACAGGAGGGGGGACCACAGACAGCGACTCCTCCTCCGATGGAAGCTCCCTGGTGGTGGAGGACACCTCTGTGCCCACCCCAACAACAGGTACAGCCGCCACCCCCTGCAAGCTCCGCCCTCCCAGCAGCCCCTCAGCGTGTTTCCCGTTCCCGTTTACCCAGGAGGGTGGGCATCTCCTTCGCCCCAGGCACCTCAAGCCCTGCCCCAGTCAGCCCTGCTGCCCGCAGTGAGGAGTCTATTTTCCTCCTGAGATGCCTCAATGTTGGGCAGTCAACCATTCTGAATGCCATCCAGGGTCTAGCAGGGCATTTGCATCAAACATATGCATAGCTGGAGGGCATTCACTCTGGCATGGCAGCCCAACAGAGAACATTTCAGGCTCTGGCCTCAGCACTAATGGCAGCCATTGTCCCTGTGTCTAGCCTCCCCCCTCCATCTTCCTCTACCCAGTCCCAATCCGCTCAACCCCAGCCTATCCCAAGCACATCTTCAGACCAGCAATCACCCAAATCAACACACAGAAGTAGCTTCGGCAAACACAAGCACCACACATCATCACACAGGCACTCACACAAGCCCCATACCCATGCAGACACACCAACATCTACTGCCTCTACTGTGTCCCCCTCCTCCTCCTCGTCCACCTCCCTCCCAGTAGCGTCTCCACTCACACCTGCATGCACTACATACTCATCCACTACCTCCATCACTAGCACGCCCATCACAACACACCCCTCACTAGAAGTCACCACTCCCACAACCATACACATGTCCCCTGTGTCCTCTCCCAGTGTGTCTGTGACACCTCCTCCCAAAGTACACAAACGCAACCACCCACCCATCCAACAGCCATCCACCTCACAACCCCATCCAGCCCATGCACCTTCACCTAAACTCAGCAGACAGACACCTCCTACAACCACTTCCTCTTCCTC
Organism: Pleurodeles waltl; assembly: GCF_031143425.1. NCBI lineage: Eukaryota > Metazoa > Chordata > Amphibia > Caudata > Salamandridae > Pleurodeles > Pleurodeles waltl. The sequence continues at coordinate 1,427,937,399 of NC_090444.1, read as the reverse complement.
CACTCCCAAACCCTCTCCCTCTTCCCACCCCAGTGTGTCTAAAAAACATTCCCTGGCTAACTTTGACCTGTTCCCTACCCCTCCCCCCGTCATTCCCCTCGGGCCAGGGTGTCCAGAACCCAGCCCAGCACCTCAGCCACCAAGTTGCCATCCAATGTGGAACCTGCAACTCCCAGAGGCTCAAAGGGGGCACCCGTCAGGAAAGCCACTGTACCACCAAACCCTGCAAAGGATCAAACTATTCCGCCACCTGCCAAGGTGAAGATGGGGCCAGCATGCAGCAAGGGCAAGGAGTATGACCCACCCAGCAAGGCCTCCTCCAAACCTTCAGCTGACAGAGCCAGGGGCACAACAGCATCTGCCAAGGTGAGGAAGGGGCAAAAAACCGAAGGCAAGGCACTTTACCCAACGAGGATGTAGGTGAAGCCCTGGTGCACACCAGCAGAACCGCCAGCCCTGCCACCTGCACCGCCGCTGCCACCACTACTGTCAGCAGCAGCATCCCCAGTGGGCAGCCGTCCGAGGCTGCAGGAGAAGGGCTGGAGCCTACCTCCACCACTGGCAGTACCGGCACCTGCACCACGGCCAGCACCGCCAGTAGCCCAGCCGCAAGCACTGCCGCAAGCACCTCCACCTGCACCACTGACTGTAGGACCATTACCAGCACCAGCTGCCCCAGTGGGCAGCCGTCCGAGGCTGCAGGAGACGTGCTGGAGCCTACCACCACCACTTGCAGCACCTCCACCAGCACCGGCACTACCAACACTTAACAGCCTTAGCCGCCACATAATGGAGTCTAGCCCTGCCTCCGTGAACTATCATGCTACCTGTTCCCTTATAATATCGTGTCTCAGACACCCAGGTGAGGGAATGTGTACTGGCACAGCCCAAGTACTGCATCAGTGAGCACAAAGCCCCCTCCAGAACCAGTGGAAGAAGGCATCCACTTACCCAATCCTTGGCAGGATGAAGCACACAGGGCACAAAGCCCCCTCCAGAACCAGTGGAAGAAGGCATCCACTCACCCAATCCTTGGCAGAATGAAGCACACAGGGCACCAAGCCCCCTCCAGAACCAGTGGAGAAGCCATCCACTTGAGAGACTCTGGCCTTGCACTCCCCAGGACCAAGCAGTGGGCAAAGCACCCACTTGAGAAACTGTGGCTTTGTACTCCCCAGGACCAAGCAGTGGGCAAACTACCCACTTGAGAGACTGTAGCTTTGCACTCCCCAGAACCAAGCAGTGGGCAAACCACCCATTTGAGAGACTGTGGCTTTGCACTCCCCAGGATCAAGCAGTGGGAAAACCACCCACTAGAGAGACTGTGGCTTTGCACTCCCCAGGACCAAGCAGTGGGCAAACCACCCACTAGAGGGACTGTGGCTTTGCACTCCCCAGGACCAAGCAGTGGTCATGGAGCCCCCTTCAGGAGCAGTGACATAGTACCATCTTCCGGCTGAGGTGCCCCTGGCTTCCCCCTCCCCCTGAGGTGCCTGTGTGTTTTCGACCTGATGCCCCTCCAATGTTCTCTCTGTATTGAGGCAGGAGTCAAGTGTGGGCTTGACCCATGATTTTTGGCCAAGTGGCCCACGAACATTTGCAACGGACAATGTGTGACCTTTTGTACATATTGTATATTTTTGTAAATACTGTTTTTTAAATCGTTACGTGTATCTGACTATTTCTAAAACATCTCTGTTTAACTCAATTCCTTTTGTCCTTGCGTTCTTCCTGGGGGTTACGGGGTGTATATGTAATGTTGCTGCATGTGTTTGTGTGTATGGTGTTGTGGGTGAGGGTGGGTGTGTTGCGTATTGCGTGTGTGTGTCACTCTCTTTTTCCTCCCCACCTCCCCTGTGTGCTAGGTGCAGTATTCACCGTGGTCGTCGCCGCCGCCTTTGATATTCCTGGTGTATGAGGAGGTACATCAGAATTGGGAGGACCTGTAACTCGGGCTCCATGGCGTCCTGGTTCTTCATTGAGTGTCGAGAGATGAGTCGTTTCCCTTCCAAACACTGTTTCCGTCGTGATTTTGATGGCGTTGGTACCGCCCCGGAAAAGCTGGTGGATTGGCTGGTTGCAATGGGGTGGGCGGTACATTGTCTTCAGCCTGTCTGTTGGCGGTTACCGCAGCGGTGTTTGTTGCCCTCATTACAACTCTGGCGGTCGCAGTGTTGAAGTGGCTGTCTATGATGGCGGTTTCCACTGTGGTCGTGATCCCATTTTTTTTACCACCGGCCTATTGGTGGTATTACTGCCGCTTTTACACCGACCACCAGGTTGTAATGAGGGCCTTTATTTCTTATTTGGAATGCTTATCCTCAATACGGTAGGCTTGAATTAATTATGGTGACAAGCAATGATGCCATTTATCAGATTCCAAAGATCTGGTCTGTTATAAAAAGTTATGATGAAGGCAGTAGACCAGACTTACTTATTGTGAAAAGCATATGTTAAAGTCAATAGGTGTGTAAGAATGAATTGTTAACACAAGTGGTAAAGCCTATACACAAGTATTTTGTTAAATGGAATATCACAGGTTTTCATAGTAGAAAAGGATTTTGGCATTGGTTATCGTCTTTGTCAGATCCTTAGGGTTGAAGATACGTATTGTGAAAATCCCTGTTATGCCCACTTGTGAAAGGTAGATAGTTTTGGAAATTGTAATGTTTCTACATATTTGTAATTTTATGACTGCATGCAAATGGGATCTTTGTGGGAAAACCAATTGTTCTATGCAGCCGTCCTGAAACTGGTATGTGAATGATGGCACTTGTCAAATGACATAGGAGTGGTCTGTTGTCATTAAAATGTACGAAAAGGGCACAATGCCTGACCTATTATTGGGAAAAGCATGTGTTAAAGCCAATAGGTCTGTAAGGTTGTAATGTTATCACACTGTAGTGAAACCTGTATATGGGGACTTTTTACAGGGAGTCTCACAGAGTACCCTTAGAGGGAAGGATTTTGGTGTTGGCTTGCCTCTGTTACAAATACTTGAGATAAAATATTTGCTATGTGAGAATCCCTGTTAAACTCACTAGAGGAGTTTTATGTATTGTTTTGCAAACTATAATTTTATACATATATGTAACGTTTTGACTGTATTCAAATGGTTGCCTTGTGAGAAAGCCTGCGTTTGATACAGTAGGCTTGTTTTGTTTATGGTGACAAGCCAATCATAAAGACAATAGGCCTGATTGTTTCATTGGAGAAAGTCAGATTATCAAAATTTACAACAAAGACAGTAGGGCAGATTTGTTTATTTTGAAATGCATATGTTAATAGCAATAGGCATGCATGGGTGGGTTGTTATTACACTGTGGTAAAACTTGTATACAGTTATTTTGTAATATGGAATTTCACAGATTACTGCAGTGTGCAAGGATTATGGCATTGGATGTTCTCTATGAGAAACCAGAGGGTAGAGAATTTGCACTTTGGTAATCCTTGTTAGGCCTTTTTAGGAGGATTTGTGTATTATTTGCCACTTGTAATTGTGTACATATTTGTCATTTCTTGATGTTATTGCTTTGTGGGAAAATCATGCTCAAGGCCCGCGGTGCGCCTTTGGACAAGCCATTGGCAAAGGCTACCGCACTGATTGATTCATTGATAAAAGTTACATCCAATGCCGTAAGTCTGATCTGTTTTTTCCTGATTTTTCTGAAAGGTTTCAACAAAGACCGTAGGCAAGACTTTTTTTTGTGAAAACTAAGTTTTAAACCCAATAGGCCTTCTAAGGTGGATTGTTATTATACTGTGGTAAAGACTGTTATATTTAATCAAACAATATCGTGGGAGGAAAGGAAGGTTTTTGTTGTCAGTAACCCCTCTGACAAGCCCTCGGGGTAGAAGAATTGCACTGCGACACTCCTTATGCCGACTCAATAGGGGTAGTAAATTGTTTTGCCAAATGTAATTTTATGAATGTTTGTCTGGTGGGTGCCTTATGGCAAAGCTTATGCTTTATACAGTTTATTCTGCCATTGGAAGGCGCCAGTTCATCACCTACAGAGTCCAGTGGTCCTCCCGGCCACGCTGGCCCCTGCACTTCATTTGTGAGTTTTATTATCCCTCTTCATTCCTCCGTGTTTCAGCTTTCCTACTGGGTACTTGTACAATAATACCTTTTACCCTTGTTCGTTTCGTCCCACGGCGATTATGTGAGACGGAGTCAAATTGTGACTGAAACTACTTTCTTTTAATAACTGTATCATGGTGTGGTGCCGGGCCATTTTGAAAACCGTTTCTGTAATTAGTTACCCGATGACCATCTTTCCATACTCAGCCTTGCAGCCCGGATTCATTACAGACAGCAATCCTAAGTTTAGTGCATTCTTTGTCCTGAGGATGACCTTAAACTAAGAGTGGTCAACATATACGGCAGGAAAACGATCTTTGATTGTGTTATGATCAGTGCTTTAAATGGGCCGGTACTCTCCGGTACTGAGTACCGGCACTTTTTTATTTTGAGAGGGAGAGTACCGGCATATCTCAAGAAAAACGTAATACTTTTAATAGGAGAGTACCGGCACTTCTCAGAAACAAGCAGGTACTCTGGTACAGAGTACCTGCACTTCTATTTTTCCATTTAAAGCACTGGTTATGATGATTTAGTAATGGACTGATTTTTACCTAAGCACCATATCTGCTGGAAAAATCTTTCCTTTTTCGACATACTTCCTGTTTTCTTTGTGTTTCCTTTGCACTGTTGATCTTGTTTCTTACGATCACTAGGTGTTCACTTTGCACTCTTTTAAACTCTCCCCTTTTATTCATATTTAATGCAGCTGTTTGTATATACAGTTTGACTGACTACACATTGAAGTTGATAGCTGTGGTCTGTTTTCTCTTGGTGAGAGGGTGACCACTAAAGTGATACCTATTGAATTTTGGTAATTAATCCTTCTGCAATACTGCTGTCTAATATAACATATACCCTGTTCACATATGGGTATATGGGTAACTCCTAGATCATTTACTATTTAATGGAGCAGTCGCTGGACTGCAAGAGTATTTTTCCTCTTATCCCAAACATTGTGTACTAGTGTGGCATTTATTACCACATTATGGCCCTCATTCTGACATTGGTGGTCAGCTGACCGCCACATTGGTGATGGCGGTAGTACCACCACCATGCTGATGGTGAAGACTGCATATTATGACCGCGGCGGTGATCCCTCCCATATACAGCCAATGCACCGCCTGAACAGCCAGTGCGGTCCGGCCACCAACCACAGCGGTTGCCACCTACAGGCTGGCAGAACACCATTCACCCCCCACCATTTTATGACATAGCAGACCGCCAGGATTTCTGGGGTGGGACCACTGCCACGAAAAGCATGGTGGAAACGACCCATATAAAAGGAGAGAGTCACCTCAGGGACACAGAGGAGTCAGCAGCCACCATGGAACCTGAACTAGAAGCCCTGCTGATGCTGTACCATGCAATGGGAGTTCAGGAGCAGCAATGCCAACGACGACGGTGAGTACAGCCGCCTAGCACACAAGGGAGCAAGGGGAGAGTGACATACCCACACGCACAACACACACCACACATACATACCACACACAGAGAACAATCCACTGAAGAGTACAACAACAATAGAAGCCAGAAGTAAAAAAACATGCCAGGACAAATACCTTTGGTCCAACTTTGTAATCTGGTGGGAATAGCGATCACAGAACTAAATCGAACTATATACACAAAGAGCCATTGGCCAGTCCAAAAGTGTCCATGCTGCTACACATGGCAACGTGAGATGCCCAACTTGACAACTGACAGGCCAAGTGACTCCAATGGGCAGGGACATCAATGTGGAAGGCAGGCACCTCGGGGGGTTCTTAGATGGGGGGGTCTTTGGATTTGGGTTTGGGAGGGGATGGGCCTTTCCTCTTCTGTTTAGGGGCCGGAGGAGTGTGCTTGGAGCGGAGGTCCTAGTGGCTGTCCTGTGGCCCGTAGTGGGAGGTGTCTTAGCAGGGGAGGGACATGTGTCACACCAGGGGGGCCATGAGGGGATACGGAGCTGGAGGTACTGGCCTGGGGGAGCAGGACCTTCCTTTTCCAGACAAGAGGGGGTGGGTCAAAGCGGGTAAGGAAAGGTTTTGTAGGTGTTGTGGGGCGGACTGTGGGAGGAGGTTTGGGAGTGGATGTAGAGGGAGTGGTTGTAGGAGGAGTAGGTGTGCTGGACTGGGTTGCATTTGCATGTACAGTGTGTGTGTGTGAGGTGAATGGCTGTTGAGTATCTGAGTGGGAGCGTTTATGTTTCTTTGAAGGGGAAGGGCAGACAGAGTGGGAGAGGACAAACAGGTCATGTGCATGTAGTTTTTGGTGGTGTCTGCAATGGTTGACTGCCTACAGAGATGGATCTCAGGAGATGAATAGCCTCCTCAGTGAGGGCAGCAGGGCTGACTGGGATAGGGGCTGAGGTGCCTGCTGTGAAGGAGACACTCACCCTCCTGGGTGAGTAGGCACGGGCAACTGAGTGGGGGGCTACTGGGAGGGCGGTGCTGGTACGGGGATGGCAGTAAATGATGTAGCTGGGGGGTCCCAGATTGGTCTGCCACCACCAGAGAGCTTCCATCAGAGGAGGTATCTGAGTCAGTAGTAGTAGCTCCTGTCTTCCCCGTGGTGCTCCCCTTACCGTCCAACCCACTTGTCCCCTCAGCGCTGGTTGACACTTTTTCCTGGGTCCCGTGGGCTCCAGCTCCCCCACTCACTTGTGCCCCGGCTTCTTTGCCAGATGATGCTAATGCACACACGGACAGGAGAAGAAAAGGAGAGAGGATGGGGAGAAAGAAAGGAAGCACTGGGTCAATCACAGCACATATGGCATACACATCACAATGACTCACTGGAACTAACACTGTGCAGTAACAACCACAATACCAAACCATTGCCTGGGAACAACAGCTTAAATGTACTCAAACACTATCATCTGCACACCTACTGGACTCACTGAAACACGTCTGCCTAATGATAAAGGCACAGCTACACAATTCCGACCAAGTGACTGCACAACGTGCAATTGCCAGGTCACACCACCTAAGCACTCAACATCAGAACATCACAACAACACCAGTGAGTCAGGATGTAGGTCTCAGATGAAAATGGAATACCAGCTAATTGCCAATACCAAATGTACATACGACTCACCATTGCCAAGCAGGACTCTACAAGATCAACTACACTGGCATTTAGGAGTGTACACTAACTACAACCTTGCACCCAAACACCATGGCACGCAGCAGGAAAGAATTCAACACAGCGTGTACTCACCCCCTTGTGGCTGCTGTGCTGTCTTCAAGCACCCATCCAACTCTGGATTGGCCACCACCAGTATGCGGGCCATTAGTGGGGTCAGGGTCCGACAGGCACCCCTCCCTCATTGGGAGGACATCCCCAGCTGGGCCTCTGCAGTCTTCAGGGCCCAGCATTGCAGGTCTTTCCACCATTTCCTACAGTGGGTGCTCCACAGGCTGTGGCCCCCCACACTTGCTTGGCAATGGCATGCCAAAATTCCTTTTTCTGATAGAAGTGGACCTGCATAAGGAACACAGAAAGAAAGACACCACGAACTCCACACCACATTCTGTTACAGAAATGGCGTACATACTGCATAGCTCCCACATTAACCATACACATTACTCGTACCTCTGCGTACATATTGCATGCAGCATAAATACACTCCCCAAATGACACACTGCCTGCACATACATACATCTACTTAGAGCCATGTTGCATTCAAAGTACCTAAAAGGTGCTCACCTGTTGATTTGGAGGCCCATACAACTCTCCATACAAGTGTAGGACCCATCCACAAGCTTCTCAAGTTCTTCAGATGTGGAGCCTGGGGCCCTATCCCCTGTAACACAGGCCATTGTGGAGTCCAGACACAGGACACAGCAGCACACGCAGTGGAGGTGTTGTTATGGTGAAAGTCAGGAATCGAGTTAAGTGGAATACAGAAAATGACAGTCATGTCCACACCGGTGAACAAAGTAACCACCAGCAGTGATTATCATTGGCCCCTGTGCTCCATAGACTTCCATGTTAACCAATGAGGAGTTGCACGGAGGTGCAGACCACCCCCCGCCATGACACCAAACGCCAGCGGAGTGAGGTCACTTCCACCTGTCTCTGCATGCAGGACAGGCGGTTACCATTTCCTGATGTTGGTACTAATGGCGGTCAATTCAATGTGCATCATGGGTACCAATGGTACACACCAAGGCAAATCATATCCGCTACATACTTCGATTTGGTTGTAGACTCTGGCACTCACATCAGATCTCATACCAATGCACTGCTTTTAGACGAGTATGTGACAGAACATGAACAAAGGCATGCTACAAATCACGACACACGACTCCGACTACATCTGTGAAACACATGGCAATGAATAGTATGTATCAATAAAGTAGTCTGTTTGCATGTAGAGGACACCGATGCAAATTACAATCATTGTTTGTATGAATTGGATGTGACTGCTCTGTGTACTGTGATGTTGTGTGTCCATCCTTCCTGTTGTCACACACGTCTGATGTTTGGTTCAATTAGATACCAACCAATGTGGAGGAGAAGGCATGCACCCATGTACAGACTTGGCTATCAACTGGACAGGGCCACAATCACTGAACTGTGTCAACAATTGGAGCCAGATCTAATTCCTGCTATTTGTAGTACTACAGCAATAATCCCTTCAGTACAGATGCTGTCAGTGCTCCACTTCCTGGCCAGTGGTTCTTTCCAGGTGACTGTGGCCTTGGCTGCAGGTATGTCACAGTCAATGCTTTTCAAATGTGCTAAGCAGAGTTTTGGCTGTCTTGCTGAAACACATGAGCAGCTATATCTCATTCCCCAATAGTGATGATTTTCTCACTGTGAAGTCTGCATACTACACCATGGGGCACATACCACATATGACTGGGGCCAATGACGGGACCCATAATGCCTTGATCCCTCCCAGGACAAATGAGCAGGTTTCTTCATACAGAAAACCCAAATTGCCACAGTTAGTTCCTTTAGCTATCTGGGTGTCCTATCTTCAAGCAATGGGTCCCGGGAACAGCACATTCACATGGGTAGAAATGAAATGTGTAGGAACTCACATGGTATCTTTAGATTTGCCAGTAAATTAGGAAGTCACCCTATAACAGCTATAGTGGATATCTAAAGGGCCAGACTTCTATCTATGGAAGTCCATGGGGCAAGGGTCTGGGGTCATACTAAGAGCACCCCCCCCTGAAAATAGAGGAAATTGTTTTCCTAAAACGGTTACTGTGCTTACCTACCTCAGCATCTAATTGGATTATACATTAGGAGGCAGGCCTCCAGTATGTGGAGGATGTGTTACAAGTGAGCCCCTTGGTTTTATGGTAAAGTATTTGGACCAAAGATGAAACAGTTTTCATTTAACAGCTTATCGCAGATTGTTTAAAATTGGACAATGCCTTATGTATCCCATGGCTTGCTTATATTGATTCCTCTCTTACAACTTTGCTTAACATAACCATTAAATTAGACCCAGAAGAGTGCTGACACTTTCAAAGAAACTTATCAAGGATATGTTCCTGCAATTTAGGCTGGATGGCAGGAAAGACAGTGAAAGGACAAAATCTACAGTTGGTGTATATGTCCTTTTCCATTGAAGAAAGTAGCAAAGGATATGTATCAAGTGTTACTAACATGCAGCATCGTTTGACCCTGACAAGATTTAGACTGGGAATGGTGCATCACTTAGTAGTGTCGCATAGGTTCTCATTATACTAATGAGGCTAATGGATTTGGGAGACAGGATCACATGGATTGTAGGTACTAAGTATGATTCCACACCACATGACGCCTGTCGGCCTAATCCGGGTTCTCCAGCTAACAAGCAGCGCCTCATCTCTGGCCGAGATGATTGTGGCAACCGGGCACATGACAAGAATGACTTCTAAGGGGAATCATGGTGGATCAGATCACATCCCTTTCTCTCAGTTACCAAAATGTCTTATACAGGCAAAGACAACAGAGGCAGAATATAGTTCAATAAGGATTCATCTTAGATAAAAAAGCATGTATTGCAATAACTAGGATGATAAAACACAATAAAAACAAGCAGGTGACAAACAGAGTAAACCACAAGAAAAGTCCTACCATACTATCACCAGGAGTGATATATATTTCTCCTACCTATACCATATTTGAGCACAGGGTAATAAGCCTAATCTGCCCTTCAGGTTTCCCACCTGGGGGCACGTCATCCCTCATACCTGGAGGAAGAAACCTGTAGTCTAGAGAGACACCGACCCCATGCAGATCAAGGGTCCGGCCGTCTAATCAAGTAGCTTTAGCGAAGCAATCAGCAATCAGCATACAGTTGTGGTCATCTGGCTGTAATCTTCCGCTAACGTGTTTAAGACAAAGGGGTGTTTTAAAATAAAACAGCTGACGTTCCAAGAAATTGTCCCCACATATGAGTGTGTGTTTTCTGTGACTGTTGGAGATGAAGCATACCACGTTTGTCGGCAACCCTATCTGATTGTAGCCTTGGAGAAAGCACAAAGTGAAATAAATGTCCTACTAAGAATGAGATGTTTTCCTAGGTGAAAGTGCAATGAGATAAAGAAAATAAAACAGCACCGCAAATGTGGCTATTGCTAGTAAAATAAAGCAATGCTGAATAATATGCAACTGGATTAAAGTGCACAATGGCAGGCCTAGTAAGCTAAACCAACATGTCTAAAACATGTTGTGTTCCCTAAAATGAGGACTTGTCCTAATGAAACGGTCCGTGCCCTGGGGATGGGGTTAGCAAGCAGAGTACCTTGCACTTTATGCTATTCTGTAAATTCTATGTACACCTTAGGATTCTTTATCTCCAAACTCTTTTAATTGCTCACAATGTAAGAACTCATATGGCCGCATTGGATTTTTTGTTTGATCTAAATAACGCCCATTTCTATTAAAAGGCGGAGCTATATATTTTAAATGCCATCCATGTAAGGAAAAGCCTCTCTTTCTAGAATCTGTACAGTTTGGATATGAGCAACTAGATGTGCTGTGTTTTGTTTTGATTGTTTTTAATTATTTATGAGAACTGATTTTATGACCTTTATTGGGATTGTGCACAACAAATTTATTTATTTATGTACTTTTATGGCTATTTTCTATTTGCCGAATAAAGTTGATAAATCAGAAATGAGCAGGATTACAGAAATGGAAGAATTACCATTCAATAAATGTCCAGATGGTGTGCCTTGCTGATCAGTACATTTCCCACGTTACTGCCAAGTTTCCAGGATCTGTGCATGATGCCTATGTATTGAGGAATAGCAGCATCCCACAGATGATGGCACAACTACAGAGAGAGAGAGTGTGGCTCATAGGTGAGCTTGAGGTATCACCCAATGAATGTCACTGGATGCCACCTGGAGTTTTCCTCAGTGCTATTGTTCATAAGTAATGTGTGTCTCTCACTACTTCCAGGTGACTCCGGCTACCCAAACCTATCCTGGCTGTTGGCCCCAGTGAGAAATCAAAGTACAGGGGCAGAGAAGTGTTACAATGAGGTAAATGGTCGGACCAGAAGAGTCATCGAAAGGACTTTTGGCCTAATGAAAGCCAGATTCAGGTGCCTCCATATTTCTGGTGGATTCCTACTCTACGCCCCTGGCAAGGTCTACCAGATAGTGGTGGCCTGCTGCATGCTGCACATTTCGGCCCTCAGACACAATGTGCCATTCCTGCAGGAGGAGTGGGGAGACAATGCACCTGTGGCAGCAGAGGACACTGAAGACAGTGAAGAGGATGGGGAGGAGGAGGGTGTGGACAACAGGACACATCTGATACACCACTACTTTCAATGACACTCAGGTAAGACTGTACTTCTGTTCATTCCTCCATTACAACATAGTGCCGTGTGGCTGTTGTGCTGTGCCAAACACAAATCTGTGCATTATTTGACCTGACACTGTTCCATCTGTGGTCAGTTGTGCCAGTGTTATGGTGATAGTGATCAAGATTATTCAGCCCATGCAATGTATCAGTATTTTAGCATCTTCAAATACATTCCCACAGAAAACTGTGTCCTCATTCCATACAGTGCTTAGCATTTGTTGCTGGGAATGTTACGTAAGTTACAATGTGCATACACAACCGCTCTGTGACTTCATTTTCCCTGACAGTGTGGCCCTGACTAGGTGGTCCAGAGGAGGGATTGGCATACTGACTACATGGCATAGCTAATACTGGGGTATCTTGTGGGAGGGCCTGAGATGAGTTGTTTCACCTCACTTATGGTGTATGGAGTCAATTGCTGTGCAAATCTCTAAGTTGGAGTGACCAGCTGAATGTAGGATGTTATGTTACAGGGGCTCATGTTGCTCTACTTCCTTTTCATCTCATTTAAATGTCACTCATGGTTTCCCTTTTTGCAGATGTTGGTGTGGTCACTACTATGAACTCATGCAATGCCTACAGACTGCTTTCACACAGTTTAGTGGATGGTGACCTGTGGTATGCTCTCACACTTGTTGTGTGTACTCCAAACTGCCTGTCCATTGGATGGATTCTCATTTTATGTTACATATGCACAGTATAATACAGGTCAAGACATTGCATATTGTTGAAATTAAAGCATGAATCCTTCAGTTGTGTTTAAGTGTCTTTATTGAAATGACAAAACGGAAGGGATAGTGCAATACAGTGGGATGATGGTGGACGAAATCTGCAGTGTAGTGCCCCAGTTAGTTTGTAGCACAGGTCCAGTATCCATGAAGCCATAGGAAAAGGAGCAATGGCAGTCCAAAGTAAATTATGCGTCTCAATGGCTCACAAGTGAGACATGTAGAAGAGGCTCACTTCCTGGCAGTGGTTTTGGTTTTGGCTACAGTGTCTGGTGTCTGTCTGGGTCACAGGAAATGTTTGTGGGGTGGTCTTTCTGCTGCAGAGGGAGGGGTGCTGATGGTCTGTGAGTCCTGTGACAGGGCCTCCTGCCCACTAGCTCCAGCAGATTGGGAGGGCTGGTCAGTACACTGGCTAGTGGAAGGGGCCCACTGGTGTGTTGTGTACTCATGCATGATGGTAGCCATATCACTGAGCACCCCTGCAATGACCTCCTGGTGGTGTTTCCCCTGCAGCCTCTGGTTCCCCTGCAAGATGTTAAGTACCTGGCCCACCCTTTCATGGAATTTCTGGTATGCTCCCAGGACATATCAGTGCCTCCTGATAGGTCAGTTTCCTGGGTTGGTAACCCCATGGCACACAGATATCCTCCCACTGGCCCTGGCCCCCTGTGCCTGTGTCCCCTGAATTGTGTGCCCACTCCCACTGACTGTGAGGTGTTAACTCGGGTCCCTGTACAGGTGGTTACACTGTTGATGGACGTGTCCTGGGGACAGAGGTTTGAGGACGTTGGGTGGCTGCTGTGGTAGTGGAGTCCGATGCAGGGTGCTTTGGGGTGGACTGAGTGTTGCCTGTGGTGTCTGACTGACCAGTAGTGCCAGTTGGGCCTGGGAGTTCTTCCATATCCAGACATCCAGAGTTTCTGTCATCACTAGGGCCTTCTTCTGGTGGAGCACTGGAATGACGTGGCACATGCTGCCAGCTGGTATTGGCAGGGGTAACTGTGGACATGTATGATATTTGTTAAATTCATTCTCAGAAACATATTCTGCATTTCTGGGTTTTCCTATGGGATGGGTGTGGTTTTTCCACCTTTGGTTTGTGTATGGTGAGGCATTGTGGGATTGGTGGTGCTACACGCTGCCCAAGCATTACTGATTTGTGTGAATGCTGACCTTGGAGAGGTGTGCTTGAAATGAGTAGGGCATGCAGGGGTGAATTGTTGAGGGTGATTATGGGGGTGGTTCTCTGTTTGGGATGGAGTAGGGTGAAGGGAGATAGGGTAACGGGGAGACATGCCATGCAGGTGTTGGTGATGGTGGGAAAGTAATGGTGACTTACCAGTGTCCGGACCTCCAGTGATTCCAGTGAGGCCATCGGAATGCAGGATAGCCAAGACTTTCTCCTCCCATGTTGTCAACTGTGGGGGAGGAGGTGTGGGTCCACCACCAGTTTTCATGACAGCAATGTGGTGCCTGGATGCCATTGCATGAACCTTCCCCGTAGGTCTTTCCACCTCTTTCTGATGTCATCTCTTGTGCATGGATAGGTTCCCACGGAGTTCAACTTGTCCACAACTCTCCGCTATAGCTCCATCTTCCTGGCAATGGATATCTGCTGGACCTGTGCACCGAACAGCTGTGGTTCTATCCTAACGATTTCGTCTACCATGACCCGCAACTTCTCGTCAGTGGAACATGCCAATTGTGTAGTGGGTGTATTGTGCAGAGGGTGCAATGTTTTGTCGGGATGCAGGTTGTTTGAGTATGTGGGATGCTGTGAAGTGGTGATTGTGGCCAGTATTGTTGTGTGTGTTAGGTGTAGAGGTACGGTGTGTGGTGTGTGGTGCATGAAGGGTGTATAAGTGGTTGTGATTTGTGTGTGCATTTCTGGAAATGTGTGGGCTTGCAACGTGTAGCTAGATTTGCGCATTAGCAAAGAATTGTGGGTTGTGTAGGGGTGTTTTATAGTGCTGTTGGTGGGTGTGTACGGTGTATGTATGTGTGTCAGGTGTGGGTTTTTCATTCTTGCCAATGTTGGCTTCTGTTGGTGTGGAGTAACCAAATCAACAATGGGGGTCCGTACCGCCAATGGGTAACTACCATTGAGTGACCGCTGTGGTGATTCGTGGGTCATTATTTGGAGGATGGTGTGGTGTAGGCGTGGTGGGGAGGGTGGTGGGACCGACTCTCTCATGCCTTCGTTGGGTCTGGCGGGATTGTCCTTTTGGCTGCTTTCTGGCGGGTTTGTGTTTGTGACTCTTGTTCTGGCGGTGGATTGCGGCCTATGCAGTGGTCTTTTGGCGGCTGTCACCATGGCGGCCTTGTGGTACTGAAAATTCTGGACCCGTGTTATAAACGTCGTCGTATCACAACGATTTTGGTATCAGCAGACCGAGAATGATTAGAATAGTATGCACAAGCATTGTATTCATATTCGGGTAACGAAATCACCCGAATATCAGAGTTTCCGTCCTGAACCCTCGTGTTCCATTTAAACGACAGCCATTTTTGTGATTGCCCTCACATAGGCCAATGTCTAATGCTGAAAACGAGTCTGAAGGACACGTACACCTTTGCTGACTCCTCTGTGAGCTGGGCAAGCTGACTCCACTGCCTGAAGCCAAACCTGTTCGGCCAGTTTCTTTCCCAGTGGCCGAATGAGATTAGTATCAAGGCACAAGACATCATAAACCTTTCATCACACACAAACCATGCCTAATCTTACACACACCTGTCCCTGTTTCTTTCTTTATGACTTGCTTTACAAGGAGGAGGTGCCCGTTTATATTGGGGGTCCGTCGATATCTGATGAAAGTACTAAGCCTTGCCGGGTAATTGATTGAGGGCTGGACAAACTGAAATATGGGCTTGTCATCATAACCCTGCTATTTCTTTGTAGTGAAAATATGTGAATGGTCAACTGTAAAATAAGGAATGTTTGCCTAAAGCATAATATTTTGTATAAAAGAGAAGGTTAGCTTTGCAAAGGGAGCAGTCTCCTGAGAATATACACTGTGTTGTACTTCTAGGATACCTGTTACTGGCTGCAGCCAATAAACAAGATCTTTGACTTCACCAAGAAGACTCTGGGCCTGATTCTAACTTTGGAGGATGGTGTTAAACCGTCCCAAAAATGGCGGATATACCACCTACCGTATTACGAGTTCCATAGGATATAATGGACTCGTAATACGGTAGGTGGTATATCCGCCACTTTTGGGACGGTTTAACACCGTCCTCCAAAGTTAGAATCAGGCCCTCTGTGTTTCTGTAGTCTGAAACAGGAAGGACTCGAAGTCTTAGGGTGTGTTCCCTGGCACCACTGGGTTCTGAAAAACCCAGTACTTCAGCCTTCGGTAAAGACCACCAAAGTCATAATGAGGGCCTTGATGTTAAAGCATCAAACACCAGCAATGGTATAAAGGCATGTGGACACTTCCTAAGAGCTAGACCATTGAGCCAGTTTTTGCATACGCAGATGCTTCTAGAGATGATGACATTCTGTCTGAGTAAGAGCATCTTTATGTTTGATAAGGCTTTGTACAGACAGATGCAAGGGGCAGTGATGGACACCTGCTTTGCCCCCAGCTGTGGGAATCTACTCACGGGCTGGTGGGAGGAGCAGGTGTTCATTGCACCAGAATTTACTCATGACACTGTAAAAGTGATATTGTGTCTTCACTTCACTAATGACCTTTTTTGATCTGGCAAGGCAATGAGAATGAGGCCAGGGAGTTTGTTGAGTGCTTGCATAAAAATAACTAAAGCTTAGAACTAACAGTCAACTTCCGTAAACAGAGTATACTGTTTCTGGATGTGGGAGTAACAGCTAAAGAGAATAAGGTGGCCATAAAATTATATTGTAAATCTACAGCAGGTAACAGTCTCCTGCATGCAGAGAGTAGTCACCCTAGTCAACTCAAATGGACCATCCCATATGGAGAATTGATTTGAGCCAAAAGAAACTACAGTGAGGAGGTGACCTTTGAAGTAGAGAAACAGAACATGTGTGAAAAGCTCTGCCCAACGTGGTTAGCCCAAGTGGGTGCTGGACAAGGCAGTACATAAAGTGGACACGTGCACCAGAACAGAGATCATTTTTGGCCCTAAGCAAAAGAATGAGATCCCAGGAGAAGGGATCAGCTCAAGAATCATTACCACATGCAATGCCAAATGTGGCAATGTGCGTAAAATCTTACTGGGATATTTTACGATGTGATTCCATAATAAGTGGTATTATAGAGGAGCGACCCAGAATAGCATACCGGAAAACAAGGTCCCTCAGGCATACATTGATGAAAACAGATGTTTGTATTGAAACTTCTAGATAAGATATATTAGGTGAATCACTGCATGGCGAGGGCGCAAGTTATAGTGGTTTTGAATGTTTAAAATGTGAGCCTAACTATGATGTCCCTGTAGCCTTTCATTTTTTAAGTGAATTTCCATGTTTTTTAAAATTCTTTTTCCGGAATGTAACATCCCTGTAACCGTAGGTTTTTTCAGTGAATTTCTATGGTTTTCTAACATAAAGTAATTTTCATTAGTATACGTTAATCCAACCACTGCCATGGAGGCGGTTGGCTGCAGGGCTGGCCAGTGGCCAGGCCCTCTTGCCAACCCCTATAACCACCCAACCCTGTACACAGCTGTGCACAGTGGGTTTTAGCCGCAGGGCCTCCCCTGTGGCCAGAACCTGGGGCCAACCCCTACACCAACCAAACCCTGCAAGGCCAACCTTGCCCAGGCTGATCTCTGCCCCCGGGACTCCCCATCCTCCTCCCCCAGGGCCCAGCCCAAACATTTAGGACCATATTTATACTTTTTTAGCACTGCATTTGCGTCATTTTTTTACGCAAAAGTGGCGCAAACTTGCAAAATACAACTGTATTTTGTAAGTTTGCGCCACTTTTTGCGTCAAAAAGTGGTGCATATGCAGCGCTAAAAAAGTATAAATATGGGCCTTCATTCTTTTGGGGTTGGAGGGCTGCGCAGACCCCCCCTACCCAGGTGGATCTCCACCCGTGGGACCCCATCCCCTGGCACCAAGCCTAAATATTAATATTTTTAGGGGGGGTGTGGTCTCCCTCCCCAGGGACAGTCTTGCTCCCAGGGACTCCATCCCCCCAGGCCTGGCCTCCACATGAATTTTCTTTGAGGAGCAGAGGCTGTGCAGCCACCCTCCCCAGGCCGTTCTCGGCCCCAGGGATCCCACCTCCCAGCACCCGGCCTAATTATTGGGGTTTTTTTGGGAGGGGAGCGCATGGCCAGCTCTGCATGCCATACTTGGCCCCAGGGACCCTGTCCCCTGGAGCCCGGCCTAAATATTATTATTTTTTAGGGGAGGGGGCCACACTTTCCCTCTTCCAGGGCCGATCTCAGCCCTGGGGACTCCATTCCCCCGAGGCCCGGGCATGTGACCTGGGAGCCCCCAGGGTACTCAGTCACAATGTTGGGGACATCGGGGTGAGCCTGAAGACCCACACAGTCCCAGCTTGCTCTCCACCTTCTGTGGGAGCCAGCACTGCTGTCACAGAGAGGGAGCTCTGTGAGAGCAGTTTCTTCTGTGTGCCTGCTTGCCTCTCAACAGGCAGCCAGACAGAGGAAACCTCCTCTCTGATGAAGGAAAAGCTGTTTGACAGCTTGTCCTTCATCAGACCAGAGTGTTTGCTGTGACCTGGTGGTAGCTGTCAAAGCTGCCGCCAAGCCACAGCAAACACCTATGTCCCGGGGTGGACACCCAGGGATAGAGCAGGAGCCGTCCTGGGGGGTGGTGGTCCCCAGGGCCATCAATGGCTCCTCAGGGCCCCCCTCCCACAAAATAGATCCAGGGAGGTGGTGGTCCCCGGGGTTGCTGGGGTCCAAAATGGACCTCCTTTCTATTTTTTAGTGTTTGCCCTGGGGAGGTGGGGTTCCCAGGGCTGCAGAGGTGCAGTGTGGGCTCCTGCATAGAATTAACTTGAAGCCCCGGGGAGGTGGTGGTCCAATCTTAATTTACTAACATTCCCCAGGGCACCACTAGTAGTTCACTAACTGGTCTAGTGTTTGTATTCTGCTACTCGTACAGTGGTCCTAACTGGTTTTAATTGTATTGAGGATTCTCAAGGTACAGCAAGATGCTACACGACTAGGAGTTTCTTCTCTAAGAGGGAATTCCCCTACAGGTATGAATTGGTCTCCTTTTTTCCCGATAACGGTGTGGTAATGCCACCCCGTGTCCTTGCTCTAATCTAGAGGAATCACTGAAGTTCCCCTGTGGCACCTTTAGTAACTCAGTAATTGTTCTAGTGTTGATTTTCCTTCACTTGCACAGCTGCTTGTACCAGCTTCAATTGAGAGGACCATTCTCATGGTCCAGCAAGACGCTGCCTGTCCGGTTGTTTTTCCTGTAAGATACATTTTTCCCCTATAGGTAAGACTGGGTCCTTTTTCTTTGACAACGCTGGGAGCTCCTTTGTGATCCCACATTTACTGATTTTATGTTTTATAGTTTACTCTTGGTTGTACCATGGATTGATTTATTCTGCTATTTGAAGGCACCAGTTTAGGACCTACAGAGTTCTGTGGTCCTCCTTGGCACTCTGTCCTTCATAGTGCAATTGTGAGCTCTATTTTCCCTCTTCATTCCTCCATGTTTAGGCTTCCTGTGGTATTCTGTTTGTTGGGGAAACATTTATGTATGCAAATTGTAATTCAAGGTTCAGGTAATTATATCTTGCCCCTTTACGCTTCGTTTATTTATGTTATGTGAAATGGTATCTTCCTGCTCTCCCTGCTCTTAGAACGGTACTGCCTGGAATGTGGGGATTGGAGGCAGTTAAAGAAGGAGCTGAGCAGGAGCGGCTGGGGTCTTTCATTATTCAGGACTTGAACAAATAAACAAGTGTTCTATTTTTTTAATTGGTATTTTTCTTATGGATTTACCTCATTTTGGCGACGAGTGACTTTTTGACCCCAGGACCTGCTCTCATCTGAGCTTTTAAACCAGAGCTATTCATGCTGTTCGACATTGCTGGTTTCCTAGGCAACGGCTGAAGCTGAAGGGATTTCCTCTCCTAAGGCCGTTAGAACTGAAGGATCTGTGTTTACTTTAGGCCGTCTTCGCCTATTAATTGACAGAGGAGGAGAAGGAATTCAGATGAGTTTCATTTCATCTTGGCCACCTGCCAATATTTACTTTGAAGCTTAACACATTGTGCTATCCCTGCTTCAAACAGAATTAGCTCATGGGAGCTAGGTATTGATTTTGGCTGCCTGCCAACAAAAGAGTGTTCAGCTGAAAATATCAAGAAAGGATTTAACCCCTGTGATGTTGTTTTGGCTCCCAGCCAATGTTTACATTTCACAATTATTAGAGCTGCTGTGCTTCTAAGAAGACTGTAGGAGCTTGGTATTTACTTTGGATGCCTGCCAACATGACTCTTGAAGTGTTCTGCTGAACTTGATAATTACCTTGCTTCATTGTGTTTAAGAAAAGTTGGGTATTTATCTTGGCTTTGGGCCAATGCTTCTATCTCAGCATTAAGGTTCTGTTGCTAGGCAACGCACAAGCTTTAGCAACCTCACTAGCAAGTGCTGTAAGACTATTGTTTTTTTTTTCCTCTTTGTTTTCAACTATGTATTCTTTTGATATGCTCTGCTTTGTTACACATGATTATTAACATTTAAGGCAGTTTTACATTTCAAAGGGTTGCATTTAAGTAAGAGTATATCTGAGAGAATGCAGAATATAACACCGCCCCCCTTTTTCTTGTCTTTACCTGGTGATCCACCTATACCATGGAGTAAATGGAAAAAGGTTTTTCTTACATACATTCGAGTTTGTGGCAGAAATTTATCTGCAGACCGGAAAACTTCTATTCTCCAACATTGTCTGGGTGCAGAAGGTCAGGAGATTTTGGAGAATTTACCGGTAATTGATTCACCAGATGGAGCGGAAGGCGACACAAATTTGAATGAGTTTGAATTAACTTTGCTCAGGTTGGATAGACATTATCTCCCTAAAGTGTCCATTATTTTACAAAGGTACTACTTTGGTAAATGTAAGCAAAGTGAAACTGAGACAGTGGAGGATTTTGTGACTGCTTTGCGTAAATTGGCTGCCCAATGTAAATTTGGTGACACTTTGGAGGAGCGCATTAGGGACCAATTTATGCTGGAATGTAAGAGCGACAAGATTAGAGAAGCCTTGTGGTCCAAAGGTGATCCAAATTTGGATGAAGTTATAATGGTGGCAAAACAAATTGAACATTCTGAACTTTGCATGGAAAACTTAAGAAAATCTAAAAATGCCTTGAGGGATATCCAGTTAGTTGAAACCAAGGTGGCAACAAAGAAACCGACTGGATCACTCAAATCTAAACTGTTATGCTATAGGTGTAATTCTTCATCACACTTAGCCAAAAGCAAGGATTGTCCAGCAATTAACATGTTATGTAAAAAATGTGGTAAAAGAGGGCATTTTGCTAGATGTTGCAAGTCAAGTGAGAAGAAAATGGTTGTGGAAAGTGAATGAAATTGAATATGCTTTCAGTGATGAAGAGGAAGAGAAGTCGTTTGTGTTACAGGTTGTTAATGATGTAAATTGTATTGCCAGGGTAAATTGTGATTATCCCATTGATGAGGTTGATGTAAATGGGATCAAGGTTTCCATGATGATGGATTCAGGCGCAAAGTTAACCCTGATTTCGGAGTCAGATTATTTGAAATACTTTGTCAACAATGTGACTCTTCTCCCTCCGGATGTTATGCCGTTTAGTAATGGTGGGAAACCTATTGAGTTAAGAGGGTACTTTGAGGCTAAGATCACGTTCAAGGGAAACGTAATTGAAGGAAAAATATATATTCCTGTTGTGGGTGACACGATTTTGGGATGGCCTCATCAAAAATTAATTAATATTATATTGAATCCTAATGCTAACCCTCAAGTTCAAGTGCAGAAGGCATGTATGGAGGGTGAAGATCTCAAGAATGAATTTCCTGAGGTATTTTCCAACAAAATTGGGTGTGTTAAGGGCTACAAGCATCGCATTGTACTTAAGAAAGGAGCAATACCTGTAATGTGCAAAGTTAGAAGTATACCCTTTAGTGTAAGGGACAATGTGAGAAAGGAACTTCAGAGATTAGAATCAGAAAGTATCATTGAAAAAGTTGAGGCTGCGGAATGGATTGCACCCATTGTGGTTGCCTCTAAGGTCAATGGAGACATAAGATTGTGTGTGGACTTGCGCAATTTAAATAAGGCAGTAGTTGAAGACAGGTGTCCCTTACCCAACATAACTGAAATGATAAGTTCGTTAGGTAATGCTAGATTTTTCACTACTTTGGATCTCAGCTCGGCTTATCACCAGGTTCAGCTTTGTGAAGAATCTAAAGTGTTGACTTCCTTTATCACTCCTTTTGGTGTTTATAAATTCAACCGGATGCCGTTTGGTCTATGTTCTGCGGCTTCGGTCTTCCAAAGACTCATGAATGAGCTTCTTGGTGAGTTGCCTTTCGTGAATTTTTTTCAAGATGATGTTCTCATATTCTCCAGTACTCTTGAACAACACAGAACATCTGTGAGGAGTGTGCTCAACATTTTCCGGAACAAAGGTATAACTCTTAAAGGGGATAAGTGTAAGTTTTTTTAAAATGAAATCTCTTACCTTGGACACATGATTACTGCAGAAGGTGTAAAGCCGAAAGATGATCTAGTGAAATCTATTATCAAGCTTACTGTACCTGAAAGTAAGTCTGATGTGCAGACGTTCTTGGGAATGGTGGAATATTATTCTAGGTTCATTCCTGATCTAGCTAAAAGAACTTGTGCTATCAGAAACTTACTTAAAAGTCGATCTGTATTCATGTGGGACTCAGAATGTCAAAGGGAATTTGATGACTTGAAAGAGAGCTTGTCATCGGCGCAATCCTTAAATAGTTTCCAACCTGGCCTTCCGTGCTCTATCACTACGGATGCATCTGAGAAAGGGTTAGGTTGTGTTTTGAAACAACTTAGTGGTGATGAGAACAAAACCATTGCTTTTGCGTCAAGGAGTTTACGTGGAGCGGAGTATAAATATTCTACCATTGAAAAAGAGGCTTTGGCAATTTTTTGGGCTATAAAGAAATTCAAACAATTTCTGTGGGGAACTAAATTTGTGGTGTGCACTGATCACAAACCACTACGTGAGATTTTTTAGAAGAAGGGTTTGGATAATGTTTCAGGTCGTATTTGTAAATGGATTGTGGGCCTACAGGATTATTTTTTCGATGTAAAGTATGTGCCAGGTTGTGAGAATAAAGCTGCAGACTGTTTATCCAGACTCAGAAATAAAGGAGTGGGAGAAGATGACCCTGAAAGTTCCTGGTGGGTAGATGAGGAGGTGAAAGTATGTGCTGTAACGGATGGATGTGTTACTGAGGAAGAATGGAAACAAGGAGTGGATGATCATGTTGAACTTTCCCGTGTGAGAGATTTACTTTCTGTTGGTAAGGTTTTAGATAAAAGTGAGAGTATAGGTAATGGTTTTGGTAAGATTTGGCATGAATTGTCCATTCAAAATGGAATTGTGTTAAGAGGGGAAAGGTTGATCCCGCCGTGCAATTTGCGTGAACGTATTATGGATCTTGCTCACAGTGGTCATCATGGGATCTGCAAAACTAAAGAAAGACTTAGGGGAGTGTATTGGTGGCCAGGGATGGATTTATCTATCGAGAGAAGGGTGCGTGATTGTGTGGAATGTAATGTTGCAGATAAATCGTTGAAAGTCAGAACTCAACCCATGATACTCAAAAAAATTCCCAGTGAGGTGTGGGATTCTGTATCTATTGACATTTTGGGGCCTTTGAATTATAAATCTCATTCGAAGTATGTGGTGGTCCTCATGGATGAGTTATCTAGATGGCCGGAAGTCAAGATTGTCTCTGAGGTGTCTTCTTTGACTGTTTTAGAATTCCTCACTGAAGTATTTAGTAGAGAGGGTAATCCTAAGTCTATTTTGACCGATAATGGAGTTCAATTCACATCCAAACTTATGTGTGAGTTCTTGAGGAAAAGAGGGATTTTACACAAAAAGAGTGCATTATATCATCCAGAAACCAATGGCATGGTAGAACGCTTCAACAGAACATTAAAAGAGACTATCCAGTTAGCTAATCATTTAAATTGTGATTGGGAGTATATGGTGAAGAAGAAGGTTGAGGAATATAGGTTCACCCCTCACACTAGCACTGGTCAATCTCCATTCATCATGTTCAGGAAACGTATACCTCACACTGTGATAAATCCACCGTGGGTTAAAAATTATACCAAGGAACATCTCAATTATGAGGGCAGGAGAGTTTCAGCAAGGAGTAAGCATTTGTCCTGTCAGGAGAAAAGAAAACTTGTGTATGATGCGAGAAAATCTGTAAAGGAGATGCATTTTGGGGTAGGGGAGTTAGTTAAAGTCAAATTACCAGGGAGAACTGGTGGAGGGCAGTCTCACTTTAGTAGAGTCTTTAAAATTATTAAAGTCTATAAAGGAGCGGTTAAATTGGATGATGGACGTGTATGGAATCTCAATAGAATTGTCAAAATAAAATAATGTGTATATATTAATAGTTATTTAGGAATCTCAATAGGAATGTCAAAATAATATTATGTATATATGTTTATAGTTATTTGTTTGAAGGGGAAAGATGGTGTGGTATTCTGTTTGTTGGGGAAACATTTATGTATGCAAATTGTAATTCAAGGTTCAGGTAATTATATCTTGCCCCTTTACGCTTCGTTTATTTATGTTATGTGAAATGGTATCTTCCTGCTCTCCCTGCTCTTAGAACGGTACTGCCTGGAATGTGGGGATTGGAGGCAGTTAAAAAAGGAGCTGAGCAGGAGCGGCTGGGGTCTTTCATTATTCAGGACTTGAACAAATAAACAAGTGTTCTATTTTTTGAATTGGTATTTTTCTTATGGATTTACCTCACTTCCCCACTGGTTAGTTGTACATTAATACCTTTTTGCCTTTGTTGAGTTTTACCCACCCAAGGCAATTATGTGAGACAGAGACCAATTGGTAGTGAAACTGCTTTCATCTAATCACTGTATCATGGTGCGATGCTGGGTTATTTTGAAAATCATACCTGATGACCAACTTTTCCATATTCTGCCATGCCTATTCTTGGGATTCATTACAGACAACAACCTGTGTTGAATGCATTTTGTTTGTCCTGATGACTACCATGAATTAAAAGTGGTTGAAACACCATCACCACATACCGGCAGTGTGAGACTTGGCATCCTTGGCATGGCTTCCGCTAATCTTTAGCCCTCTGACCTCCTGTTTACTCTCTTCATTTTTGCTGGCTTTTAGGATTCTGGGCACTTTATCACTGCTGCCCAGTGCTAAAGTGCAGGTGCTTTGTATTCTAAACATGGCAACATTGGCTTCTCCATAATTGTCATCTTTAATTTACTTGTAAGAGTGCTACATGTGCCCAGGGCGTGAAATGAAATGCTACTAATGAGCCTGCAAAACAGATTGTGCCACCCACTATATTAGCCTTTCAAACATGTTCCAGGCCTGCCACTGCAGAGCCATTTGTGCAGTCTTAAACTGCCATTTCGACCTGACAAGTGCACCCACTTGCCAGGCCGAAACCTTCCTTTCTTATTAAATGTAAGTCAACCCAAACGTAGACCCTAGCTACCCTCAAGGGCCAGGTGCACTGTATTTAAAGAAATGGACAGGCACTTTTAAGTTTAACATGTCCAGAGAGTAAAAAACCATCAAATTCATGTTTACTGTTACAAGGATTATCTCTCCCATGGGTTAGCATTTGGATTACCTTAAAACATCCTTTAAGTGTAATTTCCAAATGGGAAAACATAGAAATATGGATTTTGGTGTCTCTAGACTCACAATTTAAAATCACAACTTATGGTGAAGTCGGATTTTAAATTGTAAGTCTGAAAATGCCACTTTTAGAAAGTTGGCATTTTCTTACTTTAACCATTCAGTGCCTCTGTCTGTCTCTGAATCATGTCTGTGGTTGTTGACAGCTGAGCTTTGTACATTCCTTCTAGACAGTCACACACAAAGGGAGCTTGGGTGCGACATTTACATCCCGATGGCCCATCACCAGGCTGATGGGCTTTCTTGGGCTAGATGGGTGGGAGGAGTTAGCACTTACTTCTTCATAGGGCTGTGCCTCTCCTCACACAAGGGGCTGCATACCCCCCTGTAGAGTGTCTGGAACCAGGGAAGAGATGGGCAGGGACATTGTGATTTTCAAAAACCTCCTTTGAAGTCTCCCCCACTTCAAAGGCACATTTGGGTATAAGTACTGAACCCCAAAACACATCTCTACTGGAACCAAAGACACTCTGCCAGGAAGAAAGACTGCTGTGCTGCCAGAAGGGACTGCTACTCTGAAACTGCATTGCTGTCTTGGCCTACTGCTTGATATGCTGTAGGAGGGACTGCCCCTTTGCTACTTGTCTTGCTGTGTTGGCCTTCTTCCTGCTGCTGCCTACTGCTTCTTGCCTACAGTGAGAAGGATGGGACTTGCTTTTTACATCATTGAACCCAAGAGTCTCCAAGGACCTATTGGCTTGTCCTCTGTTCTACTGCAGTCTCAGGGACATCCAAGACTCTTTGCGACTCTCCTGGTGCTGAATTGGCACCAGTCCCTCACAACCTCAAGTAACTTTTTGACCTCTAGTGACAACTAAGCACTGCTTTCACATTTAGGTGGTCATTATGACCCTGGCGGTATTATAACCGCAGGGCCAAAATGACGGGAGCACCGCCAACAGGCTGGCGGTGCCTCCCGGTGTATTTTGACCGCGGCGTCGCACCGCCGGGGCCATTGCCGCCACAATGGCCCCGGCGGATGTAATCCGCCAAGGCAGCGCTGCTTGCAGCGCTGCCCTGGGGAATATGACCCCCCTACCGCCAGCCTGTTTCTGGCGGTTTGCACAGCCAGGAAGAGGCTGGAGGTAAGGGGTGTCCTGGGGCCCCTGGGGGCCCCTGCACTGCCCATGCCACTGGCATGGGCAGTGCAGGGGCCCCCTAACAGGGCCCTGTCCAGCTTCAGTGAAAAGCGCAACGGGTGCAACTGCAGCGGGAATGTCAAAATGGGGGCTGCGTGAGTGCGGCTGCATTGGCGGCCGCACAGCGGTTACCGCCTGGCGAGCGGCGGTAGCTGCCCGCCAAGGTCATAATGACCCCCTTAATCTTTAAAAATTAATATCTCTACTTCCATTTATTGTTTTTTTGTAGTTTTGGTCTTGTTTTCTAAGCTGGTGTTGAGTCTTTATGTGGTGTCTTTCACTGTGTTACTGTAGTTAAGTGTTGCACAAATACTTTACACATTGCCTCTTAAGTTAAGCATATTCTATGCTAAGCTACCAGAGGGTGAAAACAGGTTAATTCAGTAAGTGTAACTGGCTTACCCTGACTAAGATTGTGGTCCCTGCTTGGACAGGGTGCATACCCCTGCCAACTAGGGACCCAACTTCTAACAGGCACAAAAAAACGGTGGCTGTGTTATGATGATTTAGTAATGGACAGATTTCACCTAAGCACAATAACTGCTGGATATATTTTTCCCTTTTCACCATAGTTTCTGTTTTCTTTTAGTTTCACTTTGCACTATTGCTCCTGTTTCTTATAAGCACTAGGTGTTCACTTTACAATCTTTTAAACTCTCCCATTTTTATTCAGATTTGATGCTGTATTTTGTATATGCAATTTGAATGAATACAAATTGAATGTGATGGCTTTGGTCTGTTTTCTCTTGGCGCAAGTATGACCACTAATGTGGTACATGTTTAATTTTGTTAATTAATCCCTGTGGGATACTGCCATTTGATTTATAGTTCAGTAGGCAAGCGTTGGTTTTGGTGACGAGCCAATTATAAAGGCTTAAGGCCTGATGCTTTCTGTCTATTACAAAAAGCTACGCCAAAGGCAGCAGGGTTGAGTTATTAATAGTGAAAAACATATGTTAAAGACAATTGGCCATTATGAATATCTTATTACATTGGGTCAAAACCTGCAGACAGGTATCTTGTTACAGGGAACATGACAGATTCATGCACCAAGCAAGGGTTTTGGGGGTTTATTGTGTTTCCCCTGACAAACCATGGGGGTAGAAGATCTGTATTTAACAATCCTTGTTAGTCCTCTTAGGATGGGTTGCATATTGTTGTGCCACCTACATTTTACACATTTCTAATTTTACGTACAGCATTTAACTTTTTAGATCAAACCTGCTAGTTTTAGCTGAATGACAGGCTGGTGCAATAAAAAAAATCATAAACATCTCTAGAGGACTTTGTGTCAGGCCTTTTGAGTTATTGGTCTGTTTTGAGTGCCATTTGTATTCTGTTTGTGCCCATGACAGCATATAGCATGAAACAATGGATCGGCGCGATCCAGCCTTTAGCTGTACTGTCTCCAGAGTGGCCTTTGTCTTATCACATGTGCATTTTTGCTTGAAACTCAGTGTGCTTTAATGACAGGGCTTGTGCACCATTCGCTTTACTTTTGCATTGTCTTATCTAGTAGATCCTCCCTTTTATTTCTTTCCTTTTCATTGTAATTTCATTTTTGGTTTTTAGAAGTGTTCAGCAGCTCTACAGAATGCTACGAAGCCTCTTGTTCATTGCTCATTTCATCTGCAGTCTACTGCTCCACTTGGGCATTATTCTTTACTTTGCCACTAATTCTTACTGCATAGCCTTCTTCAGGGATAGTGTCCATAGTGCAACAATGTTTTAGTAGGGTATTGCTAGCATATGGTGCCATGTTTAGGTGGCAAGGTTTCATTTTCATTTCATTTTTGTGGCACTTTCTTGCAATTGTAAAAAAAAAAAAAACTTTGTGCAAGGTTGCCGAGGCCAGACCTATTGGACTTGCCAATTATTGTTTTTCATGAAGTCACAATAACGAAACATGGCAATTTTGAAAATGAATATTTTTCATTTGGTTTATTTTATAGTGTATTCTAGAGTGCTGCACTGCTGAATTCATTTATTTTACCAAACTTAAACTGAGCCTTAGAATGGTCTTGGAGAAAACCTTATGATCCTTTGCAGAAAGCTCATTATAGAGCTGCCATCAGATCTTACCACAAACTGATTCTGAAAGCTAAATCTGATTACTTTGCTTGTTAAATCAGGAACAGTAAGAATCCTTCCAAGGAATTTTTTTAATTACTGAATAACCTTATCAGACCTTCCTCTCTGTCGACCCCATTGACACCGCCAGCACTCACTGTGAGAAATTAGCTGAATACTTCATTGGCAAAATAGAGGATATCTACCAGAATTTCTCCTTAGATGACTCTGTGATGAGGGCAGATGCCTCTGCATTGCCTCATGTTACCAGTGGTATGCCGGCACTGAATCTGCTCCCTTCTCTGCGTTTGCGCAAACTGCTTGTTCTCTTTGGCGAGTAAAATCTGGTTCACCCACAGATCCACTTAAACAAGACTTGTTTCTCAAATTTCATGACTCTCTCCTTCCACCTTGTTTAGAAGTGATTAATCTCTACTTATCATCAGCTTGCGTTCCGAGTTCCTGGAAGCAGGCTAAGGTCATCCCCTACTAAAGAAACCTTCCTTGGACGCCTCCAAGCCAGAACATTTCTGGCCTGTCTCTTTACTTCAGTTCCTCCCAAAGGTCACAGAAAGGCATGTTAATGCCATCCTGACCAAGTGGTTGGATGACAACCATGTCTTGAACATTTCCCAAGATGGCTTCAGGCCAGGGCACAGTATGGAATCTGCTCTTATCACATTAAAATTGTTCTCCAGCTCGTACAACGTTTTGGTATAGGTGGTGCGGCACTTACCTGGTTTGAGTCTTTTAGATGCAATTGCTCCTTTCAGGTCATTTAGCCTACTCACAGCTCCCAACCACGTACTATACCTCATGACGTTCCTCAGGGATCTTCATTGAGCCCAACTTTGTTTAGTATCTATGTCCAACCCTTGTCAGGTTGTCAAATTCACAGGGATTACATTAGTATCCTATGCTGACAAAACTCAGCTTGTGCTCTCCTTCACGAATAATCCTACGCTTGACAGGTTTAATTTCCAAAAAGGACTGTTAGCTGTTGCAGATTGGGTGAGTGCAATTGTCCTTGCCTGAATGCTAATAAAAATTAAGTCCTTTTACTCAGGAAAGAAAACCACTCTTGGGATGAACCCTGGTGGCCTCCTTCCCTTGGGCATGCCCCCATTCCCAAGGCTTCCATAGAAAATATAGGAGTCGTCATCGAGAGCTCCCTGACCTTTGAGGCTCAGGCCAAATTAGTAACAGGCACCTGTTTTGGGCTTTTGGGAAGTCTCAGACCTATTCTAGGCCTTTTTGATTCTAGTACCCGGCAAGCCATTCTCTCTATGTTAGATTATTGCAACGTCTTGTACCAGGCACCAATAGGTCAGTTGTCTGAAGACTCTGGCTAGCCCAAAATGCGGTGGCCAGGCTGCTTTTTACTCTTCCGAAATGTTTTCTCTGTCTCTGGTCTTCTCTGCAAATTGCACTGGCTCCCAGTGAAAAAGCATATTCATTTCAAAACTTTGTGTGTTGCCCATAAAATGTTGCATTCCCAGAAGGCCTCCATTCTGTCTAATCTTCTATCACGATGTCAACATTACCCGCTGCCTTCACTCAGCCAACCTTAATTTGCTAGTGTCCCGAATTTCTGGAGAGTCAGAGCTGGTGACAGCTCCTTTCACTCCAAGGCTCCTGTCCTGTGGAATTTGCTATCTCTTCCTATTAGAAATATTGAGAACCATCTGCACTTTAGAAAATCTCTGAAGACATGGTGTTTCTCCAGCTAATCCCTGTGTTTCATCCGTTAGGCTGCTGGTTTCAGTTTATCCCTCCATTAGGTCTAGCACTGGGAAACCCTGTTTTTGGGACAGCTATGTGCTCTGTAATTCCCCTTAACATAACGTAACATAACATAACATAACATAACATAACATAACATAACATAACATAATGTTCAAGTGGGAGCTGCAGAAAGGAAAGAATGCTCATGTGGGCATTGTTTTCTTCTGCTCATAAGACTGCCTTTGTCAACTCTGAGGTCAGAGGTAACAAAGGCAGGGTTAGGGGTAAAAAGAGGGAAGCCAAGGCGGGTGCCTCAGGTGACCCCTAAATGACCTCCATATTCTTCATTGTGCTCCTGTCTGTATCCCTTTCTGTCTGCATTTTCCTCATTTCCAACCCACCTTCTTGCTCCCTCCTCCGTGTTTCTTACTGTACAGGAAAAGTGGATGTATGTTTAATCTGCTTGTTTATGAAATTTAGTGGCAACACCGCATCTAGAACAGACTTATACAAACAATCATAGTAAAAGATCTTCATGAAAACCTAACATTCATGCCTTGATTTAATGGCATAATTTTACCTCTCTCTCTGTGATGTGTGCTTAAAAGATTCTATGGGCCTGATTTATACTTTTTAGGGCCACATTTGCGTCATTTTGTGACGCAAAAGCGGCGCAAACTTACAAAATTCAATTATATTTTGTAAGTTTGCAGCGGCGCAAAAAAAAGTATAAATCAGGCCCTGTATGTGTTGTGTTACGTTATGTAAGTTTATTGACTGCATGGACGCTAGCATTCTTGGTGATCTGGAACTTAACACAAAGTCATCCCTAAAAAAAAACGGACACAAAGATTACCAATACTCTCAACTGCGCATAAAGCACCTACACAATTACTGATTACAAAGCCAGAATAGTAAATCCTTTTTTAAAATGGTTACACGGGGTTACATGTAGAGAAAAACTATTCTGGTTTTGGAAACCGCCAGGGTATAGTAGTGGGAAGATAGACGCCCCCCTCCTCAGAATGGAATTTAAACTTGGTGGATCAGAACTCCAGAATTCAACAGTATAGTGATTTACATACAATGGCATTTGCCTTTCAGAAGATCCTGCAACAGATAGAAAACTAGTGCAATGATCTGAGTTAGACATGAAGGCCCAGAATAATTTTTCATAGGGGAGGCTTGATAGATGGCATTACCATATGGTCAATGAAAGGTAGCACCCTCTTCAGTATCTTTAGTTGTAAGAAGCAAGAGTTAAGAAATTTGGTGAGCACAGTCTTCAAAGAATTTTGACCGATTGAGCAAGCCGGTGGGACCTCTTATGTGGCCACTATCAGTGCACCTCTAGACAACCTGTTGGTCTCTGCGCCCATGTCTGGAACATGGAAGGGGTTTAATGGAAAACGTTATGCCCCAAGCTGATAAGCAAGAAACCATTTGGGAGCAAGCCAATACACACTTTTTGCAAGATCAACCTATATTATGGAAGAGGCTGCACAAATCTCTTTTACGCCTTCTGGAACAACATACCTCAGAGGTACATATGCAATCTGTGCACCTGCTGCCTTCATGTAATGTGGTCCCCAAGACTTTTAAAATGTCAGCAATCTCCTGTAGGTAAAAAGCATTTTTTGAATTCTTTGCAAACCTCCCGATGGCTCAAAAAGGAGCATAAAATTGCATATGATGGTCAGAGGACTGAAGTGGTGTATAGTACCACTGTAACCAGTCTCATCTCGCCACTTTGGCTTTTTTTAATATCTTCATCCTGTTTTGTGTTTACCGAAACTATACTCTGTACTAATTACTGGGTTCCAGTGTTAGTGTGAATAGTCATAACATAATTGTTGCTGCATTTAGACGTATGTATCCAGTACCCTTAGGGCCACACAGCATTATTCCTTTTCATATGAGTTTCTGGATAGATCCTGCTGGAATCACAGTGGTCTCCACGAGCTGCTAGTAAATTCCCAGACAAAAATCAGAATTTTGGCAGTGAGCGGGAGGTGGTTAAAATGGGATCATGTACAAAAGTTTTAGAAACATGTGTTTTTATTATGCTACGTTATCAACATTTACATCGATTTCCATCTCTAGTATACTCTTTTCTAATATGGGAACACTTTTCTAAAATCGCCAACTATCAGTTTTGTGTAGTGGTTTGGGTGTATTTTTTAGTTGTGAATTAAAATGTAATGTATTACTTATCGTTTATTTTTCCTTGTTTATTGTATGTTCTTCTTTCTTTAAGCTTGACAATTTTTTTTGTCTCTGCCAAAAAACAAGCTGCCTCGGTCAGCGTGTGTTCCTATTGCGTTTAGTGTATTAGTCTGTTTCCAATGGCTGGTACATTGTTGTGCAGATAGATAAGAATAGGACACAATGAATAAAGCAGATAAAAACAAATTGTTAAAATAAGCCCAGATATTCTGATATAGGTTAAAGATAAAGGACGCAACAACGAAATCTATGCTAGAGACTAGGGGCCTGATTTAAGAAATGTGACCTTGCATTAAACGCAGCGCCACTTTTCTTGCACCCCCCTGCGCCCACCTAACACCACCACGTGTGTGCCATATTTATGATACGGTGCACCATGGCGGTATTAGGAACAATAGCGTCAACATTTTTTATGCTATTGAGGCGCTTTGCTCCACTAGCGTACAAAATTTGGACGCTAATGGAGCAAAGTGCAAGGAGGCCCGTTGCTTACAATGGGCGCATCCTTTTAACGCCTGCTTTCAGCAGGCATTAAAAATCACACCAAAAATAGCACAATGAAATCTTGTAGATTTCACTGTGCCATTTTTGTGGGCCTCCTTGTGCCTAACGCCCCCTTTGCATACATTATGCATGGTGTGTGCATAATGTGGCACAAAGGGTTACAAAGTGGCACAATGCATGCATTCCATCACTTTGTAAATATGGTACCAGGAAAAGGTCACCTTAGCGCCACATTAGGATAAAAAAAATGATGGTAAGGTA
Source organism: Pleurodeles waltl (assembly GCF_031143425.1). Taxonomy (NCBI): domain Eukaryota; kingdom Metazoa; phylum Chordata; class Amphibia; order Caudata; family Salamandridae; genus Pleurodeles; species Pleurodeles waltl. The sequence goes on along the minus strand of NC_090444.1, from coordinate 1,427,903,981 downwards.
GCGCTAAAGTGGCACAAGGGTCTCTCAAATCTACCCCAAGGTTTTTATTTATGAAAACATCTTTTTGTGATGCAACGCCTTCTGATGACTCAGCTGATTAAGGGCTTCTCTATTCTTAAAAGCATGTAATCGGTGAGAAATTGCCTCATATTTTGGTAAGAAGTTTAGAATGTTATTGTAGGGGCAAGATGGCTGACAGGACACGAATCCCTACAGCTGCTGCCAGTTTGCCTAAAATCCCTCTTATCCTATTGTCGCTGCAGCCACGGCGGGGTGAAAATTTGCCTGGCAAGTGTCTGTTATATCTAGCCAGATCCTTGGGTGCCTATTTCACTGCAGGAGCGGCACTGCAGGTCGTAGCAGTCCTGGAGTGAGAGGTATGTGGGGTGTTGGCCGGGCATAGGCCACGTTTCAGGCCACAGAGCACCTGACGGGTGGTGGCGGTCCTGCTTGCACTGGCAGGAGCAGCCCTTTGTACAGTGATCTGGCCAGAGGCAGCGGTTGCCCCCAGGGGAGGAGTGCAGAGCCAGCGGATTCCCAGCACTCGGCCGGCAGGAGTGGGGGTGGCCGAGTGCCCAGCAGGCCACACATAGTCATTGTGCAACGGGCCCTGGGGGATTGAGGCTGTGCCAGAGCCCGATTGAAGGGCCAGCTGAAGAATGGGCCCCTGGGCTGAGCCGGTGGACCCATCCTGAGATACTGAGGCCTGCAAAGTATACTGGGTATACTTGAGCTGCAGGAGCAGTGGCGCTGGGCAAGGAATCCAGGCATGGAAGCATGTGAGGAGATGCATCGACCTGCAGTGCAGCATTGACTGTGGCATCATTTCAGGTGGGCCATGCAGTATTGAAGAGCGCTGATAACCGGAGGATTGAGGCTTGCCATGAGCCCTGCAGATGGTCTGGAGGAGATGCGAACACCCCCAATCCTGTGTCAGAAAGGTACAACAGCAGCGCAAATTCTTTTTGGAGATAAAGCAGAAGTTGTGCAACATGAACCTTAAATACATGCTGCTATATCCTTTCAAACTCAAGGTCCTAGCCAATGAGAAGGTGCACTTATTTGAGTACCCGGAGGAGGTTTTGGGTTAGTTTTAGGTGTGGGACAAGGTCCCTACTCGGAGCATGTTATTAGGGGACATCAAGGACATAGTCAGAGCATGCTACTTGGAGGCGACACTTCAGGGGGACAGATCCTGTCGCCCTGCTTCGGACGTGGAGAGGGTCACCATCCAGAAAGGCAACACAAGTGACTGGGTTAGGAGATTTGCAGCAACTCGGCTGGGTCAGCAGTTATCCTTGATGGAGGTCCTAGTGTCGGACACTCAGGCCCTCATTACAAACCTGGCGGTAAATGCCACTGACTGCCGTGTTGACGGCTGGCATCATACTGTGACCGCGGCGGTAATCCAGCATGGGTATCATGACCCACACATAGAATACCGCCACAATACAGACACCCACACAAGTCCGCCAGACCTAAGGTCAGTGATAAACTGGCGATAGAAAAACCCACACTGTTACGCCAACAGGAATACGCCCACAGTATCATGACCCACGAATCACCGCAGCGGTCTTTCAACCACGGTAAACCATTGGCGGTACACACCGCCGCGTTCAACTTACACATACACTTACAAAACTACACCACATTCGACAATTCAAACTACACACACCTGACACACATACACACACCACACGCACACACTCGCACCACTATAAAACATCCACCCACATTACCCACAACCCTTCCAACAAAAAAAAAGATTGCCAACAGAGAGAGACACAAGCCAGGAGCACCCACTCAATTTGAGCCACAGAACACCATCACCCATACACCATCCAAGCACATCACAGCATACACCCCAACACATCACCCCACACATCACCCCACACATCACCCCACACATCCTCACACATATCACTCGCACCACATCCATGGCACCCTAAAGACACCCCAGGTTTTCAGAGGAGGAACTAAGGGTCATGGTGGAGGCAATCATCCGGGTAGAGCCACAGCTATTCGGATCACAGGTGCAGCAGACGTCCATTGCAAGGGAGATGGAGCTATGGCAGAGGATGCATGATCACCATGGGACAGCACCCAAGAACCAAGGATGACATCAGGAAGAGGTGGAACGACCTACGGGGGAAGGTGCATTCCTTGGTTTCAAGACACCAGATTTCTGTACAGAGGACTGGGGGTTGCCCCCAGCTCCTCCCCCACAACTAACAACATGGGAGGAGCAAGTCTTGGTGATCATGCATCCTGAGGGCCTCGCAGGAGTAGCAGGAGGACTGGACTCTGGTAAGTCAAATCTTTACTCCTATATCCCCCACTCTACCTGCGTGCCATCACAAACTCCTACCCCTACCCTCACCTCCATCACTCCACCACCTCACACATACCCCACTATCACAACCCACCCATCACAATACCAAGCCCTGCATGCACCCCCAATGCATGGACACCCATCACAGACCTGCATGGGCACCCATCACCACAGCATGCCCAATAGAGAGACTCGCCCAGGCCACAAATTTACCACTCACACAAGGCAAAGCCGGCAGGGAAATGACAATCATAGAGGGAAACACAGCCATGCACAAGATGGCACATGCAGACACATTAACAATGCATTTGCATTCCAACATGACCCCTACAAAACGTCACCGGAGAGGAGGTGCCAGCGACATCCAGCCCCCCCACAGAAGAGGCCCACAGTGATCACACAGCAGCTATGCTCACCTGGATCAGGATGACCAACATGGCCCATCAGGGACCTCTGGACAGTCGGTTCCCCTGCCACAGTCCCAACCCACCACAGAGACTCCCCCCTCAGGAAACACCAGCACAGCACCCATCCAGCGGGCCCATGCCACTATCCCCAGGACACATCAATCAGCAGTGTGTTCACCACTACAGGGACCCCAGGCAACCCCACTAACACTGGGCGATCAGGGACCTGGGGTCAGTGGCAGTGGACACACTGTTCGGAGGACAGAGGCACAAGACAACAGGGAAGCTGGGAGGACTGCTGTGCGACAGGGGGAGAACAGGCCAAGGGAACCGACCTTCCACGAGGCAGTCACAAACATCATGGGAGCATACCACCATGCCTAAGAGACCATGGGCCAGGTACTGGCCAAGTTACAGGAGACCCAGTATACACCATCCTGGTCACCATTGCAGGGGTGCTGGCTGACATAGGTAAGACCATGAGGGAGGCAGTGGCACAACAAAGGGTGCCTGACACTAGCCAAACCGAGGAACAGCCTTCCACCTCCACCGGCGCTAGTGGACAGGAGGCCCCGCCACAGGACCAACAGGCCACCAGCACCCCACCCCCTGCAGAAGGTGAACCACCCTGCAAACGGTCCCTGTGATCCAGGCAGAAGCAAGAGAACATTGCCAAGACCCCCACCAGGAAATAAGACTGTCCTGATTGTCAACCTTCTGTCCCATTCTGTCACCCTGGCCACCTTGAACTGCCATTGCTCCACTTCCTATGCCCCCTTGGACAATGCACCTGTGATACCAGTAGATTGGACTCTAACTGGACATTCCCCCACCATAACCCCAGCCCCTTGCACATACCCTCATACTTACTGGCACAAAATAAACACCCTTGAAACAAATACCATACTGGAGTCAGTGTAATGAATCGAAAAATGTATGAGTACAACATTATCAAAGCATTGCAACATATATTCTAGTGCTAGTTTGGAATCTAACCAAATTCCTAGGGCTTTAATATGATCTTCCGAAGGGGGTAAATGTTCCAACTGGATAGCCGGCAAGATATTATTCGCCGGGTTGGAAATCTTTCCCAGGAACATTATGTCTGTCTTTTCTTCGTTGAGTTGAAGCCTGCTATCAGTCATCCATCTCGAGACAGCTTGCATGCAGGCTGGCAAAGCCGAATTATCTGCAACCTTCGTCGGGGAAAAAGACACCACCAACTGCGTGTCATCGGCATAGGATATCAGGGACAGAACAAAAGGTTACACTAAATCTGCTAGAGGGGCCATGTAAATATTAAAAAGGGTAGGACTCAAGGATGAGCCCTGGGGTAACCCACAATGTGATCTAAACTGTTCCTACAAAAAGGAGCGATCTAAAACTTAGAAGGATCTATTTTGAAGAAAAGACCTCATCCATTTAAGTGCCTGGCCTTTAATTCCAGCTTTTTCCATTCTTTGGATCAGGAGGCCATGGTTAACCGTATCAAATGCGGCACTTAGATCCAGCATTATGATAGCTGTTGCCAGCCCCTGATACATCCGTTTTCTGGCCTCTTCTGTAACAGCTATCATAGCTGATTCTGTGCTATGGGCTGGTCTAAAGCCCATTTGCGTGGGATGCAGGATGTTATGATTTTCAAAAAGCTGGAGATTTGAGTATTGACATGTTTGTCAATTATTTTTTGCCATAGCTGGAAGAAGTGATATCGGCCTATAGTTCTTGAATTCGGCCCCATCTAGGTTAGGTTTTTTTAGCAGGGGTTTAACTACTGCATGCTTCCATTGTTCGGGAACATTGCCACTTTTTAAGGAGCCGTTCAAAAGATCCGTTATAACAGATGTTGTGGCAGGTGCTCCAAGAGTTAATATGTGCTGTGGAGCAGGATCTAGAGGTGAACCCGATTTCAGTTTGCCAAGAAGCAAGACAGTACTTTCCTCTGAGATAGGTGAAAAACACTGTAAAATGGCTGAACTATCGTTACTATCACTGGTCTGCTCAAACATCTCCTCTTCCCCTGGGAAGTTCTTATAGATATCCTCAATCTTCTGTAGGAAGAATGTGGCCAGGTTGTTACTATGTTCCTCTGATGCTTCCGTTGCTTCTGGGCAAGTAGGAGAGTAAAGCATCTCCTTCAGCACCCAAAATATTTCTTTGGGGAATCCTGTTGCCTGTTTGATCTTATCCCCATAGTAGGCGGCTTGAGCTAACCTTATATCTCCATGGTAATGCCTGATTGCTTGTCTGTACTCTTCCCTATCTTCCTGTTTTAAGGATTTCCTCCATTTTCTTTCTAGACACCTACAATTCCTCTTCAGTATTATCTAGTGTGGGGAGAACCACAGGGTTTTATCCCTTCTTCTGTGCCCAGAAAGATCCTTATAAGGGAGCAGAGTATTGAGACAACTGGTAAACCAGTCATTGAAAAGAACTAACACTAGAGTACCAAGCTAGGATGCTCTCCACCTCCTGTTTTGGATTATTGAGGTTACTCCAAAAGGTTATGGGCTTGCTTCCCCCCCTGGCCAGAAGACGTACGGTACAGGCCCTTATCCTATCTAGGCTTGACTGTGGTAATAGTCTTTTTTGGGCTCACCAGAATATGTGATCAAGAAATTGCAAACAGTACAAAATGCGGCTGCTCAGTTACTGTTTAATATGTCAAAGCATACATCGCCCAAGCAAGCTTTGACCACCCTGCATTGGCTGCCAGTAGGGAAAAGAGTTAAGTTTAAAACTTTGTGCATTTTCCACAGAGCCCTACATAATAGGGGCCCACATAAATTGAAAACTCTAGCTTCATTTTATGCCCCTACTAGAGCTCTAAGATCTTCCTCCAAAGCCTTAGTGGCGCTCCCCAAAGTAAAAAAAGCAAGATGGGGCGGTAGATCGCTGAAATACCAGGGAGCCAAACTGTGGAACTCGCTTCCTCTCAACATCTGGGTGATTAGGCAGGAGTTGGAATTTCAGAAAGCCATTAAAAACTGGATTTTTTAATTTTAATTCCTTGTGATCCAGTATTGACCTGCTTGCTATGAGGCTAGTGTCCTTCTCAGCGCCACAAAGCCTCCGGGTAGTTTTGGCGCTATATAAAACGCAATAACATAACATAACATATGTTCAGTGAAATATACTACAGAATGACCTTTGGTGGGCAGCAGTACACATAGAGGAGCAAGAATGGGGCACACAGATCTGAAAATAGAGAATCCAAAGGGTACATTCAGTGTCCATAGGCAGAGGGTAAGAGACTGCCATGTACAATGTCCAAAAGATTACTGAAATGTAAAGTTGAGTTATAGTCTCTTACCTGTGTGTCACTGGAAGTACTGCTGTATAATGTTTGTTCTGTTGTCCACATCTTCGTCATCTGCCTCCTCTTCCTCACTGTCCACAAGGTCCACCGCTGCCACAAGACCATCTCCAGAAACATCCTCCTGCAGAAAAGGCACCTGCTGCCCGCCAGCCCAGGGCAAATCCCAAAATACCCTCAGCGGTCTTGCGACCGCGGAGCTGTATTTTGGTGGGGGAACTTTGGCGGGCGGCCTCCGCCGCCCGCCGAAGTTAGAATCACCCCCTAAGTGTATCCTCTGTCTCCCCCCCCTTTTTGTTTTGTCACCCTATCCTTGTGTGCATTAGGATCATCTGGCGGAGGAGCAGAGGCGCCGGCGACAGAGGGAGCTGCATCCCACATGGGCCTGGAGGCCCAATCCAGTGACGGTGAAGGCACCAGTGGGACGGAGGGCGAGGGGAGCACCACGACGGGGACAAGAGGGGAGACCAGTGACAGCAACTCCTCCTCTGATGGAAGCTCCCTGGTGGTGGTGGACACCTCTGTGCCCACCCCAACACCAGGTACAGCCACCACCCCCCCTACCAGCACCACCCTCTCAGCAGCCCCTCAGCATGATTCCTGTGCCCGCTCACCCAGGAGGGTGGACATCTCCTTCGCCCCAGGCACCTCAGGCCCTGCCCCATCAGCCCTGCTGCCCTCAGTGAGAAGGCTATTGACCTCCTGAGATCCATCACTGTTGGGCAGTCAACCATTCTGAATGCCATCCAGGGTGTTGAGAGGCATTTGCAACAAACAAATGCATACCTGGAGGGCATTCATTCTGGCGTGGCGGCCCAACAGAGAGCATTTCAGGCTCTGGCCTCAGCACTGATGGCAGCCATTATCCCTGTATCCAGCCCCCCCTCCAACTTCCACTACCCAGACCCAATCCCGTCTACCTCAACCTATCCCAAGCACACCTTCAGACCAGCATGCACCCAAATCACCACACAAAAGTGGCTCAGGCAAACATAAGCACCACACTTCATCTCACAGGCACTCACACAAGCACCATACCCATGCAAATACACCAACTTCCACTGCCTCCACTGTGTCCCGCTCCTCATCGTCCACCTCCCTCCCAGTAGCATCTCCACTCATACCTGCATGCACTATATCTTCATCCACTACCTCCATCACCAACACGCCCATCACAACACACCCCTCACAAGCAGTCACCACCCCCAAAACCATGCACACGTCCCCTGTGTCCTCTCCCAGTGTGTCTGTGACCCCTCCTCCCAAAGTACACAAAGGCAAGCACCCACCCATCCAATAGCCATCCACCTCACAACAGCATCCAGCCCATGCACCTTCACCTAAACTCAGCAGACGTACACCTCCCACAACCACAACCACTCCCTCTCCCTCCACTCCCAAACCCTCTCCATCTTCCCATCCCAATGTGTCTAAAAATCTTTTCCTTAGAAACTTTGACCTCTTCCCTACGCCCCCCCCCCATCCTTCCCCTCGTGCCCGGGTGGCAAGATCCCAGGCCAGCACCTCAGCCACCATGTCACTGTCCGCTGTGCTACCTGCAAGTCCCAGGGGATCAAAGGGGGCACCCGTCAGGTATGCCAGTGTGCCACCGACCCCTGCATACGACCAACCCATTCCGCCACCTGCCAAGGTGAAGAAGGTTGCCAGCATGCAGCACAGCCAAGAAGCAAAACCCACCCAGCAAGGCCTCCTCCAAAACTGCATCTGCCAGTGCCAAGGTCCCAGCAGCGTCTGCCAATTCAGGCCTCGGAGCCTCCAGGTGAGGGACTGGTGCCCACCATCAGTACCGACAGCCCTGCCATCTGTACTGCGGAAAGCACTGCCACAGGCACCTACACCTACAACGACATCTGCCCCGCAACCTGCACTGCCACCTGCACCACCCCCTGCACCGCCACCTGCACCGCTGCTGTCACTACAACTGTCAGCAGCATCATCCCGAGTGGGCATCCGTCCGAGGCTGCAGGAGACGGCCTGGTGTCTCTCTCCACCACTACCAGCCCCTGCTCCACGGCCAGCACCTGCAGCATCTCCACCGCAGACACCACCGCAAGCACCGTCACCTGCACGCCACATCCCCAGCCAGTGCCACTACATCTGTCAGCAGCAGCACCCCCAGTGGGCAGCCGTCTGGGGATGCAGGAGGCGTCCTGTAGCCTCCACCCAACACTTGAAGCACCAGCACTACCAACAGTTTGCAGCCTTAGTCGCCGCAGGTAGGAGTTTGGCTCTGCTTCAATGGAGTATCATGCTACCTGTTCCCAGCACATCGCATGCCTCAGAGACCCAGGTGAGGGAATGGGAACTGCCACACCCCAGGTGCAGCATCACTGGGCACAAGACCCCCTCCAGAACCAGTGGAGAAATGCATCCACTCAACCCCTCCTTGGCAGGGTGAAGCACACTGGGCACAAAGCCCCCTCCGGAACCAGTGGAGAAATGCATCCACTCAACCCCTCCTTGGCAGGATGAAGCACACTGGGCACAAAACCCCCTCCAGAACCAGTGGAGAAATGCATCCACTCACCCCCTCCTTGGCAGGATGGCATGTAGCCCCCTCCAGGAGCAGTGGCATAGTGCCATCTTCCGGCTGAGGTGCCTGTGTGTTTTCAACCTGATGCCCCTGCAGTGTTCTCTCCGTTTTGAGGCAGGAGTCAAGTGTGGGCTTCGCCCATGATTTTGTTTTCCACTGGGCCATAAACATTTGCAACAGACAGTGTACGGCCTTCTATACCTATTATAAATATTTGTATATACTGTTTATTCCACACCTTAACTTCATCTGCATATTTCTAATATATCACTGATTGAACTCAATTCCTTTTGTCCTTGCATTCTTCCAGGGAGTTACGGGGTGTATATGTACTGCTGCTGCATGTGTTTGTGTGTATGGTGTTGTGTGTGAGGGTGAGGGTGTTGCATGTTGCGTGTGTCACTCTCTTTTTCCTCCCCCCTCCCTTGTGTGCTAGGTGCAGTACGTACCGTGGTCGTCGCCGCCGCATTCTTTGGTGTTCCTGGTGTATTAGCAGATACACCAGCATCAGCAGGACCTGCAGCTTGGGCTCCCTGGCGTCCTGGTTCTTAGTTGAGTGTTGAACGGTGAGTGGTTTCGCTTGAGAACACTGTTTCCGCCATGCTTTTGAAGGCGTTGGTACCGCCTCAGAAAAGCTGGTGGATTGGCAGGTTGTGATAGGGTGGGCGGTACATTGTCTTCCGCCTGTCTGTTGGTGGTGACCGTCACGGTGTTGGTTGCTACCGACGTGGCGGTCGAAGTGTTAAAGTGGCTGTCTATGATGGCGGTTTCCGCCGTGGTCGTGATCCCATTTTATTTACCACCACTTTAACACCAACCGCCAGGGTTGTAATGAGGGCCTCAGTCTGCACACGTCAGTGCCATTTCGGACTTGGACACAGGGTGGACAACTGTGTAGGGGCCTGTTTAAATGAGGCTGCAGCAGGATGATCATTTTGTGGACATGCAGGTGGAACTCAGGTTCCTTACCTCAATAAGGCATAGGCGGTGCTGGCTGGGGGGGTGCATTTACTATCCCAGTTGGATAGATTGGGGTACCTGTTTGTGGCCGTGGCACATGTGAGGTGGACTTACGTAGAAAAATGTTTATGCTAGCTTTGTCTGGGGGAGAGAGGAACTGTTTTCTGTTAATTGTTATGTCAGTCTTGGTTATTATTATTGTGGATACATGGTCTTATTGTCACACACTGTGCTACAGAGAAGCATGTAGCTTTTGGACACAATACATGTATGAGTGGGGACCTTAAAATCTTGACCTGAAATGTCTGGGGACTGGGCACGTACATCAAAAGATACAGAGTGTTGTTCTTTCTGAAGTGCCACAGGGTGTCTATTATATGCCTCCAAGAAATGCACCTCAGTGACAAGGGTGTCAAGAGGGTGCAGAAGAAATAGAAGGGGCAGGTGTTCCATGTAAACTATTGTACTTATGCTACGGGCAGCTAATACGGGTGGCCATGGGGACCCCCTTTAGCTTACCTATGAAGAGGCGGATACTGAAGGGCGATACATGGTCCTGCAGGGAAAGCTGGATGGGAGGCCTATCTCCCAGGTTAATTTATATGCCCCATATGTGGACCTCCCTGACATGCCGATAACAGGCTCAGGAGTACCAAGAGGGGTACACTACATTGTGTGACAGACTGCAGGGATCTGGCAGAGGGAGGTTATGGTTGTGATTGAGAGGGCACCTTTCCACAGGGAGTCCCTTTTTATGAGTGCTTGTCTTGTTTCATCAGGTGGCAAAGGCCAAGACTTTTCAGGCGTGGCAGGAAGGAGGCATGTCAGCTAGGGGGACTTGTATCCTAGAAGTTCTTCGTATCCTTTGATGATGTGCCATCTAGATTCCCAGATATATAAAGCACTTCAGGCAGATGGCATATTTGGGCAGCTGAGAGTGTGGCATACTTGGGGGCAGATTTGGGTATTCTCCTCCCAAGTGTGCAGGGGGCCAGGATTTGTGTACTGCTGAAAACAGTTTCTAGCAATGCTCGCTTCCACCTGATACACTTTGCGGTGTGAGCTGATGCCTTAACATTGTTTTTTGGGCAACATTGCTATACCTAGGAAGCGTAAGATGTCATATTGCTCACTACAGTTGGCTTTGGTACTGGCCCAGAGGTGGGTCGCCATTACTTGGATGGGAGTGAGGGTGCCTTGTGAAGCTCAGAGTGGTCCCTTGCCAAGGTGGTGCATCTCAAACAGGTGAGACCTGATGACAAATTGCAGGCAAAGCTGGAGGCTTGGGGGGTGCTGAGTGAGCGCTTCATAGGGGATGAGAGGAGTGAGTCAGATGAAGATGGGGCTGAGTGTGAGAGTGAGGTGTCTCTGTCAGTGGGGAAGTGGGGTGTAGATTATATGGAGTGTGCACAGGGCTTTGAGGGATTCTGTTTAACGCTGAGTAAGGCATCACCTTGATGTGATTCATTATATGATTCGTAGCTTGTATTAAGTTGTATACCCCTAGCACGCCAAATGTTTAACTGACTTATTATGGACCATGTATATGGATGTCTGTTCTATGTAGTGAGAAAATGATAAAGGCTTTAAAAATGATCGGTCTTATGTTGAAGCAAGCTTGAATACAAACAGGGCGAATTAAAAAAAAACATTTTGGTAACTATCAGGTCTAAAAGAATACCTAGAAGGCAAGTAGTAAAGATGCAAGCACACAGTGCAGTGTAAAAGAAAGTATAGATGGCTGTGAGAAAACCAGTATGCGTACATTAATCAATAAAGTAACATGTCTCAAAGTTTGTGATGGGTGCTCAAAATACAGGAGAGCCACTTGTTCCTCAGAGGTCAGCCAAATACAACATTATAATTTCAAGCACTCCAACCCTACATCAAAGTAAAGTACCAAAATGAGTCCTCCAGCCCATGAAAACAGCATTAAAAAACAAAGAACATGATATTTTTATTACAGTTGTAGGAGTCCTGCTGAATGGTAACCTATAAAAAGTGTAGCAGTCCTGCTCAGAAGTGTTAGTACTGCTCAATAAAAGCACACTAGCCTTGCAAAGAAGCTATGCTACTGTTCAATAAATATATGATAGCCCTGTTGAGAATTGTTGCTATTGTCAAATATTTGCATGGCTCTCTAGCACGGTGCCTTTACCTGCTGAGAAGGGCAATAACCAATGTTTGCTTCATAAAATAAATGGTTCCCACCCCTGATTAGAAATGTTTAAACAGTTTAATGAAGTGTGATGATTCTGCTGAGAAGCGTTGGCCTTGTTCATGAAAGCATTGGCCTTGCCCATGAAAGTATACCAGAAGTGTTGTTTCCATCACGTGAAAAGTACAACCACTCTTCTGAGAAGCGCTGATAAGGTTCTATGAAAGCAAATTGACAACAGCAATATTGACTTGGCAGAATATTTTGTCAAAACAATTGTCTACAAAATGTTTGAGTTTACATACACTGAATGCGAACTACCAAAATATTATGTCAAAAATATTGTGGAACAGAATATCATAAAAAGGTAAGTATGTTGCAGTGTTAATATATATGCAGTTTATAATTCAAAATTTATCTAAAAGATTAAATTTAAAATAATAATATAATTGAAAATAAATAATGATAGAAAGTAATGTAATATATAGATATATTTCAAAAAAATTATAATTTTTTTTTTTTAAATATAGTAACTTAAAAATATTAACAATAAGTAAAGTTAAACCTAACAAATATCTTCATATCCAAAACATATGAGAGAGCATAACTTGGTTGTGCCATTATGTTTCTTAAAACATGAAATGAAGAGATGATCATTTTTCTGTGTAATGTGAGAAATGCTTTCTATTTAAACGTGGAGCACTGAATTGAATATGAGTTAAGTGCACAGATGAACATAATGTTTCATGGATGCCGCACAATCATCGTTTTGAAAGGTTTGTCTATATCATAGTATTTTAGAAATATTATTCTTTATCACCATTTTATATTCGACATGAGAGACGTATAGAAATCATTTAAACTGAAAGTGTATTTTTGTTCTTTTAGCTTGGCCAGAGTGAAGGCCCACATTATTTTCCTATGTTCTAACCATCAATGTGAAGTTTGCTTTTAGCATGTTTCCCTGAAGCTGTGGGTGTTGAAGTTAATAAGGATCCTATTGTGGTGAGAGATTAGAGGCCCTGAGAAAAGCGCTGCAAGAATGGAAAGAGTATCCTGAATTGGCAGTTATCACTTTGAAATGCCTAACCGCGAGGGTGCACCAAAGCCACATAGAAGAAACTTAAAGAAGATGCTATTGTCAATTGAATATTTGATTTACAATTTTCTTTTTCAGTGGAAGAACTTGGCAAGGATGTCATTTCTGGAAGGACTGAAATTAAGTGTCTAGTTAGTGAAATAGTCAGACCCCCTTATTCCTATTTGCAGAGCAGTCCTCTCTGAGGTACAGACCTCTAATTCTTAAAGACTGAGCAGTTTTATGCTACATACACCTCTCTTGATGGAATCTTCTACAGAAGGTCTGTTCTGCTCACCCTTTCTCTGAAACCCCGCTAATATTAGAACAGTTAGGAATCTCAATTTAGTCACTAGGCAGGAGAATTTGATTTTGGATTTCAAATATCAAACGCTTTCCTTGATTGTCAGCATTGTCACTCTTGAAATATTGGTATAGCATATGGTAATTACATTCAATATTGTCCAAAGTTTTAACTCTCCTTTGGTGATTGTGTATATCTATACTATGGTTTTAAGACTAATTTATGTAAGTTTGACTTTAAGTCTGTAAGAAAGCCATTTGGAAATTAAAGTTGGTCTCCAAGATTGAATTTACCATTTGGTTGCACTGCAATTATTTTTAATATTTTGATCTGGGTCTCATTACTCCCCAGAAAACAGAAAGAAAAGATGCTGGATTGCATGCAAGTAAATCTTTTTAAATATTAAAAAGTAACACAGAAAGTAGTTGTAATTAATACTGAGAAATATATATATATATATATATATATATATATATATATATATACATATATTACCTAGTGGTGGTTGCCACTAGGTAGTTATAGGCAGGATTACAATTCTATACAAAAAGCACTTTTTTACTTGCCTATGTCTTTTGCACCGCTTGATGAATCTTCATGAAACATTAAAAAAAAATGTGCCAGTTCTGTCAGCTGCTGCCTGGAATGTTTTGGGGTGATCCCCCTGGGGGGGAGATGGAAAAAAAGGGGATCACAAAACACATTGTCCGCATTCATTTTTCCATAGGGATTTTGAAGAGCGTTAGCACAAAAACTACTGAGCGGAATTACACCAAATTTGGCAGGAAGATAGGTCCTGTTCCAAAAAGAGCGTTTTCTTTTTTGTTTTGGTGTAAATCCGTTCAATAGTTTTTGAGAAATTAAAGAAAATCCAAATTTGTACATTTAGGGGCGCGAAGGATTCGCGACCTCTAACGATCTTGTGCAGAGATCTGGCTGATAACGCTTCAACAACAGAAGCTTTTGAAGTGTTGTCAGCCATCTTGTAACTCGGCTTCAGCCTAGTCCCCAAAAAAAAGTTTTGAAAAAATCAAAAGGGGCCAGGGTACGAACTCTGTGACCCCTTAGCTCTGGTCGTAGGGTTCCTAAGAGACCCCTCCAGGCCTAAAAAAACAAATTTTTGTTGGTTTTACGAGCGGAGACGTATATTATTATATATATATATATATATATATATACATATATATATATATATATATATATATATATATATATATATATATATATATATGGGGTCACTTCCCTAGAGGCACTTCACAGGGGACTGCACCCCTCCCGCTAGCTAAAACTTGATAATGGATAAACACGTTGTTGCACTTCACAGGGGACTGCACCCTCCCGCTAGCTAAAACTTGATAATGGATAAACACGTTGTTGCACTGTTGTTGATATTAAGTGTTTACCCAGGAAAGGGAAGGGAGGGGTGGGAAATGGGGTCCAGAACAGTTGCTCAATTTGTTTCTGTTCTTTAATTCTAACCAGTTGTCTGAGGTGATAGGGGACCTTGCCCACAAGGACGTGGGGGAGACCAGGGTATTCACTCCAGGGATGCAGAATTACAAAATAATCACATGTATAATCAGGGGGCTGGGTAGTTATGTGAAAAAGACCCAGAGTACTGTCCTATCTGAGATGAAATGGAGTAAGCATGACATGTCTACAGGAAACACACCTTATAGAGGAGGAATCGCATAGGTTGAGAAGGAAATGGAGAGGTCAATTGTTTTTCTTAACCTTTTCCACTTACACATGTGGAGTGGCATTTTGAGTGGCATAAGGGGAACTGTTTAGATTAACATACTCAGAAGCAGATCCTAGTGGACGATACATCCCAGTGAAGGAGATACTGGATGGGACAGACATGAGTATCCTAAATGTACATGCCCCCACTGTTGATGACAACGAATTCTTTGCATGAATGCAGACACTTGTGACTGGCTGAGAGTTTGTTATTGGTTGGGGACTTCCATTGTGCTTTAGACAGAGAGCCAGACAGATGGCCCGCTTGATCTCCCATCAAAGCCGGTATGACAGACAACTTGGCTGCAGCAATGCCCAAGTTAGGTTGCAATGACATATTAAGGGAACTGATCCCAACTAAGAGGAAATACTCCTGTCATTCTCACACACATGGCACATTCAGTAGACTGAACCGAGCACTGGGGACAGTGAAGATGGGGATGGAGATACAGATAGTCACCTATCTGGGCTGTTAACTATTGGACTACTCCCCTTCGACTGGCCTGGATTGGAATTGGATTTTAAGTTGGTGGCTGCCGACAGATGCCTTAGGAATACCTAGCGGGTAACTGGCGATCCACCACTAGCAGAGGTATGGAATTGGAGGCTTTAAAGGTAGTCATGAGGGAGAAGTGTATGAGCAAGGTGTTTGGTTTCCGGAGACAATTACAGAGTGAGTTGCGTCACATAGAGAGGAAAATCGTAGACATGCAGTGAAGGGAGACAAAGTCCTGGGATGAGGGTGAGACACTAGTGGGACTCAAAGGGCAATAAGGGAATGTGTGGGATAGACTCAACAGACTTACATGCCAGGAATACAGACAGTGGTTATACCACGAGGGTGGTAAGCCAGGCAAACTACTCACCTGGTTGCTTAAATACAAAACAGTCAGAACCCCTGTTGTGGCACTTTGACACTCAGATGGGGCACTCGCAAAATCTCCACATGCTATTAAAAAATCTAGAGGGTTCATTTGCTAGAGATGTAGGCGGGAGGGCTGCGAGATGGACATAACTGAAGTAGGGTGATACCTGGATCGAGTTGAGCTCCCGGTGCTGCAGAGGCCACACCTGGATGAGCTAGAGGTGGACATTATGCTAGAGAAATTAAAGAAAATTCTAGGAAAGATGAATAAAGGTAAAGCGCCTGGGGGTAATGGATTCCCTCTGGATTGTTACCACGTTTATGCGGCACAATTGCCAGAACCACTACTGGAAGTGTTCGAGGAGGAGAGTTGAGAGATACTACCACACACTCTTCAAGAGGTAATGATATGCATGATCCCAAGCCGAGGGAAAGAGATGGGCCCATCCTCTTATGGACCTCTCACCATGCCTAACGTAGATGCCAAAATACTCTGCAAGATACTGGCAGAGCGGCTGCAGGGAGTGGTAGGTTTGTTAGTGCACGAAGAACAGTGCGGCTTTATGTCAGGATGCTGCATGACCCTTCATTTATGCAGGCTGGCACACATGCTACACTTTGTAAGGCAATGCCGGGAGGACTTTGCACTGGTATCTGTTGATATTGCCAAAGCTTTCGACACCCTTAAATGGGCATATCTGATTTAGTTCCTGCAGAGGATGGGATTTGGGCCAAAGGTTTGTAGCTGGTTGAGACTGTTGTATGCTGCCCCAAAAGCTAAAGTGCACAATGGAGGTGTGGTATCGGAAGTATGGGAGGTGAGGCAAGGAACGCAACAGGGTTGCCCATTGTGCCCGCTCTTATTTGCTCTGGCACTTAAGCCACTGATGACAAGACTCCATGGCGATATGGAAGAATTTGGCCTTAGAGTGGGGGCTTCAGCACACCTTATGTCGCTGTACGCTGAGGATGTGTTGTTTTATCCAGACAGACCTTCTGTTTGTTGTCACAGTTTGAAGAGCTTGGAGTGATTGCGGGATTGAGGATGAATAGATGCAAATCATTGCTATTCTCATTAGGGGCATTGAGTGGGACCCCTGAGGAAGCCCTACCTGTGATGAGTCCCCAGTGGGAAATGAAAACACTTAGCTACATAGGTAATATGGTCGCACATGCCCTAAAGGAGTAACAACAACACAGTATTGTGCCACTACCAGAAGGACTGACAAAGCCGACTCAATTCTGGAACTCACTGCCGCTTTCAGTAGCAGGGAACATTGCAGTGGCAAAAATAGGGTTTTTACCCAGATGCCTGTACAAAATTCAGAATTCCCTGTACTCACTGCTCTGAAAACTTTTAAAACGTTGGACAGACTTATGACTTCACCAGTCTGAGATGGGAGACAAAGTAGAGTAGCAGTGCTGCTACTCCCACTGGACCTACAGGAGGGAAGCTGAGTCTCTTTGAAGTAGAGCTCTAGTACAATGCCCCTAAACTACAACACCCAACATACTGGGCAACGAACGAGAGCAACTGGGAGAAAAGGCTGCTGCATGGCACATGTGGCAATCCCCCATTGATGGAAATGCTGATGCAAGGGTCAAGGGAGCCAGGTGATTTCCCATATGTGGTGCACCAGGTAGCAGAGTTGTGGGAAAAGGTGATTACCTGAGTACTGAAAAAAACATTTGCCAGGGAGCTCATCCCAGGAACATTATTGCCATTCAAACGTATCAGCACAGGCATGTCGGTCGCACAATGAAGGGAGGGAGGATGCAAAAATCTGGGAGACCTCTATCCAGGGGAGAAATTTCTCACTTTTGCCAAGGCCTGAGAAGCCTTCACTGTGGCGGGTGGCCAGTTTCTTCAAAATGCTAAGACAGCCAAAATGGCATGGGAGTTCAGGACGGATTTACCCAATATGCCCAAGCAGACTGAAAACTTACAGGTGATGTTGAACTTAGAGAAGGCAATGCACTTAGGGCCAGATGTAGCAAAGGATATGCGCGTCGCAAACTGCAAAAATCGACGTTTGCGAGGCGCAAATGCCTCTTTGCCATGCAGAAATGCATATTGCGAGTCGGGACCGACTCGCAATATGCATTTCAGAATCGCAAATAGGAAGGGGTGTTCCCTTCCTATTTGCGATTCGGAGTGGTATGCAATATATGCGGTCGCAAATGGTGTCGCAGTTACCATCCACTTCAAGTGGATGGTAACCCACTCGCAAATTGGAAGGGGTCCCCAGGGGACCCCTTCCAGTTTGTGAATGGACCCAAAACAATTTTTTCAGGGCAGGCAGTGGTCCAAGGGACCACTGCCTGCCCTGAAAAAATACCGAAACTAAAG
The DNA here is from genome assembly GCF_031143425.1 of Pleurodeles waltl. Classification (NCBI taxonomy): domain Eukaryota; kingdom Metazoa; phylum Chordata; class Amphibia; order Caudata; family Salamandridae; genus Pleurodeles; species Pleurodeles waltl. The sequence continues at coordinate 1,427,885,917 of NC_090444.1, read as the reverse complement.
GTTTCGTTTTTTTTTTTAAGTGCAGCTCGTTTTCCTTTAAGGAAAACGGGCTACACTTAAAAAAAAAAAACTGCTTTATTTAAAAGCAGTCACGAACATGGAGGTCTGCTGACTACAGCAGGCCTCCATGTTTGCGAGTGCCTAGACTCGCTATGGGGCCGCATTTTGCGAGCCACCTCATTAATATTAATGAGGTGGGTCATTGCGACCCCATAGCGAGTCGCAGACGGTGTCTGAGACACCGTTCTGCATTGCAAATTGCGACTTGCAATTTGCGAGTCGGAAGGACTCGCAAATTGCAAGTCGCAATTTGCAATTTTCCTGCATCTGGCCCTTAGTGACACTACTCTACAGTGCCCTTAAGGTAGACAGAGCCAGGGTGGAACCTGAGGCAAGGTGAGCCTGGGGCGAGGATTTGACTGCACCTTTGTCTGCAGCGAATGGCGAATGGTCTGCAGGCTGGTGAAGGAGGTCTCATGCAACGCCAGGTGCAAACTGCCACATTTCAATTACAGGGAGTGCAGAATTATTAGGCAAGTTGTATTTTTGAGGATTAATTTTATTATTGAACAACAACCATGTTCTCAATGAACCCAAAAAACTCATTAATATCAAAGCTGAATATTTTTGGAAGTAGTTTTTAGTTTGTTTTTAGTTTTAGCTATGTTAGGGGGATATCTGTGTGTGCAGGTGACTATTACTGTGCATAATTATTAGGCAACTTAACAAAAAACAAATATATACCCATTTCAATTATTTATTATTACCAGTGAAACCAATATAACATCTCAACATTCACAAATATACATTTCTGACATTCAAAAACAAAACAAAAACAAATCAGTGACCAATATAGCCACCTTTCTTTGCAAGGACACTCAAAAGCCTGCCATCCATGGATTCTGTCAGTGTTTTGATCTGTTCACCATCAACATTGCGTGCAGCAGCAACCACAGCCTCCCAGACACTGTACAGAGAGGTGTACTGTTTTCCCTCCTTGTAAATCTCACATTTGATGATGGACCACAGGTTCTCAATGGGGTTCAGATCAGGTGAACAAGGAGGCCATGTCATTAGATTTCCTTCTTTTATACCCTTTCTTGCCAGCCACGCTGTGGAGTACTTGGACGCGTGTGATGGAGCATTGTCCTGCATGAAAATCATGTTTTTCTTGAAGGATGCAGACTTCTTCCTGTACCACTGCTTGAAGAAGGTGTCTACCAGGAACTGGCAGTAGGACTGGGAGTTGAGCTTGACTCCATCCTCAACCCGAAAAGGCCCCACAAGCTCATCTTTGATGATACCAGCCCAAACCAGTACTCCACCTCCACCTTGCTGGCATCTGAGTCGGACTGGAGCTCTCTGCCCTTTACCAATCCAGCCACGGGCCCATCCATCTGGCCCATCAAGACTCACTCTCATTTCATCAGTCCATAAAACCTTAGAAAATCAGTCTTGAGATATTTCTTGGCCCAGTCTTGACGTTTCAGCTTGTGTGTCTTGTTCAGTGGTGGTCGTCTTTCAGCCTTTCTTACCTTGGCCATGTCTCTGAGTATTGCACACCTTGTGCTTTTGGGCACTCCAGTGATGTTGCAGCTCTGAAATATGGCCAAACTGGTGGCAAGTGGCATCGTGGCAGCTGCACGCTTGACTTTTCTCAGTTCATGGGCAGTTATTTTGCGCCTTGGTTTTTCCACACGCTTCTTGCGACCCTGTTGACTATTTTGAATGAAACGCTTGATTGTTCGATGATCACGCTTCAGAAGCTTTGCAATTTTAAGAGTGCTGCATCCCTCTGCAAGATATCTCACTATTTTTGACTTTTCTGAGCCTGTCAAGTCCTTCTTTTGACCCATTTTGCCAAAGGAAAGGAAGTTGCCTAATAATTATGCACACCTGATATAGGGTGTTGATGTCATTAGACCACACCCCTTCTCATTACAGAGATGCACATCACCTAATATGCTTAATTGGTAGTAGGCTTTCGAGCCTATACAGCTTGGAGTAAGACAACATGCATAAAGAGGATGATGTGGTCAAAATACTAATTTGCCTAATAATTCTGCACTCCCTGTATACTCACCACACATATTTAACCTCAGTCAAGCTCCGTAGGATGTACAGGGGGAGGAATGCAGATTGTCCAAAATGTGGTTGTGAGGACGCATCCTTTTTACATGGTACATGCAGTGCATGCCTTCTGGTTGGTGGTGGCTACACCAAGTGCACAGTGGCAGGAATAGAATTTATGGTAACACCACAAACCTGCCTGCTAGGAATTATGCGACAGCCAAGGGGAGGGAAAATGCCCCTGAATTTCCTTCAGCTAGCGTTGGTCTTGACTAAATGGTGGGTGGCAATGAGCTGACTGAGCACGAGAGATCATTCGGTTGCATAGTGTCATAAGAACGTAACAGAGCAGGCCCTTGCACATGAAGCACACATCAAAAATGCTAGGCGAGATGATGAATTACAGGATGACCTTGAGGCCTGGCCTCTTTGTTAACAGCACCACAAGCTACAACTGCAGAGGGGAACTCACAGAACATGCATACACAAATAACTGGACACACAGAGGTCACACAAAGGAGGGCACAGAGAAGTGGTGGGGAGGACTTCAATAAACATGTCTGACTCATAATGGCAGCGGTAAGAATGAGGGGTTCAAAGATGAGACAGCCTGATTTGGACGGAGCACCTGATATATACACGAAAATGGAACAGTGTTGTGAAATGTGATGCACTGGTACAGGGAGTGGGGAGGAGTCCAACCCATCTGGACTGATTGGCCTGAATGTTAAGTGAACATTGAGCATTTATAGCATTTGTTGTTGTTCAGTGTCATATTGCTAAATCATTAAATATAACTATGCATCTGACATTACGAATGAAAACGATCAATTAAAAAGATATGTAAGAATATTTACAATAACAATTATTCAATTAATCAATTTACATAATTATCAATGAAATATTGAATTAACATAAAACATTAATCAAAAATAAAAAACTACAATTTATAATGTAAATAATTTAAATCATATTTCCCTACAAACCCAACAACCACTACTAGATTATGAATTATTAATTAAAAAAATGCAAAGCAATTTAAATTACAGATGAGAAATTACAAACTATGCTTAAAAATGTAAAACAATTATATCAATTATATTAGCAGTTACAATTAATACACCAACTAATATATCGTAAATGAATTAAAACAATATATACTACCACTATATTAAAGTAAAATATTATTACATGCAACTAAATATTTAAAAACAATATTATATAAAATTATACCTTCTATATTCTGTTCCTTGATACTTTTGTAGAGATGATTTGTGACACATTATTTTTGATTCAATATTTTAGCCATTCTCCCTTGGAGTAAGCATAAATAAATATTCTATTATGAAAAAAAGAACCAAACATGATGAACTATTGATTGGGATTACGAGCGAGCAAACATTGCTGGAGAAGCATTGACCCTTTGATCCAAAAGAATTAGTTTGCGATGTTACAAGAAACCCAAGCCAAATTTAAGAACTAATCTTTTGAATGCGTACTGCTGACAATCATATTGCAACAGAAAAAATTAGTGGAAAAATGTTTACCTGGCAAACCAAGGTCAAAAGAAATAAAGATCAGGTCACTCAAATTCATGTAGAACTCAAAGACTACTATACCTCAAATCAGATAATGAAGGTTTTTGAAATATATTATTTCCCATTATATTCAGAAACCAACTAGGTTGATAAGCAAAATGTCAAGGTGTTTTTTAATCAACTCTCGAAAGAAGCTCATCGCCTTAGACCATTACAAAATCTTAAAGCATAGCAGTAAAGAGGAGGGTTTTATTGGCATTATTACAATAAGTACTTTCACCAATTGGAAATTGCCTTAATGGACTCCCTCTACAAGTCTTTATGATACTTCACGAATACATTTTTGAAGTACTGTTTCTGTGTCTGTGGTATAACACATCTAACTAGCCTAACAGGCCATTGGATATGATATAATACCCTTACATTCTTTGAAAAAAAAAAAAAAAAAGTATCTCTGACACAACACAATTCACATTTGCTGTGATATACAGCAGGCATTTACAATTCTTAGGTTCACAACATATAGGGCAATAGTGTGACATTTAGATTTTTCCATTTTTTCTTAAGATTAAATGGAACGCTCCCTGAAAGGACTTATTGCTCCTAATTGTTAATAATGGTAGCCAACTTTGAACCAACTAAAAAATGATCGGATAATGAAATAATGTATTCACAATACTTACAGTAGAAGAAAACATCTATGATATATGCATCTATATATATATACATACACATATATATATATATACAGTATATATATATATATGTACATATATATATATATATACTCACACACATACATATATATATATATATATATATACATATATATAATTATATATATATATATATATGCATATATTTGTAAAAATTATCAGTATGAATCTGCCCCTGCACATCCCCTTTTTACTTACCATTTACAAACCTGCAAAAAGAGAGGCTTGTCATTTTTATGAGAAGCGTATGATAAATTACGACTGGAAAAAAACCTGACATCACAAAGTAAGAATGGAGAAATACAAGTTGAGGACAATCTTTAAAGTAAAATCTCTTTCACTAATAATATCCCCATAAGCCATTCACACATCTTACCCTCAACAAATCATCAAAAATGTATCCACAAATATACTTCACTGCCCCAATGTGAATAATTGAATATGTTTTTTAATGTGCCCCACGGTAGAAGGATTTTAGCAATACATTTTAATGTCTTCATGTTACAAATCTCCCTAAAGATGGCAATATATACTGCACACTTTGGTACGGAAGAAAACTGGAGACAATAGATAGCTTTACTAGCAATTGCTAGATGGTCAAAAGACAACAAAATACACTTACTAGCTAGCAAGGGGAGGCCTTATGAACTTCTGAGTTTATACTTTCAATTACTAGTATACCACCAACTGAAAAATTCACTTTTTTAACCTTTATTAAGGAATTGCTTCAAAACTATGTCAAAACTATGTCAGAGGAAGAGTGGCACCTATCACTTCTAGTCTAATCAATAATCACTGCTCTTCTTTGTCTGATTTGTCTAAGCACCACATTTTGGCTTTGAATAATTAATTTGTAAAATGTAATTTACCATAGGAGAGTGTGTATTAACTTTCTTGACTTTTTTAACTTTTTGAACATATTTTTTTATTAAGGTCTCACTGTTCTGAACCCCACAATTTATCTCAGGAGGTTCCACTCCTGATTCATCATTCATAAAAAGGCACCCCACCCAACATCAGTTAAGCAGAGTATCAAAAAATATATAACTGTGACCAGTCTAGAATAGGCTTCTAGTTTAGGGAAAATTAACGTTTTTTTACACAGAAATCTAAAAATCAAGTGATAGAGAATAACTGCCATGAAGGCTCAAAAATGGAAAATTAATACAGACTAGTCAAAAATAAAAAATCTTTCGAAGTCCCAAATGAGGTGCAAAATCAAAAATAGGTTGCACAGCATCTCTTTAAAAATGGGAAGATCTGCGATTGAAATCTGTCTCACTCCCAAAACCATGGAGTTCTTAAACGCAATTATTTCATATAAAATTAACTAAAAGACAGCTTCAGCATGATATGAACCCTGTAATAATTGTTTAGCGAACAAGAGTAATTCAAGTCAGTGGCATATGTTAACACTATTAAATTTCTAAGAAAGCATCTTACTTTTCTAAGTCACTGTCACCCGGAGGTGTTTTGATCAAAATATGCAACAAAAGTGATTAATGAACGTACAAAACTGAGCTGGGCTACGGGAACACAGTGGAAAAATCCTTGAATGCCTAACTCTTTCCAGTACACTAAAAGTTGCATCAATAAGCCTTTGTATTCATTACTTACATCAACTGCCTTTGCTCTGTGGGAAGATAAGATAAGCAGGGGAACCTGATGGGAGCGGGTGAATGCAGAAGTGTAAAGCCGGGTCAGAAACAGCTTCCATTCTGTCCAACATAATGTTTTCACCAAAATGTGGCTTAATTAAAACATGTTAATAAACACACTTCTAAACCTCATATTAAACTAATTTCACGTGCATTCATTATAATTCGTCATTTGCATAGAGGCTCCAATGTAAACTTATTATTAATCTATATTATTTGTCACACAAAAATATAAACTTTGAAAAACTCTAACAGAAGCAAACAAACTAGGAACAAGATAGAAAGATACAGGTATGCCGAAGAGGAGTTTCAAGAAAGAGGGCAGAAGAAACCATAACTTTAAACAATAGGGTAGCTTTTGTGGATTCACCCATGCAGTCATGAAGTAAAACAATACATTATTTCATTTTTGTGTCAAATAACATAAAAGCAGAGGTAGTTACAGGAAAGAATTCAGCAGTAGGATTAGAAGGTAAATATAACCAGGTATTTCAAGAGGTGATCTGCATGAATGATGTATTTAAACAACATGGTAACTTACTTCCTTTACTGCAGAGGGACACTGTTTTTAGAGGAGTAATTTGGAGGGATCACCTATTAAGCAGCCTGATAAGGTATTGCCATTAGAAATATAATGGAATTGTAGCTGGGCCAAAGACATAACAGAGTTTGAAGTCTTTTATGTGTATTAGGAGTTACGCCTTGTCTAAAACAGCATAATTGGAAATACAACCAAGACCATGTTCATTTCTGCAGCCATTGAATCAGAGGGACTGACTTCTGTGGAGCAGTGCCTATAGCCCCATATCCCTTCCACACCCCGTCCCCCACTGGTGTCCTGGGAAAGATTGTAATCAGCTGATCTCTTGCAGCATGTTCACATGGGTCGAGGTGGATTACCATCACACCTGTTGGGCCTGGTATCCAAGTAATGTTGGTGATACATAATCTGACATATGTAGATAGTTATGGATAATGGCAATTTAATTTATTTTCCTATCACAGTTTCAAACCTGTCTAACTGAACTAATTATACTTACTCAATACCTTTAAACGTCTACTAATCACAGTTACCAGGTACTTTATGTGTCTCTGTTCCATTGAAATCCCAGCTCGTGGCCTGCTGTATTGTTACAATCTGTAAGGGATAGGACTTTCAATTTGCCCAATTGAGTTTTAATCCATACCTCTCTGTTTCTTCAGCGAATGATTAATGGTCTAAACCTTAGAATTCTTCACAAGCAATATTGGATCATCATAGACATTGTTAACAAGGCATGTGATTGTAAAACCTGAGTCGTCTGTGTAGGCAGTGTTCTCTCAAGGGACATGTTTGACCTGACAGCCTACCTGCTCTACTTTTCTGACCTCGTTTTTTCTGGCTTTAGGACTCTGCGCAGTTTGTGCTTGTGCTCTCTTTGCTAAATATGGTAATATTGGCTTATCCCCATCTGGCACGTTTAATTTACTTATACATTCCTTGTAAAGTGCACTACATGTGCCTAGGGCCTGTAAATCCAATGTTACTTGTGCGCATGCAGCACTGATTGTTCCACCCACTTAAGTAGCCCTTTAACCATGTCTCGGGCCTGCCATTGTAGAGCCTGCATGTGCAGTTCTGCACTGCCAAGTCGTCCTGGCAAAATAACCCTTTTGCCAGGCCCAAACCTTTTTCTACATATCTCACCCATAATGTGACCCAGAGGGCAGGGTGCAATTTATTAATCAGCCAGGGATGTCTCTCCTATAGGACAGTATCAGAATGAAATTTTAATTTTATAGGTGTAATTCGCAATCTGGAAAATATTAACTTTTTGAGTTTGGTGTTTATGGACTCACAATTTGAAATCACAAGTTATGGAGCAGTCAGATTTATATTGTACTTTCGAAAATGCCACTTTTAGAAAGTTAGCATTTTCTGACTTTGGCCTTTTGGTGCCTGTTGCCTGTCTCTGATCACTTCTCTGGGGTGGGTGACAACTGCGCTTTGTGTATTCCATCTAGACAGCCACAAAGAATTGGTACTTAGATGTGACTTGATGGGCTATCCTGGGAGGATGGGAGAGAGGAGATGGACCCAGCCTCACTTGTACCTGAATAGTCTGTGCCCTATCCCCACACAAAAGGGCTGCATAACCCCCTGTAGTGAGTCTGGAGCCAGGGCAGGAAGGGCAATGTGCACTTCAAAGGCCTGTCTTTGAAGTCTCACCCACTTCAAAGGACGAGCTGGGTATAAGTACTGGATCTCTGACACTTCCAACACATTACACTTCTGACCTGTGAATACTCTGCCAGGAAGAAGGACTGCTGTGCTGCTGAAGGACTGACACTAAGCTGGAATGCTGTTTTCCTCGACTCCTGCCATGCTGTGCTGCCCTCCTGCCTGCGAATACCCTTTCTGGGTGAGAAGGACTTGACCTGCATCACTTGAACCCTGAGTGACTCCACAGGCTAGCTGACTGGCTTCCTACTCTGAAATGTCAGGGACTTCCACACACCCTGCTCCTGTATCTGGACTCTGCCATCTGTGTGTCTGCCCTGCTAAGTGGTGCCACCCCAGTCCCAGACTCTGGGAAGTGGGCCTAAGGTGTTTACTAGTGGAACCAACACATCCTCTGTTGCGGTAGAAGAATCAACACTGCTATTGCATGAAACAGAACCAGTGCATCGACTTTAGAACCACTACAGCAGCAATTGTCTTGGCGCAAGGTTCCCACATCCCCATCAATGGCAGCCTTGATTCCAAAACTCCACGTCGCAGCCCCTGTGCTTATTGAAACTGATGCATCAACTCAAATGCACAGTGCATCCTTGACCCCCACAACTGTATTTTCAACTTTGATTCAGCATTAACTCGCACCCTAACTCTGCTGTGTCTCGGAACCGAGGCTTCGCCAATGTTGCTTGGAGAAAATCAACGCATCACCTCTACTGCGTGGTTCAAAACTGATTAAACGATCTGCAACCAGGATTGAAGGTACTTTAGTTCAGCGGGCCCAACTGGATCCTTATAGCCAGCCCTCACCCCATCACAGTCAGCCAGACCTTTTCACTCTGTCCCAGTCTGGTGCGACTAAATTTCCCCCATTTGGCACTTCTTGCTTCTAAGTGCCATTTCACAGTTTAATCTTTAGAAATTCATAACTAAAGTTCTACTTATTAGATTTTTATTGTTCTGGTCTTGTTTTATTTACTAAATCTTACTACATTGTTCTAAACTGGTGTGGATTCATTTTGTGTGGTGTTTTCACTGTCTTACTCCTTGAAGTGTTGTACAAATACTTTACACACTGCCTCTAAATTGAGCCTGACTGCTCTGTGCCGAGCTACCAGCTTACCAATTTTAATGTTAAATTCTCCCTAATCGGTATTTTTGATTTTTTGCCGCAAATCATGTCTCTGGCTACTGGCTATACAACTGCAAACATGGAATTTCAGCTGGCAAACCTTGAAAGATGATGCTTTATCCTATGTTAAACTAAAGGTTAATCCACTATTCCAAATAGTGGGCTAATTGAATGAACTCCTGAAAATGTGGCTGGATAAATGTCTTATCTCAGACTTAGAGTATAGATATATTCTTAACACACATCCAAGGGCACCGTGTATGTATATGTTACCCAAGATACATAAGCACAAGACATCACCTCTGGGAAGACCTATCATATCGGGCATAGGCTCACCCACTGAAGGACTCTCAGAGTATATTGACAACTATCTACAGCCAATCGTAAAAAATCTTACAATCATACTTACAGGACACAAAAGATGTTATAATGAAATTGGAGGACATCACATGGTCACCAGATATGTTATGGGTAACCATGGATGTCAGTTCTTTATATACATGTATACCCAAATTCAAGGGTTTAGAAGTAGTGCAGCACTTTCTTCAAAGATCAGCTTCATATTTAGAACATACAGATATGTTACTAGTTATGATTGAGTTCATCTTGGATAATAACGTGTTTATTCGTGAAGGTGAATGGTACAAACAGGCCCAAGGAGTGGCTATGGGTTCAAGATTCTCACCATCATATGCCAACCTATACATGTTTTTTTTGGAAAAAATACATATTTGGCAGAACGGTCCTCCTTATCTAACTGAACATATTTTTTTTGTGGGGTCGATATATAGATGATGTTCTCATGATTTGGACAGGAAGTGAATTATTATTGACACAATTTGTGAATCATATTAACATCAATGACTTTAACATTACGATAACACATGACTATAGTAGAGATCAGATACACTTTCTAGGTTTGGAAATCTTTACTGAGAATGATAGATTTCACACCTTAACATACCGTAAGCCAACCGCTTTTCAATGCGGTATTGCACGCCAATAGCTCACATCCGAGGACACAGATAAATGCTATACCTTTTGGAAAAATGATCCGAATAAAAAGGAATTGTAGCAGATCTGATTTATGTGAGAAAGAATTGGAACATTTTGAGGAGAGATTTATCAAAAGAGGTTATTCTATGCAGATTATAAAAAAAGCAAGAGATAAAGTTAATAAGATTTCGAGATCTTCACTCTTGAGAAAAATTACAAAATCTAAAAAACTAGCATCACAAAATCCAATACGTTTTTGTACAGCTTTTAGTCAAAACAGTCAAGCTATATATAGAATTCTACTTAAACATTGGAATATTCTGCATACTGATGATAACTTAAAACAACTTTTATCAACTAAACCTAAAATGATTCACAAAAGGGATACAACTATTAGGGATCTGGCTTGTAAAAACTTTCTACCTCCAATTAAGGCCAACTCAAACACATGGTTGCCGACAAAACCAATGGGTTTTTACAAATGTAGCAACTGCAACATGTGTCATATAGCACTACATAAAACTTTGGATTTCAAATTTAATGACAGTAAATCCTATAAGATTTAGGGGGTCATTCTGACCCTGGCGGTCATTGACCACCAGGGTCAACGACCGCGAGAGCACCGCCAACAGGCTGGCGGTGCTCTCAAGGGCATTCTGACCGCGGCGGTTTGGCCGCGGTCAGAAAGGGAAAACCGGCGGTCTCCCGCCGGTTTTCCGCTGCCCTCAGGAATCCTCTATGGCGGCGCAGCTTGCTGCGCCGCCATGGGGATTCCGACACCCCATACCGCCATCCTGTTCCTGGCGGTTCGCCCGCCAAGAACAGGATGGCGGTATGGGGTGTCGTGGGGTCCCTGGGGGCCTCTGCAGTGCCCATGCCAATGACATGGGCACTGCAGGGGCCCCCTTAAGAGGGCCCCACAAAGAATTTCAGTGTCTGCTTAGCAGACACTGAAATTCGCGACGGGTGCAACTGCACCCGTCGCACCTTCCCACTCCGCCGGCTCCATTCGGAGCCGGCTTCCTCGTGGGAAGGGGTTTCCCGCTGGGCTGGCGGGCGGCCTTCTGGCGGTCGCCCGCCAGCCCAGCGGGAAAGCCAGAATGGCCGCGGAGCGGCCATATGGCGGTTCCCGCCAGGCGGGCGGCGACCGCCGCCCGCCGGCCTCAGAATGAGGCCCTTAATCTTTTATAAATTGTAACACGAAATACGTTGTGTACGTATTATTGTGTGAGTGTGGTAAAATTTATGTAGGGAACATATGCGTTCTTTAAGGAATAATGATCCCTCATCACCCGTTGTTAGACATATCAATAAAGAACATACAACTTTAGAAATTCCTGTGATCAAATATATGGGTATTAGTCAGACAACTCCACACCCAAGAGGGGGAAATTGAGAAAATTAACTTAGAAAAAAAGAGGCTAGGTGGATCATTAGACTCAGAAGTATTGAATTAGGCATGAATTTAGATCATGAAATGCATCATTTCTTATAATGATTTTCACAATGATCAATATGTGTCATTTTTATCTGAAAAACTGAGGTTACGATTTATTATTCATAAATAGTAGAATGATAAAATGGTAATTCAATAACTACTAACAATGTCTTTTAGAATTACATTGGATCAATTTACCTATGTCCTTTGAATCCTAGGATGTTTACATAATGGTTCTTATCTATAGTTCTTCTCCTCCTCACTTTATTATTGTTTGATCTTAACTAACATCATGATAATCTCTCAAATTCCTGTGGGGCTATGCATGAGTACTGGAGTTGCATGCACTGATTTTAAATTTGAATTAACCTAGCTGAATTTGTTTTTCTCTCTTGCTAGATGGTAACAGAGTGGTCATCACAGAGCATAAATACGCTACAATAGACATCTTAACCATATTGGTTTGATTTAGACAAAGAGGTGGAGTTTTTTTCTTTGATACAATAACATATTGACATGAGACATGAAGACTTCTGTGTTCCTTCTAGTTGAGCTTTTTTCTTTGATAAATTATGACATGGTCGCTAACTTTGTAATAAATATCATATGTGGACTGTTTGTTAGTGGTTTATCAATACTGATTTGCTGCGGGCCAATTGGTGTTCACTATACACTAGTTGTGCTTTTTCTGGGGCCCCATTTGTTGAAGGTTGCAATTAGTCTTTACGCTTGAATCAATTTTGTCAAAATGCATCGTGTTATGTTGATCTATAAGTGTGAGTATGTACGTTTTTCGATAAAAATATTTGGTACGTTTGTTTTTTCTCTTTAAATTGTATTTAAAATAGCATTCTTATGATTTGATGTATAGAAAATACATACACGCGAAATTTAAACATGGCGACCATCTTAAGTCAAATACGGGTGGCGGTCCGCTGGACGACGTCAATAGACGTGCCCAATTGAAATCAGTCCGGACTATATTTTGCCGGCACAGGAAACATTCGGTTTACTCGGCGTTCAAGCGCATATGATGCGTCCACAAGATCTGCTTGGAATTTTGCCGAACAGAAAGGTAATTGAACTTTTAAAGTTAATTCTTTCTAACTGAAATTTATTAGATTAGAAATATTGGATATTTGCAAAGCAATACAAAAGAATAATAAGCGAAAAAACAAAAGTTTCAAATAAGTGGGCTTACAAGTTTCAATGGTTTCTTATTCGGTTAATGCTTGGAAGTCCTACATTTAATGTTTAAGTTGTGTTGAACTAATTGAATTTTTGTTTATTTGGTGCTGTAACGAGTAGTTTGGTGATTTTGTGTATTTTTAATTCATACTCGCTAGGGGTCATTTATATATCTTTTCGAGCATTAAAGTGGCTATACCCAAGATGAAAGTTTCCAGATACATTGACGCTTTGGATCAAATTGTTGACGAAGGGTGCTTATATTTGCTAATTAATTAGAAGGTTGGTACAAGTGATGGATTAGTTATTTGAGGTACAAAACATATTGGAAGATTATGTGGTTAGATAATGTTGGTACTTTTTCTTCTTACCAGTATCATCATAGAAGACAGTGGATTATAAGACATATTAAGAGGTACATTTGAGCATTAGTAGCTATACTTACAAGTGTAAAGGACTACATCTTTTGATGGACTATTCACTCACTGCACATATTGTACTAACATAATACTGGTTTGAAAATGGGGTCCACTACCTGTGTGTTTCTTTGTTTATTTTTGTTTTTTCACTTTTTCTTAAATAAAATATTTTTTCTTTGGTGATTTGGTGTAGGTCTTGGTTCAGTTTGTTCACTTGGTATTTTCTAAGTGTATGTGGCTTTGTTGTAGAGTAATATACATGTCGATTTATTTTAAATTTTTATACATATATTTTCTCATGTTAAAAGCCTTGAGAAAGTCCTAGAACAGGACGAAACATGTGTCGGCTGTATCCTGTCAACTCTGTCTATTGACTGTTTCCTGTCAACATTTGTGAAGACGGTTTTTATCAGAATTTGTGATATTTATTCATCATAACTTGTGAGGTTTATAAAAAAAAACTTTCTGGTAAAATATTTGTTCATTTTTCAATATCATTTTTTGGATTGTAAGATAATCAATGTATGCTGTTATGGATGTATGTCTATGTTTAATAAATGATGTACTTGACTTAATTAGCCACATACCTACTTCCTTTTTTGTATAAAAGCAAATTATAAATGGACATTTTGACTACATGAATAGTTGATTTAAAAGTGATCTTGGTAAAATTTAGGAATCTATATACATGAGTGCTCCACTATTTGTTTTGCTTAGTATACAAACCTGGAAACCTATACAGTGGCCCAGCTCAGAGACTTGTGAAAGTAGCTAGGGCTTTTTGGTAAGTGTGCCACCAAGAAGGTGGGATTATTACAAAGGAACTGAGGGCCTGGGCTAAAGCTCACTCTGGACAGGAAAATGACCTGGAAGGGAATGGTGGATTAGGGGAGCCTGGGAATGGCTCTTCTGAGGAACCACCCGCAGTGGTTGAGGGTGACAACCTTGAATTGGAGCTTCCTGGAAGAGCAAGGAGCAGTGTTTCTACCCACGGGCGCTTCCCAAAAAAACTGAGGAAGGGAAAAGAGAATTCAAGCTGCAGATGAAAAAATTAGGAATGGAAGAGAAAAAGTCCGGAAGGCCCTTGGACTTCAAGGTCAGTCAGGCAGATTCCTGCAGTGATGGTGGCAGTATACCCACAGTACTCGAGGGAGAGAAAGGGGTTTGCATACCTAAGGATCTGGTGCACGGTTTTGTGGGGTGAGATGACATTGACAAATGTCTTTCTGCTTTTTGAAGTTGCACTGTTTTGTATAGCTTGAAGGTGGTTGTGTAACGCCGCGCTCAGACGTGGCGTCTCTTTCTGTCCTGGCGGATGGAACGCGCTATCGATACTCGGAGTTCCCCGCGTTTTTTTACTACACATTCTGGGAAGCATATATTTCGCTCCCGGTCGCGCTACACTTACCTGTAGCCCTTTTTTCTTCTTTTTACCTGTCTCTGTCCATGTTGTGTCCATCTTGTCTTCTTCGTGTTTTTGTCCCAGCATGCTCTGTTTTTCTTTTATACTACTTCCTTTTTCCTTTACTGGTCTATGGGCTCTTCCCAATTCAAGATGGTGTTCTTTCCTTTTCCTGTGATGTAACTTCCCTTTTCTCAGTATATAAGTCAGTCAGTCTTGTTCCTCCTTGCGTTGCAAACACTTCCTTCTGGTTGTGCTGTTTGCTTCTGTTGTTTGTTCCTGCTTTTTGCCTTGGGAGATTTTTGCCTGTTCTTTTTTCCAGCTTTTTGCCTTGGGAGATTTTTGCCTATTTTTGTTCCTGCTTTTTTGCCTTGTGAGATTTTTGCCTGTTGTTTGTTCCTGCTTTTTGCCTTGGGAGATTTTTGCCTATTTTTGTTTCCTGTTGTTTAGTCCTGTTTTTTCTTGTTTTTTCTTCAGGAGTTCCTGTTTGAGGTTTTTTCCCCAGTATTGGTTTTTTTTCCCTCTGGGACTCCTTCTGGAGGGTACGGTCTGCTTTGGCGTAGCCTGTCAAGCAGCACCGTGGCTACTAGAAGGGGTCGCCCTTATCTGGTAGTATCCAGAACCTGTAAAAGACTTGGGCGGTCATTCTGACCGCGGCGGTCGCCGGCCGCCATGCGGTCACCACCAAATGGCCGCTCCGCGGTCAGGAGACCGCGGATGCCATTGTGGCATTCCCGCTGGGCTGGCGGATGACTGCCAAAAGGCTGCCCGCCGGGCCAGCGGGAAAGCCCCTGCAACAAAGAAGCCGGCTCCGAATGGAGCCGGCGGTGTTGCAGGGGTGCGACGGGTGCAGTGGCACCCGTCGCGATTTTCAGTGTCTGCAAAGCAGACAGTGAAAATCTTCATGGGGCCCTGTTGGGGGGCCCTGCACTGCCCATGCCAGTGGCATGGGCAGTGCAGGGGCCCCCAGGGTCCCCACGACACCCGTTCCCGCCATCCTGGTTCTGGCGGTGTAAACCGGCAGAAACAGGCTGGCGGGAAGGGGGTCGGAATCCCCATGGCGGCGCTGGAGGATTCCCTGGGCCAGGGGAAAACCGGCGGGAAACTGCTGGTTCCCCTTTTCTGACCGCAGCTTTACCGCCGCGGTCAGAATGGCCCTGAAAGCACCGCCAGCCTGTTGGCGGTGCTTCCGTGGTCCCCGGCCCTGGCGGTTCGGAATGACCCCCTTGGTGTATTCGCCAACCCGGTATCCAGAGGTGAGAAGTCCAGCGCAGTACGTAACAGATTGCAACGCCAAAAGATTCCGCATTGTGAGATCGCCATGGAAGATCCACAGGGAGAGGCGTCAGAAAATGCTCAAGCCATGTTGCAGACTGTCCAACAACAAGCCCAAGAGTTACAACAGTTACGGGCAGAGAATACTGCGCTACAACAGGTCTTGTCTTCCCGATCAATGGACATACCACCTGTATCTGCCACTACTCCTCGATATTCTGGAGATCCTCTAAAGATTAAGGAATTTTTGGACGCCCTGACGGTTTTCTTTGCCTTTCGTCCACTCCAGTTTTCTTCGGATAAAGCTAAGGTGGGCTATCTGATCAGCGCCTTGTCTGGTCCGGCGCTTGCTTGGGTGACTCCTCTGGTTTCTGCAGAAGACCCAGTCCTGGCTAACTATTCCGCTTTCCTGACTCTTTTCAAACAAATGTTTGAGAGACCCTGGGTAGAAGCAGCAGCTGAAGAAGCCTTATGTGACATTCAGCAGGGTAATCAGGATGTTCTGCAGTATATAACCCGCTTCAAACAGCTGGCAGCTGAAACCTCCTGGCTGGAACGCACCTTCATAACCCTTTTCCGCCGAGGCCTGCATGAAGAAATTAAAGATGAGCTTGTACATTCTTCTCCAGCTTGTTCTTTGAAGGAATTAATGGATCAGTCTATGAACATCGAATATAGACTTCGAGAGCGCAAGATGGAGAGACGTAGCACGCAAGCTCCATACCAGTGTGCTACCTTTCGTGCTAGCAGTCGGCGAACTGAAGATATTCCATCCGAAGCCCCTCCAACTCCCCCTGAAGAACCCATGCAGATAGATCTGGTTCGTGGGCCATTGACGGAGTCAGAAAGGGAGGAACGATGACGAAAGGGACTTTGTCTGTACTGTGGTAAGGCTGGCCACCTGATCCGTAGTTATCCAGTACGTCCCTCAAGACCTGCGGGAAATGCCAGCTCCCGTCCCCTGTAAGGAGGAAGGAGACGGAAGGAGCTGAAGTACCATCAATATGTTCCTCCAAAGAAAGCATGTCCACCCTGTTTATCCTCTCGGTCAAGTTACAAAGTTCACAAGATCAAGAAGAACACCTTCTGGCTCTCCTTGATTGTGGAGCCAGTGGACTCTCTCTGGATGAGACCTGGGCTACGAGTAAAGGAATTCCCCCCATTCTTAAAGAGACTCCTGAGCAGGTTCACACAGTGGATGGCTCTCCGTTAACCTCAGGACCTGTGGTGTCCTCAACTCCTACTCTTTGTTTGACATTTGGGGGGCATCAAGAACATGTTGCCTTTGATCTCATAGCCTCACCAAATCACATCATGATTTTGGGAATACCCTGGTTAGCCCGACACAACCCCTTTATCATTTGGGGAGCAAGAACTATATCCCTAACGTCTTCATTTTGTCAACAGAATTGTTATTCCACTACTTCTTATTGGACTCCCAAAAGGTCCTGTCAGTCAACTAAGGATAACACTAACTCTATCAATATGATCCAGGAAGCTCCAGATTGCTATCAGGAATATATCAGGATTTTTCAGAAACCTAGTAATTTTATTTTGCCGCCTCATTGCAGTTATGACTGTGCTATTCCTTTAATTCCTGATGAAGTCGTCCCCTTTGGTCGAATGTATTCTCTGACAGACCAAGAAAAGAAGGTGCTAAAGGAATATTTAGACGAGAACTTGCACAACGGTTTTATTGCTCCTTCCACGTCCCCGGCTGGGGCTCCTCTCCGTCCCAAAGAAGACCAAGGATCTGCGTCCTTGTGTTGACTTTCGTGAACTCAACAGAATAACGATTAAGGATCAATATCCGCTGCCTTTAATCAGAGATATATTGGATGCCATTCAAGGAGCCAAGATGTTTACCAAATTAGACTTACCTTCGGATCAAGGAAGGAGATGAATGGAAGACAGCTTTCCCTACCCCTTTTGGGCACTATGAGTACCGTGTTATGCCTTTTGGACTGACCAACGCCCCTTCTGTTTTTCAACGATTTATGGATTCGGTGTTCTCTGATGTACTCAACCAACATGTAGTCATTTATTTGGATGATATCTTGATATATTCCCGTGATCCTGAGCAATATATAAATCATGTCGTGCAAGTCCTGGAAAGACTTAAGAAAAACCAATTGTTTTGTAAACCTGAGAAGTGTGAGTTCCATAAATCTGAAGTAAAGTATTTGGGTTTCTGTATTAATCAACACGGAATATCCATGGATCCTGACAAGGTCAGTGCCATATTAGATTGGCCTTCTCCAACGTCCATTAAGGAAACGCAATGTTTCCTTGGTTTATCAAACTTTTATCGTCAGTTTATTCAGAACTTTGTCCACCTACAAAGTTTCATAACACAAACAATTAAGAAAGAGAACCTGAAGAAGGGTTTCGTTTGGACCAAGGATGCTGAACGCGCGTTTCAAGAATTGAAGACAGCCTTTATCCAAGCACCTGTGTTGCATCATCCTGACAATACCAAGAAATTTATCGTTGAGACTGATGCCTCAGACAGAGCTATTGGGGCAGTTCTGCTACAAAAACAAGGCAACAATGGACTGGAACATCCTATCTTTTATCTGTCTCATATCCTATCAGAGGCTGAACGCAATTATTCTGTACTAGAACGAGAACTACTCGCGTTCAAAGTAGCTTGTAAAGAATGGAGGCATTTCTTGATGGGTTCCAGAGAGCCTTTTGAAGCCAGGACTGATCATCGTAATCTCCAAAGTCTTCGGAGTTTTCAGTGGCGCAATAGTCGTGAGGCTCAATGGGCTTTCTTCTTTAGCCAGTATGATTTCGTGATCACGTACATACCTGGTTCCCAGAATTCAGTGGCAGATGCCTTATCCCGCAGATATCCTGACATAGCCCTTTTTTGCAGAAGAAGGACAACTACTTCTATCATCAACATGCTCTTTTTCTACCTACCAAGAAAGTGCAGACAGAAGCTCTACAAGTGTGCCATGATTCTCCTATAGCCGGTCATCGAGGTATCAGGAATACCCAGGAGCTGCTTCAGCGATCTTTTTGGTGGCCTTTGCTTAAGACAGACACTGAAACCTATTTGTCAGCATGCCCAGTCTGTGCTCAGACTAAGACACCCCGAACTAAGTTGGCAGGTTTATTAAGACCTTTACCGGTTCCTTCCGCTCCTTGGTGTACTCTATCCACGGATTTCATATGCTCTCTAACTACCTCCTCTGGTAACCAAGTAATCATATTGACCATAGATTCATTCACCAAGATGGCCCATTTCTCAGCCTTGAAGAAACTACCGACGGCCACAGAAATGAGTCGCATTTTTCTGCGGGATATTTTTCGCCTCCATGGTCTTCCGCAAGAGTTCATTTCAGACAGAGGGCCTCAATATGAATCACGTTTCTGGAGGCCCTTTTGTCCCTTATTTAACATTGAGATTTATTTATCCTCTGGTTTCCATCCACAAACTAATGGGCAAACTGAAAGAGTGAATCAAGAACTTCAGCAGTATCTGAGATGTTACTGCAATGCCACACAAAGCAATTGGTCGGAGTATCTTGCTCTTGCCGAGTTCTCCTATAACAACACAATACATAGTGCGACCAAGACCACACCCTTTTATTGTACCTATGGATTTCATCTGAGGACTTTCACTACTGTTTCCCGAATATCCTCTTCTGTGCCTGCTGTCACTTCTTTTTCACGACAGATCCGTCGAATCCAGGGCCTACTTCACACAACTCTCCTAGCTTCGAAACAGGCAATGAAACGAAAGGCGGATCGTTATCGACAAGCCGCACCTTTGTATCAAGTGGGCCACAAGGTGTGGCTTTCTTCCAGATTCCTACCTTCCTGGTTTTCCACCAATAAGATCAAGCAACATTTTTATGGACCTTTTCGGATTTCGCAAGTCCTGAATCCTGTAGTTGTGCGTCTCCGCTTACCTCATACCTGGAGGGTTCATCCTGTTTTCCATGTGTCCCAGTTAAAACTCTTTGTTCCTGATCCATACCATCGCCAGTTCCAGCGTCCGCCTCCTCTTTCTATTAAAGGACAGCCTGAGTATGAAGTCCAGGAAATCTGTGACTCCAGAATTTTTCGACGCAAACTACAGTTTTTGGTCCATTGGAAACAATACCCTCTCAGTGACTGTTCTTGGGAGGATGCTTCCTCCTTCCATGCACCCCGTTTGGTCTGCCTGTTTTTTGACAGTCATCCTGACAAACCTGGTGCCTCGGGAAGGGGACCTACTGTAATGCCGTGCTCAGACGCAGCGTCTCTTTCTGTCCTCGCGGATGGAACGCGCTACCAATACTCGGAGCGCCGTTCGCCGTGTTTTTTGACTACACATTCTGGGAAGCATATATTTCGCTCCCGGTCGCGCTACACTTACCTGTAGCCCTTTTTTCTTCTTTTTTGTTGTTGGTGGGTTTGTCTGGTCTTTTTCCTGTCTCTGTCCATGTTGTGTCCATCTTGTCTTCTTCGTGTTTTTGTCCCAACATGCTCTGTTTTTCTTTTACACTACTTCCTTTTTTTCCTATACTGGTCTATGGGTTCTTCCCAATTCAAGATGGTGTTCTTTTCCTTTTCCTGTGATGTCACTTCCCTTTTCTCAGTATATAAGTTAGGCAGTCTTGTTCCACCTTGCTTTGCAAACACTTCCTTCTGGTTGTGCTATTCGCTTCTGTTCTTTGTTCCTGCTTTTTGCCTTGGGAGATTTTTGCCTGTTCTTTGTTCCTGTTTAGTCCTTGATGTTGGGTGGTGACTCCGGTCTAGAGAGCATTTCTGTAGTCTAGTCTGCTGGTGACAAGGGCTTGGGTTACCCTTTTTCTGGCATCAATGGGGATCCATCTGAAAATCTTACATAGCATGCAGAGGAAGCAAAAGGAGTCAACTATGTTTATTTGTCGCTTGAAGGTGAGTTTGCTGTTAGTGATGATGCTGAGGTTGCAGACCTGTTCTGGTCGGGATTGAGGTATGTCTGAGTGTGGTGAGCCACTAGGTGTCATTCCAGTTGCTGGCAGGAGCTGAAGATACAATGTTGCAGAAGTAATCTTTGCTTCTTTGTTACAGTAAGTTCCTGGAGGGTCCAGATGCACTTCCATCAGTAGAAGGTGAAGTACAGGATGCAGAGGAATCATGCTGCAGTCTTGCAATCTGAATCTGAGGAAATACCCAGAATAGAGACCCTAAATAGCTTTGAAAGCCGGATTGGTCAGCTACACAGGGAAGCACCTATCAGGGGAGGGCCCTGACTACACCTGCTGGCACTGGCCACTCAGATGCTCCCAGACTGCCCTTCCAACTTGGAATCCAAGATGGCAAAACCCAGGGACACTCTAGAGGAGCTCTGAGCACAACCCCTGGGGTGGTGATAGACCGGGGAGTAGTCACTCCCCTTTCCTTTGTCCAGTTTCGTACTTGAGCAGGGACAGACTGGAGGTCCCTGAACTGGTGCAGACTGGATTATGCAAGGAGGGCACCATCTGTGCCCTTCAAAGCATTTCCAGAGGCTCTCGGAGGCTACCCCTACCATGCCTGTAATGCATATTTTCAAAGGGAGAGGGTGTAACACCCCTCTCCCAAAGGAAATTCTTTGTTCTGCCTTCCTGGGCTGAAGCTGCTTGAGCAACAGGAGGGCAGAAACCTGTCTATGAGGTGGCAGCAGCTGGGGCTGCCTGGAAAACCTCGGAAGGCTGGTATGGCAGTACTGGGGGTCCACTATGGAGCCCCCAGATTGCATGGAATTATACAACCAATGCTAGAATCAGCATTGTGGTATAATTCTGAGATGTTAGACCCCTTACAAGGCCATATTCGGAGTTACCATTGTGAAGATGGACATAGGTATTGACCTATGTCCAGTGCACACAGAAAATGGCGTCACCGCACTCAAAAAGTTGGGAAAATGGTCCTGGATGATGTGGGGGCACCTCTGCTAGTGCAGGGGTGCTCTCACGCACAGGTACTCTGCACAAAACCTTCAAGTTTGGAAGGCCTGGCATATGGGTGACTTATTAGTGACCTGGTGAAGTGTAAATGGCTGTGAAAGGGTGCATGCACCATTTCATATAGGCTACAATGGCAGTCCTGTAATGCCTTAGCATGGGCCCCCTATGGGTGGCAAAAGTAATGCTGCAGTCCATAGGGATCCCCTGGAAGGATTTAGAGGAGAGAGAGCATAAGCATTGGGGTCCTGGTTAGCAGGATCCCAGTGACACACTCAAACACACTGACATCAGGCAGAAATAGGGGGTAACATGCCAAAAAGAGGGTACTTTCCTACACAACCCTCCCCCCAAACGAGGGGCAATAAGGCTAACCTTGCCCAGATGAGTCTTCATTGTCTAAGTGGAAATATCTGGAGAGTCCATCTACATTGGAGTGGTTACCCACAGGTCTATGTTCCACTGTAAACTCCATCCCCTGTAGGGAAATGGACCACCTCAACAATTTAGGGTTTTCACCTTTTATTTGTTTCAACCATAAGAAAGGTTTGTAGTCTGTCTGAACTTTGAAGTGAGTATGAAAGAGGTATGGTCTCAGCTTCTTCAGGGCCCAGACCACATCAAATGCCTCCCTCTCTATGGCTGACCAACACTTCTCTCTATGGGGCAACCTTCTACTAATAAAAGCAACAGGTTGATCCTGACACTCTGAATTAAGTTGTGATAGCACAGCCCCAACCCCTACCTCTGAAGCATCTGTCTGGACAATAAACTTCTTTGAATAGTTTGGGCTTTTTAAGACCGGTTCAGTACACATAGGCCCTGATTCTAATGTTGGCGGGCGGCGGGAGCCGCCCGCCAAGCGGGAACCGCCAGAAGACCGTACCGCGGTCGAAAGACCGCGGCGGTCATTCTGGGTTTCCCACTGGGCTGGCGGGCGACCGCCAAAAGGCCGCCCGCCAGCCCAGTGGGAAACAGCCTTCCCACGAGGACGCCGGCTCCGAATGGAGCCGGCGGAGTGGGAAGGTGCGACGGGTGCAGTGGCACCCGTCGCGTATTTCAGTGTCTGCATAGCAGACACTGAAATACATAGTGGGGCCCTCTTACGGGGGCCCCTGCAGTGCCCATGCCATTGGCATGGGCACTGCAGGGGCCCCCAGGGGCCCCGCGGCACCACCTACCGCCATCCTGTTCCTGGCGGGAGACCTGCCAGGAACAGGATGGCGGTAGGGGGTGTCAGAATCCCCATGGCGGCGGAGCGGATTCTCAAGGGCAGCGGAAAGTCGGCGGGAGACCGCCGACTTTCCGTTTCTGGCCGCGGCTGAACCGCTGCGGTCAGAATGCCCAGCGGTGCACCGCCAGCCTGTTGGCGGTGCTACCGCGGTCATTCGCCCTGGTGGTTTTTACCGCCAGGGTTAGAATGACCACCATAGCCTTCTTAAGCTCCTCAAAGGTTTTCTGACAGCTGGCTGTCCACAATACCTTTTCAGGCATCTTCTTGGATGTGAGGTCATTAAAAGGACCTACGATGGAGCCATAATTCTTTTAAAAAACTTCTGTAATATCCAGTGAGACCCAGAAAGGCTCTGACCTGGGTCTGTGTTGTAGGGGGAGACCGGTCTAAAATAACCTGTAGTGGTTCAATTTGTTCCCCACCAACGAGGTGTCCCAGATAAACCACCTTCCCCTGCCCTATCTGGCACTTTGAAGTGTTGATAGTGAAGCCTGCCTTTTGCAGGGCCTCCAAAACTTTCCAGGAGGTCATCCCAGGTGGAAGAGCTGAATACAGCAATATCATCAAGATATGCTGCACTGAAAGCTTCCAAATCTTAGAGGATTGTGTTCACCAGCCTCTGAAAAGTGGCAGATGCATTCTTCAAACCAAAGGGCATAACAGTGAACTGATAATGTCCTCCAAGTGTAGAGGAGAAAGCAGTTTTAGGTTTAGCCTCTTCTGATAGCTTGATCTGCCACTACAATGCAGTCAAGTCAAATGTGCTGAGATATTTGGCAGATGCCAGTGTATCTATAAGCTCATCTGCCCTGGATATAGGATGAGCATCAGTCTTTGTGAATGTATTGAGCCCTCTATAATCTACACAAAACCTCATCTCCTTTTTCCCATTTTGAGAATGAGGCTTAGGTATTAGCACCACTCCTAAATCCAACATCTTCCGAACCTCAGACTTAATGCAGTCCCTGACATGGTCAGGCGGTCTATAAATCTTACTTTTGAGAGGTAAGCTGTCTCCAGTATCTATGGTGTGCTCACACCAAGTGGTCTGACCTGGTATCAGAGAAAAAAGTTCAGAGAATTGGCCTAGGAGGTTCCTGTAATCCTCCTTCTGCTCTTCAGAAAGACAATCTGCAAGAACAACTCCTTCTACTTAGTCATCAGCTGAAGTGTTGGAGAAGAGATCAGGGAGAGGGTCATTCACATCTTCCTGTCCCTCATCAGTAAGTCAGCGCTATCATAGTAGGGTTTCAGGCGGTTCACATGAAGTACCCTAAGAGGACTCTGGGAGTGCCTAGGTCCACTAAATAGGTGACCTCACCCTTCTTTTTCACTATCAGATGTGGGCCACTCCATTTGTCCTGGAGTGCTCTTGGTGTCACAGGCTCCAGTACCCACACCTTCTGTCCTGGTTGGTACACCTGCAGGACAGTCTTCTGGTCATGCCATTGTTTTTGCAACTCCTGGGTTGCCTAAAGGTTTTTAGTGGCATTTTTCATGTACTCAGCCATTCTCGATCTTTGGCCAAGTACATAATCCACTATATATTGTTTAGGTGGCTTCAGGGGTTGCTCCCACCCCTCTTTTACAAGTGCTAATGGGCCCCTAACAGGGTGACCAAAAAGAGGTTCAAATGGGCTATAGCCCACTCCTTTCTGGGGTACCTCCCTGTAGGCAAAAATGAGATATGGTAAATGGACACCCCATCTCCTTCTGAGCTTTTCAGATAGTCCCATGTCTGGGGATGGTAAGTGGCAAGGTGTGGTGAGCTTGCAGGTTACTCCACACTCTTTCCACATTGCTTTTAGGTATGCAGACATGAAGTTATTACCTCTGTCTGACACCACTTCTTTTGGGAAGCCCACCCTGGAAACTATTCCCAGGAGGAATTGCTTCTGGATATCTAGTGGCATGGTCCACTACCACCAAGATAAACCTATTGACAGAAGCAGTAGGAGGGTCAAGGGGGCCAACAACTATGTCAACCCTGCCCTTTCAAAGAGCACTCCAACCACTGGCAGTGGGACCAAGGGGGCCTTTGGGGTGCCACCAGCCTTACCACTAGCTTGACAAGTGACATAGGAGCAACAGAACTATTTTGCGTCTTCTGACATTTGAGGCCAGTGAAAGAGAGGGACTAGTCTGTCCCAGGTCTTGCTTTGCTCCAAATGTCCAGCAAGGGGAATGTCATGTGCCAGTGTCAGAAGAAACTCCCTATACTGCAAGGGAATGACCAGTCTCCTGATAGCACCAGGTTTTGGTGCTCTTGCCTCTGTATAAGGGAGATTATTTTTCCAGTACACTCTGTGAGATTCACTGACATCACCTGCTTCCTGTTTGACAGCTTGCGTTCTCCAACCCTCAAGTGTGGGGCAGGTCTGCTGTGCCACTCTCAACTCCTTCCTGGCAGCCCCCGTCTGCACCCAAAAACTCATCTGTGTCAGCCTGAAGCTCCTCTGGTGTAGGTTCTACAGAGAAAATAGACTCCTCCTTATCAAAAGGGGAATCTTCAGTGGAGGGAGGGATAGTGGATGAGGGTTTACCCTTTCTACGTCTAGTTTTTGGGAACACTTGGTCAATTGTTCCAGCATCCAAGTTTCCTTGTCCTCTTTATTTATTTGCCTGAGCCCTGGTCAAAGCAAAGATATGCATGAGCTTCCAACTCTACCTCAGCCCAAGCTAAAGTTTCCAAACCATTGACAAGTAGACACTCCACAAAGAGGTCAGTGGATACCACAACTTTCTTTGGACCAGTAACCCCCCCCCATTTGAGATTCACAACAGCCATGGGGTGGCTAACAGTGTTATTATGGGTGTCAGTCACTTGGTACTGATGACCAAGTAGGTGTTGCTCAGGGGCTACCAGTTTTTCCATCACCATTGTGACACTGGCACCTGTGTCCCTGTAGGCCTCAACCTGAACACCATTTATTAGGGGTTTTTGCTTGTAGTTATCCATATTAAGCGGATAAGCAACAAGGGTGGCAAGGTAAATGCCACCATTTGAGACTAAAACAGCCTCAGTGGCTTCCCTAACTAAACCAACCCCCACTACATTACCCAGAGTGAGCCCAGCTACCCCCTTGGACTGGTTTTTGTAGTGTTTATCCCACCACCACTGCTATTACTAGGGGCACTAGTGGAAGCAGTGGGGGTTGTGTTGGTGGGTGCTTTGGTGTTTTTCTTGGGACAAGTAATGTCACTTGTCCAATGGCCTTTTTTTGTACACATGTAAGACCAAGGTTTTTTTCTGTTGGTTGTAAGAGGACTTAGGCCTACCACAGATGATTTTGTGGACCTGATGAAGACTCTTGCTTTTTATCCTTGTCCCCAGCTTTGTCATGTGACTTACCATCCTTCTTCTTGTCTTTGTCTCCCCCTGTATGAGCTTTCCTGCTCACCCTTGTTCTGACCCATTTGTCGGCCTTCTTTCCCAATTATTGGGGAGAAGTCTGATCTGAATCTACCAATTATTGGTGCAACAAATCAGACACACAGTTATTCAGAATATGCTCTCTCAGAATTAGATTATAAAGACCCTCATAGTCAGACACTTTGCTGCCATGCAGCCAACCTTCTGAAGCCTTCCTCAGAATCTTCAGACTGATCCTCTGATTCTAAGGGTGTAGAATCCTCCTCCCCCTCCTCCTCTTGGTTACCAGTTTGCTCCTGGTCATCCTGAAGAAGGAGACTTAAAAGAAAATTCTTATAAGGGTTCTTCCTACATCTAAGATCCTCTCTGAGCAAAGCCCCTTGAGTTCTTTGAAGGTCATGAGTGTTAGAGTAGTGTAAGTGAAAAAGAAAAACCTATTCTACCTAAACCCTAGTCTCTTAGAAAGGAAGGTAAGATACTAGATCCTGTAACTAGGTATATGTATGTATAGCTCTAGGTATAGAGTACACTTTCCTGTGGAAATCACCGGTGACAGAGTGATGAGGTAATTGCAAGTACTTATCCCACCGCTGCACCACCAATGTAGGAGGCTGGCCTGGTTTGTAGTGGGTACCTAAGGTACTTACACCTTATACCAGGTCCAGTTATCCCTTATTAGTGAAATGTAGTCAGTGTCTAGAAGCCAGGCTGTCTAGGGGTAGTGTGGATGAGCAGCCAAGGCCTAACTAGGAGACATGAAAAGCTCATGCAATATCATTGTAGTTACACAGTACTCACACACATGAAAGAAAATACTTAGTGTTACAAAAATAAAGGTATTTCATTTTGGTGACACAAATGCCAAAAATACCTTAGAGACTATACTCCCTTAGGAGGTCAGTAATATACACAGCATATACACTAGAATGCAGAAATAGCTGTAAAAATGGTTAGAAAACAGTGCAGTTAGCGAAAATCACAATAGTTAGAAATGGGCCTAGAGGTAACACAAACCATATACTAAGAAAGTGGAATGCGAAAGTCGGTTTCCAACCTAGGCAAGTGTAGTCTGCAGTGTGTAGCGGGGTGTTGGGAGTGTAAGAAAACACGAAAGGTAAGTACCCAAGAGGAGGCAACTGTGTTTATCTGTCGCTTGAAGGTGAGTTTGCTGTCGATGATGATGCTGAGGTTGCAGACATAGGCCCTCATTACGAGCCTGGCGGTCTGTGCAGGAAAACCTGCGGTCTCCCGCCGGTTTTCCGCTGCCCGTTGGAATCCTCCAAGGTGGCGCAGCTTGCTGCGCCGCCGAGGGGATTCCGACCCCCCCTACCGCCATCCAGTTCCTGGCGGTCCGCCCGCCGGGAACCGGATGGCGGTAGGGGGGGTCGCGGGGCCCCTGGGGGCCCCTGCAGTGCCCATGCCACTGGCATGGGCACTGCAGGGGCCCCCGTAAGAGGGCCCCTAAATGTATTTCACTGTCTGCTTCGCAGACAGTGAAATACGCGACGGGTGCAACTGCACCCGTCGCACAGCTTCCACTCCACCGGCTCGATTCCGAGCCGGCTTCATCGTGGAAGCCTCTTTCCCGCTGGGCTGGCGGGCGGCCTGAAGGCGGCCGCCCGCCAGCCCAGCGGGAAAGTCAGAATCACCGCCGCGGTCTTTCGATTGCGGAACGGTATTCTGGCGGACCCAGACAGGCCGGCGGCGACCGCCGCCGGCCAATGTCGGAATGAGGGCCATAGTCTGGTCAGGATTTGGGTTTTTCTGAGTGTGGTGGGCCACCAGGTACCATCCCAGGGGGATTTTTTTTTCTCCAAAAAGGATTACTTCTGTCTTGTCCGTGTTCAGTTTCAAGTAGTTGGATCTATTCCACTCAGTGACGTTGACCATGGCATTGCGGAAATTGGCTCTGGGGTGGCATGGCCTCGGAGACAGAGAGCATGAGTTGCATGTCGTCAGGGTATGAGATGATGTTGAGTCCATGAGTGCAGACGATGTCTGCCAGTGACATCATGTAGGTGTTCAAGAGCTGGGGCTGAGTGAGGACCTGTGGGGTATACTGCACATGATGTTCTTGGGGTCTGAGGTGAACAGAGTAGGTGGATTCTCTGGGTACATCCTGTGAGGAATGTGTGGATCCACTTGTGGGCGCTGACCCGGATTCTGATGTGGTGGAGTCTGGTGATGAGTGTGTGATGTGAGACTGTTGAACACCACTGAGAGGTCAAGGAGTATTATGACTACTTTCTCTCTGTGGTCGAGGAGGGCTCTGATGTCGTCCATTATGGCGATCCGGGCAGTCTCAGTGTTGTGGTTGGTGTGGAAACCGGTTCGCGAGGTGTCCAGTAGATTGTGTTCTTCCAGGTCTTCGGAGAGCTGTTAGTTGATGGCTCTTTCCAGAACGCTGGCAGGTAAAGATAGCAGTGAGATTTGGCGGTTGCTAGGTTCAGCAGACAGTTTCTTCAAGAGTGGTTTTACCTCTGCGTCCTTCCAGGCGTCAGAAATGGTGGCAGTCGTGATGGAGGCATTGAGGGCGAGGGTGCTGCTAAATTCCCTCTGTCCCAGGTTATAGATGTAATGGGACCTGGGTCACTGGGTGATCCAGAGAGGGTCAAGCTCATGAAGGCTGCTGTTTTCTGAGTAGATAGTGGCTTCCAGTCCGTGATCATGTGGCTGAAGATGGTATCTGTTAGGATCAGAAGGTGGTCGATGCTGGTGGTTTGAGGGTCAAAGTTGCTGTAGATGGCTGTAATTTTGTCATGGAAGTACTCTGCTAGTGTGCTGCAGAGGTTCTGGGACTGCTGGATTGTCTTATCTGGCTGTTGGGTAGGAGAACTCTCTGACAATGCTGAATAGCTCCTTTAAGCGGTTGGTGCTTTTCTTGATGCGCCTGCACAGGGCGTCCATTTTCACTTCCCCGAGGTGGTGATGATATTTTTTGAAGTCTGCTTTGCCGGTGTTGTGGTCCACTAGGTATTTGCTTGTGCACCATCGTCTTTCTAATCATTTGCATTCCCTCCTCAGTAGTGCCGAGTTGAGGTGTGAACCAGCTGACAGCCTTGCTGGATCTTGTGGTGTTTGAGTTCCTTTTGGGGGCAACCTCGTCTGCACAGTTGAGGATCCATTTAGAGAAGTTGCGGGTATCTTGCTTGAGGCTGTCAGAGGGGTGGGATTTGTTTGAGTTGAGAGCTGTGGTCTATTGGGTCTCAGTGATTTTTCTCCACCTGGACTGAGGGGGACAGGGGTGTGATGGAGGCTCCTAGTGCGCTTGTTATGGGGAAGTGTACGATGTGATGGTCGGTCCATGTTAGCTCTGTGGTGTGGGAAAATAAGATCCTGTGTCTACCTATGAAAATAGATTCCAGGGTATGTCCTGCGTTGTGCATGGGTCTGGTGACTAGTTTGAGTTCCAGATGGAAATTGAGGTCCCCAAGGAGGACATAGGCCCTCATTACAACTCTGGTGGTAAATCCCGCTTTCCGCCGTGCAGAAGACCGCCAACATACCGCTGCGGCCACGGAATTCCGCTACAGGTATTACGACCCACAGCCCGGGACCCGCCACAATACAGACACCCACACAAGTCCGTCACACCCAAGGTCAGTGATAAACTGGCTATACCAAAACCGACACCGTCACGGCAACAGGAATACGCCCACACTATCACGACCCACAAATCAACGCGGCGGTCTTTCAACCGCGGTATTTCATTGGCGGTATACACCGCCGCACTCAAAATACACACACATTTACAAAGCACAACCACATTGGACAATTTGAAATACATACACCTGATACACATACACACACCCAATCCAATATAAAGCACACACCCACATCACCCACAAACCCTTACTACCAAAATTTTGAAAGAAGGCCAGAGAGAGATAGACTACCTAAAACAACACCAGCATCCACAGACACACAACACCATCACTTACACAACATCCACGCACCTCAAACAACACACACCAACACATCCCCTTCCACATCACAACAGACACCACCTCACACATCACCCACACCACATCATGGCACCTCAAAGACACCCCAGGTTCTCTGAGGAGGAGCTCAGGGTCATGGTGGAGGAAATCGTCCAGGTAGAGCCACAGCTATTCGGATCACAGGTGCAGCAGACATCCATTGCAAGGAAGATGGAGCTATGGAGCAGAATTGTCGACAGGGTTAACGCAGTGGGACAGCATCCAAGAACACGGGATGACATCAGGAAGAGATGGAACGACCTACAGGGGAAGGTACGTTCCGTGGTATCCAGACACCAGATTGCTGTACAGAGAACTGGCAGTGGACCCCCACCTCCTTCCCCACAACTAACTACATGGGAGGAGCAATCCTTGGCAATTATGCATCCTGAGGGCCTCGCAGGAGTAGCAGGAGGACTGGACTCTGGTATGACATATCTTTACTACTTTATCCCCCACGCCCCACCTGCATGCCATCACATACCTCCACCCTTACCCTCACACACACCACCCCAACAACCCACAGATACCCCACTAACGCAACCCACACATCCCAAAACCAAGCCCTGCATGTAACACCAATGCATGGACACCCATCACCAAAGCATGTCCAGTACAGAGACTCACTAATGCTCCAAAATCACCAATCACACAAGGACCAAGCCAATATTGCAAGCACAGGAGTAGAGGGTCACTCACCCATTACACAAGATGGCACACACACATACAATAACTATGCATTTACACCCCAACAGGACCCATACCCAATGTCACCAGACGGGAGGTGCCAGACATATCCAGTCCCCCCAAAGAAAAGACCCACAGTGATGACAGCAGCTCTGCATGCCTTGATCAAGATGACCAGCCCGGCCCATCAGGGACCTCGGGACAGTCGGTTCCCCTGACACAGTCACAAACCACCACAGAGCCTCCCCCCTCAGGAAACACCAGCACAGCACCCACCCAGCGGGCCCATGCCACTGTCCCCAGGACACTTTATCAGCAGTGTGTCCACCACTACAGGGAACCCAGGCAACCCCACTAACACAGAACGATCAGGGACCTGGGGGCAGTGGGCACACGGTTCAGGGGACAGAGGCACAGGATAACAGGGAAGCTGGGAGGACTGCTGTGCGATAGGGGGAGGACAGGCCCAGGGAACCCACTCTCCACGAGGCACTCTCCAACATCATGGGAGCTTACCACCATTCCCAGGAGACCATGGGCACGATACTGGCCAAGTTTCAGGAGACCCAGCGGCTGCAGGAGGAACACTACCTGGGGATCAGGGAGGACTTGAAGTCCGTCAACACCACCCTGGCCATCATTGCAGGGGTGCTGGCAGACCTTCTCAACACCAGGAGGGACACAGTGGCACACCAACGGGCCCATGACACTAGCCTAGACGATGAACAGCCCTCCGCCGGCGCTAGTGGACAGGAGGCACCGCCACAGAAACAACAGGACACCAGCACCCCACCCCCTGCAGATGGAGAACCACCCCGCAAACGGTCCCTGAGATCCAGGAATAAGACAGAGACCCCCACCAGGAAATAAGACCCCCCTGAATGTCATCCTTCTGTCCCACTATGTCACCCTGTCCATCCTTAAACTACCATTGCTCCACTTCCTATGCCCCTTTGGACAATGCACCTGTGAAACAAATAGACTGGACTCTGCCATTGACATACCTCCACCATCACCCTATCCCATTTTACAACCCCCTCCACTTATTTGCACAGGAATAAACACACTTCAATCACAAAACAATCTGGAGTCAGTCTGTGCTTTCACAAATGTGTAATTGCAATATCTATGGAATATAGCAATGTCAATTTACTTGTTCACATACTAATGTAACACAGCTGTAGGCCAGGAGTAAACATAGCAGAGGGCACAAAGTGGGACCCAGATCTGTGAAATGGAAAGCCAAAGTGACAAGTCAGTGTCCATACACTGAGTGAAAATGACAGACCTATGCTAGCTCCAACAATAGTATGAGATGTGGGAAGCAGTGACGTCTTCTTACCTGTGTCTCACTGGAAGTATTGCATGATGATGTTGTTTCGGTTGTTTACATCTTCTTCTTCTGCCTCCTCTTCTTCACTGTCCACAGGCTCCACAGCTGCCACAAGACCACCATCTGGCCCATCCTCCTGCAAAAAAGGGACCTGGCGTCGCAAAGCCAGGTTGTGCAGCATACAGAAGGCCACGATTGTAGGGCGTTGGCTCTGTATATACTATTTCAAAGTAAGAAATAGTGTGCACAGAGTCCAAGGGTTCCCCTTAGAGGTAAGATAGTGGCAAAAGTAGATGATTCTAATGCTCTATTTTGTGGTAGTGTGGTCGAGCAGTAGGCTTATCAGAGGGTAGTGTTAAGCATTTGTTGTACACACACAGGCAATAAATGAGGAACACACACTCAAAGACTTACTCCAGGCCAACAGGTTTTTATATTGAAAAATATATTTTCTTAGTGTATTCTTAAGAACCACAGGTTCAAGATTTACAGTTAATACTTGAAATGTAAGGTACTTCACTGAGATACTTTGGTAACTTTGAATAAAATCAATATCATATACAGTCTTGGCAATAAGCTATTTTCAAAGTGGACACAGTGCAAAAAATCAACAGTTCCTGGGGGAGGTAAGTAAAGGTTAGTTTTAGAGGTAAGTAAAACACTCACAAGTCTCAAGTTTGGGGCATCGGCAGTCCACCATTGGGGGTTCAAGGCAACCCCAAAGTTTACCACACCAGCAGCTCAGGGCCGGTTGTTGCAGAGGTCAAACAGGTGACCAAAACACAAAGGTGCCTATGGGGAACAGGGGTGCTCCGGTTCCAGTCTGCCAGCAGGTAAGTACTTGCGTCCTCGGGGGGCAGACCAGGGGGGTATTGTAGAGCACCGGGGGGGACACGAGAAGGCACACAAAGTACACCCTCAGCGGCACAGGGGCAGCCGGGTGCAGTGAGCAAAGCAGGCGTCGGGTTTTAGGTTGAAAACAATAGAGAGGCCCAGGGTCACTCTAGCGTTGCAGGCAGGCACAGGTGGGGCTTCTCGGGACAACCACCACCTGGGCTAGGCAGAGGGTCGCCTGGGGGTCGCTCTTGCACTGAAGTTCAGTTCCTTCAGGTCCTGGGGGCTGCGGGCGCAGTGTTGGTTCCAGGTTTTGGGTTCCTTGTTACAGGTAGTCGTGGGCAGGGGGAGCCTATGGATTCTCTCTGCAGGCGTCGCTGTGGGGGCTCATGGGGGTCATCTCTGGTTACTCACGGCCTCGTAGGTGCCGGGGAGTCCTCCCTGAGGTGTTGGTTTTCTGCAGGTCGAGCCGGGGGCGTCGGGTGCAGAGTGTGAAGTCTCACGCTTCCAGCGGGAAACGTGAAGTCTTTGGAAGTTGCTTCTTGTTGCAAAGAAGTTGCAGGTTTTGAACAGGGCCCGCTGTTCACTGGAGTTTCTTGGTCCTGTAGTCCAGGGCAGTCCTCTGAGGCTTCAGAGGTCACTGGACCCTGTCGGATGCGTAGCTAGAGCAGGTTTTCAAAGTTGGAGACAGGCCGGTAGGGCTGGGGCCAAATCAGTTGTCATCTTCCTCCTTCTCTGCAGGCTTGTAGGTCAGCAGTCCTTCTTCTTTCTTTAGGTTGCAGGAATCTGATTTCCTGGGATCTGGGGAGCCCCTAAATACTGAATTTAGGGGTGTGTTTAGGTCTGGGAGGGCAGTAGCCAATGGCTACTGTCTTTCAGGGTGGCTACACCCTCTTTGTGCCTCCTCCCTGTGGGGAGGGGGGCACATCCCTAATCCTATTGGGGGGAATCCTACAAACTCAAAATGGAGGATTTCTCATGGCAGGGGTCACCTCAGCTCAGGACACCTTAGGGGCTGTCCTGACTGGTGGGTGACTCCTCCCTGTTTGTCTCCTCCAGCCTTGCCGCCAAACGTGGGGGCAGTGGCAGGAGGGGCGTGCATCTCCACTAGCTGGGATGCCCTGGGGCGCTGTAACAAAAGGGGTGAGGCTTTGAGGCTCACCGCCAGGTGTTACAGTTCCTGCAGGGGGAGGTGAGATGCACCTCCACCCAGTACAGTCTTTGTTCCTGGCCACAGAGTGACAAAGGCACTCTCCCCATGTGGCCAGCAACATGTCTGGTGCGTGGCAGGCTGGCAGGAACTGGTCAGCCTACACTAGAAGTCGAGTATGTTTTCAGGGGTGGCATCTCTAAGATGCCCACTGGGTGTATTTTACAATAAATTGCACACTGGCATCAGTGTGCATTTATTATGCTGAGAAGTTTGATACCAAACTTCACAGTTTTCAGTGTAGCCATTATGGAACTGTGGAGTTCGTGTTTGGCAAACTCCCAGACCATATACTCTTATGGCTACCCTGCTCTTACAATGTCTAAGGTTTTGCTCATGCACATATGCCCTAACCTGTGGTATAATGCACCCTGCCTTAGGGCTGTAAGGCCTGCTAGAGGGGTGACTTACCTATGCCACAGGCAGTGTGAGGTTGGAATGGCACTCTGAGGGGAGTGCCATGTCGACTTAGTAATTTTCTCCCCACCAGCACACACAAGCTGTGAAGTAGTGTGCATGTGCTGAGTGAGGGGTCCCTAAGGTAGCATAAGACATGCTGCAGCCCTTAGAGACCTTCCCTGGCATCAGGGCCTTTGGTACCAGGGGTACCAGTTACAAGGGACTTACCTGAGTGCCAGGGTTGTGCCAATTGTGGAGACAAAGGTACAATTTGGGAAAGAACACTGGTGCTGGGGCCTGGTTAGCAGGGTCCCAGCACACTTTCAAATCATAACTTAGCATCAGCAAAGGCAAAAAGTCAAGGGGTAACCATGCCAAGGAGGCATTTCCTTACAACGATTATCTGGCACACCTTCTTCGGTGAGTAGTATAGGAAACCACCTGTCAGATTGAGGCACCAGAATCTGGCCTTCAGGAGGCCGAATGTTTATTCAATCATCCTCCTAGTTCACCCATGTGCCTCATTGTAGCATTCCTCTGCCCTTGTCCTGGGATTCCTCACTGGGGTCAGTAGCCATGACAGGTTGGGATAACCAGAGTCGACGGACAACTGTTAGACACACACTAACCCTTAGGGACAACCCCATACCCAGACACCGATGTCAACTGTATTGGGACCTTGGGCTCACCTATTAGCCACACACAGTGCCTCAGGAGTTGCCCCATCACATAAGGGATGCTACTATTTCTCAAAATATAAGCGTCATGCACAGAGCCAGGATACTTGGCATTCACATGGGAGATGTACTGGTCTGCCAAACACACCATCTGCACATTCATCAAATGGTAGCTCTTCCGGTTTCTGTACACCTGTTCATTCCAGCGGGGGGGGACAATTGCCACATGTGTACCATCAATGGCACCAATGATGTTGGGGATATGTCCCGCGGAATAGAAGTCACCTTTCACTGTGGGCAAATCCTCCACTTGAGGGAAAACAATGTAGCTGTGCATGTGTTTCAGCAGTGCAGACAACACTCTGGACAACACGTTAGAGAACATTGGCTGGGACATCCCTGATGCCATGGTCATTATTGTTTGAAAAGACCCACCAGCCATGAAATGGAGTACAGACAGGACCTGCACTAGAGGAGGTATCCCTGTGGGATGGCGGATAGCTGACTTCAGGTCTGGCTCCAACTGGGCACACAGTTTCAGGATTGTTGCACGATCAAGTCTGTATGTGCCTATGATGTTTCTCTCTTCCATTGTCGACAGGTCCACCAGGGGTCTGTACACCGGAGGATGCTGCCATCTCATCACCTGCCCCAGCAGACGTGCCCTATGAAGTAGAACAGCGAGCAGAGAGTCATTCAACACTGAGGTATCACAATGTGTTATTTGCAGAAACGTTATTAATCCGCAATGTGCCAGTATCTGTCTGTATTCCCAGCTTAGATAGGTGTGACACAGTTTTTATCCATCCCATGTGGCCCCCTGAAATGGCGGCAGCCTGACCTGTAAGGTGGGACAAGGGGATATGAGGTAACTGCGCTGGCGTTGTACAACGTTGCGGTGGGCGGTCGAAGACCGTGGCGCAGTTCTGCATTGGTTAACATTGGGCCCTATGGGTCCCAGGAGCCAATGACGATGTACGCTGGCGTTGATGGTACGCACCGCTGCGGACGTGACCACCATTTTCTGTCTTTTCACTCACTTCACTTGATACCTGACCTTCAACAGGAGAGGACCTACACTGCAAGTGCTGCTGTGACCTGTGTCTGGAAGCAACAATGGCTACAGTGTCTGGGGAAAGGGCCCCTGACTTCACTTCGGAGGTTGTTGGAGAAACTAGTGGATGGGGTCCTCCCCCAGTACACGCAACAGTACAGTCCTCCAGACAAACAGGTGAGTAGACTGTGAGCATGCTGCATGGGCAATGCCTGCTTTGAGTGGTGTGGATGGAAGATACATGGGGGGGGCAGAGGCCTGCATGTGCGAATGGTGAGTGTATGTGCGTCAGGGCATGGGTGGGAACTGGTGGGCAATGAGTATGACGGTCCAGACAGGTGAGTAATTTCCGTTCCCCCAACCATTCCTCTAGGTCCACACCCACCAGAAGAAGGGTATTTGGCGTGCCATCGCCAAGGACGTCCGGACCCTCGGGGTCTACCACAGATGGAGCACCAACTGCTGTAAAAGATGGGAGGACCTGCGCCGCTGGAGCAAGAAGATGGCGGAGGCCCAGCTGGGGATGGCCTCCCAACGTGGAAGGGGTGCCCATCGCACCATGACCCCCCGGATGTTTCAGATACTGGCAGTGGCATATCCGGAGTTGGATGGGCGCTTGAGGGCATAACGGCAGCCACAAGGGGGTGAGTACACCCTCATTCAGCTGACTCTGCGCGCATTACGAGGTGTCTGGGTGGGGGGGTGGTCTGTGGGTTCCCCTAGGCCAGGGCGAACTCGGTAGGCAAGGTCCCTTGTGAGGCAGGCTATGTGGCACCCCAACCCCACTAGTGGTAAGAGCCATCTACACCTAGTCAGGCTCCGGTGACTTCCAGGTGTGCAGCAACTGGGCTTAGGCCTCGTATTCCATGGTCAGGTGAAATTTCTAGGAACTGTTAGTGCATGAGGTAGTGCAGAGGGCTGCTCCCTGTGTGTTGTGTCTGCCAACAGTAGTGGTGTTGCATGCACTGAAAATGTTTTTCTTCTGTCTTCCCCCCCTTTTTGTGGTCTCCCTGTTCTTGTGTGCAATAGCATCATCAGGTGGAGGAGCCTTGGCACCGGAGCAGGAGGGAGCCGCAACCCACTTGGCTCTGGAGGGTGAAGCAACGTAGTCTGAAGGCACCAGTGGGATGGAGGGCGAGGGGAGCACCATGGCAGGGACAGGAGCAGGCACCAGTGACAGCGACTCCTCCTCTGATGGGAGCTCCCTTGCGGTGACGGGCACCTCTGTGCCCACCGCACCAACAGGTACAGCCGCCACCCCCCCACCCAGCAACGCCCTCCCAGCAGCCCCTCAGCATGTGTCCCGTGCCCGCTCATCCAGGAGGGTGGGCATCTCCTTCGCCCCAGGCACCTCAGGCCATGACCCAGTCAGCTCTGCTGCCCTCAATGAGGAGGCTATTGACCTCCTGAGACCCCTCACTGTTGGGCAATCTACCATTTTGAATGCCATCCAGGGTGTTGAGAGGCATTTGCAACAAACAAATGCATACCTGGAGGGCATTCATTCTGGGCAGGTGGCCCAACAGAGAGCATTTCAGGCTCTGGCCTCAGCACTGATGGCAGTCATTGTCCCTGTGTCCAGCCTCCCCCCTCCAACTTCCTCCACCCAGACCCAATCCCCTGTACCTCAGCCTACCCCAAGCACACCATCAGACCAGCATGCACCCACATCAACACACAAGAGTGGCTCAGGCAAACATAAGCAGCACACATACCACAGGCACTCACACAAGCACCATCCCCATGCAGACACAGCAACATCCACAGCCTCCACTGTGTCCCCCTCCTCCACGTCCTCCTTCTCCCTCCCTGTCTCATCTCCACTCACACCTGCATGCACTACATCCTCAGCCACTACCTCCATCACCAGCACGCCCATCACCACACACCGCTCACGTGCAATCCACCACCCCCACTACCATTCACACATCCGCTGTGTCCTCTCCCAGTGTGTCTGTGAGCCCTCCTCCCAAAGTACACAAACACAGGCACACACCCACCCAACAGCCATCCACCTCACAAAGGCCTCCGGCCCATACAACTTCACTCAAATTCAGCAGACGTACACCTCCTACAACCACTACCTCTTTCTCCACTCCCAAAACCCCTCCTTCTTCCCGTCCCAGTGTGTCTAAAAAACTTTTCCTGGAAACCCTGACCTCTTCCCTTCACCTCCCCCCGCCCGTCCTTCTCCTAGGGCCAAACATCCCAGGTCCCAACCCAGCACCTCAGCCACCAAATCCCCAGGCACAGTGGTGCCAGCAACTGCGGGCTCATCGAGTGCGCCACCCATCAGGGCTGCCAGTGTGCCATGATGCGAGGGCAAGGACATTCCGCTACCTGCCAAGGTGAAAAAGGTGCCCACATCCCGGAGGGAGAAGCCGAAACTACCAGCCACCAAGGGCTCAGCAAAAACAAAAGGGTATAGTGGCAAGACAGTTGCGGGACCATCAAAGGTGGGGAAGGGACAACAGCCGAAGAGCAGGTCTGGAGAGGGCATGGTGGCACCGCCTGAGGGACCAGTGTCACACCTTCTGTCCACGACCACACCAACCTGTACGGCGGCGAACACCGCTAGCTACCCCGCCACCTATACCCCCACCTGCACGTCTACAGCCTCAGCGACAGTCCCCAGCTTCTTCCCCATTGGGCAGCCGTCCAAGGCTGCAGGAAACATCCAGCTGTGTCCCTCAGCAGGTGCTGACCCATGCACCACCGCCAGTACCGCCGCCACAGACACCGCCGCAAGCACCGCCACCGGCCCCACGATGTACTCGGACACTGGCACCACCGCTGACGTGGCTACCATCCCCAGTGGTCAGTCGTCCAAGGCTCGAGGAGAGTTCCTGGACCCTGGTCAGCTTCCATGAGGCATGACTTCCATCACAGTTTGCACCTGCAGGTGGAAGGCGAAGCCGCAGCAGTGTGGGGTATGTCGCTGCCTCCATGGCGTATCATGCTACCTGTACCTCGGCAATCTTGTGGCACTCACATCCAGGTGAGAGAATTGTACCAGCCACACTGCACGTGGAGCACTCTGGGCACCATGCCCCTTCAGAACCAGTGGAGAATAACGTCCACTACCTCAGTCCTTGGCAGGATGAAGCATTCTGGGCACCATGCCCTCTCGAGAACCAGTGGAGAATGACATCCGCTACCTCAGTCCTTGGCAGGATGAAGCACTCTGGGCACCATGCCCCCTCCAGAACCAGTGGAGAATGACATCCACTACCTCAGTCCTTGGCAGGATGAAGCAATCTGGGCACCAGACCCCCTCCAGAACCAGTGGAGAATGACATCCACTTGAGAGACTGTGGCTTTGCACTCCCCAGGATAAAGCAGTGGGCAAACCACCCACTGGAGAGACTTGAGAGACTGTGGCTTTGCACTCCCCAGGATAAAGCAGTGGGCAAACCACCCACTGGAGAGACTTGAGAGACTGTGGCTTAGCACTCCCCAGGATAACGCTGTGGGCAACCCACCCACTGGAGAGACTTGAGAGACTGTGGCTATGCACTCCCCAGGATAAAGTAGTGGGCAAACCACCCACTGGAGAGACTTGTGAGACTGTGGCTTTGCATTCCCCAGGATACAGCAATGGGCATGGAGCCACCTTGTGCAGCATTGGTGTTGTGTGTTCATCTGGCTGAGGTGCCCCCCTCCCCCTAAGGTGCCTGTATATTTTCGATCTGATGCCCCAGCAGTGTTCTCTCCGTTTCCAGTTAGGACCTGTGTAGTTGGTGTACATATTTGTATATACTGAATTTTGAATTTTGACTATCTGATTTTTCATGATTACAATTGTTCCAATAATTTCCTTTTGTCCTTGCGTTCTTCCAGGGGGTGGGGGGTGTGTATACGAAATGTTGCTGCATGTATTTGTGTGTATGTTGTTGTGGGTGAGGGTGGGGGTATTGCGTGTTG
This sequence comes from Pleurodeles waltl, assembly GCF_031143425.1. Lineage (NCBI taxonomy): Eukaryota > Metazoa > Chordata > Amphibia > Caudata > Salamandridae > Pleurodeles > Pleurodeles waltl. The sequence continues at coordinate 1,427,845,235 of NC_090444.1, read as the reverse complement.
CGTGTGTGTGTGTCACTTTCTTTCCCCCCTCCCCTGTGTTGTAGGTGCAGTACTCACCGTGGTCATCGCCCGCTGCTGTTCGTAAACCTGGTAGATGAGAAGATACACCAACATTAGTAACACCTGTAGTTCGGGCTCCATGGCGTCCTAGTTCCTCGTTGGATGTCGAGAGGTGAAAGTTTTCCCTTCTGTGTACTGTTTCCACCGTGCTTTTGATCGCGTTGGTTCCGCCCCAGAAAAGGTGGCGGATAGGCGTCTTGAAATACAGTGGGCAGTACTTTGCCTTCCGCCTGTCTGTTGGCGGTTACCGCTGCGGTGTTTGTTTCTACCGCCATGGCGGTCAGAGTGTTAAAGTGGCTGTCTATGTTGGCGGTTTCCGCCATGGTCGTTTTTCCATTTTTTTTTCTGCCGGCCTGTTGGCAGTATTTCCGCTGCTTTAACACCGACTGCCAGGGTTGTAATGAGGGCCATAGTGTCTGGAGTCGATGGCCTGGGGTGAGATGAACTTGATGATAGCCTTGCAGAAAGCAGGACTGGGATACAGGGTGGGCAGTACGCAAAGGTTCCCCTGACTGCGCTTTTGCCTTCGGTTCAGATTAGAAAGTTAGGATGTTCCATGATGGGAGATGTGCTCTCCTCAGTGGGTGTGCATAGGAGGTTGTCCTTGGGGATGATGGCAATGCCTCCTCCATTCTTGTTGTTGTGATCTCTGTGAATCAGCTTGTAGCCTTGAGGGGTTGCGCAGGTGAAATCAGGAGCTGATGTGAGGCTGAGCCAGATCTCGATGATGAACATCAGGTCCGGGTTGAAATTGGGTAATGGTGTCCAATATTTCCATGGCATGTTTGCAGAGGGATCTGGCATTAAGCAGTAGGCAGTGAAGTTGTTTCTCAGGATGGGGGATGGTGGTGTGGGGCCAGCAGTGGCTTCGGTGTTGCAGATGAAGTGGCATTGTTGACAGGCAATCAGTCCTCTTATGATCTAGGGGATGTGCTGCAGCAGTGATTGTCTCGATTCCTGGGGGCCAGGTCCCAGAGTTTGGAGGCTGAGTATCAGCAGATAGTGGGAGAGCCAGGGTTCCTGGTACTGGGAGAGGTCCAGGCACAGAGGGGTACAGACAGGCTTGTCTTTGGCGCACCAGCAGCGTGGCTGCACTGTGGCTTCCATTAGTTAGGTCCTGGGGAGGGAAAAGTGCTGGGTGGCGGTGGGTGGGGCGGAGGCAGGGCAGGAATAAACAGCAAGAAACAGTGGGGGTGACGCAGAGGCTGAACGGAAATGTGGCTACAAAGGATACAAAACTACTAAAAAGACACAATAGAAGAATACAGGGCAACAGGAAAAACAAAGAAATTACCAAGTGCATCTAGCACTGAGTACAAAAATTAACCAGGAAAGGCTTCAGTTACCAGATATGGTTGCTTAATAGCCTGACCGTAGCGCTTTCAGCAAGAATGCTGATGATCTTTACCAGAGCTTAGGAACCTTGGAAGAAGGAAGACAGACAGCGAGGGGAAGCTGGCACGAGGACCTGTTGCATATAAGTCACTCCTAAGGTATGTCCTGAACAGTTCAGAGGGCAGGATGCAATGTATTCAAAAGGCAGGACATGTAGTTTTAGGTTTTTTTGCCCTAGTAGTGAAAAACTCCAATAGTCGTTTTTACAACAGCAAGGCCTATCTCTCCTGTAGGATAACATTGGGGTTACCGTAATACATTTTATAAGTGTTAATCATAATCTGAAAGAGATAAACATCTCAAGTTTGGGGTCTCTGAAATTAGAATTTAAAATCACAATTTATGGTGAAGCCAGATTTTAAATTGTAATTCTGAGAATGCCACTATTAGAAAGTTTGATTTTCTGACTTTAGCCATTTGGTGCCTGCTACCTGTTTTTGACCATTTGTCTGATGTGGGTGACAGCTGAGCTTGGTGTAGTCCCTCTAGACAGCCACACACAATAGGAGCTTAGGTGTGGCTTGATGGGCCATCCTGGAAGAATGAGAGGAAGTAGCTGGATCCAGCCTCACTTACACTTGAATACGCTGTGTCCTGTCCTCACACAAAGTGTTGCATAACCGCCTGTAGTGAGTCTGAAGCCAAGACAGGAAGGGCAGGACCTCTGTGCACTTCAAAGGCCTGTCTTTGAAGTCTCACCCACTTCAAAGGTCCAACTGGGTATAAGTACTGGACCTCCGACACCACCAACGCAGTACACTTTCGACCTGTGAATACTCTGCCAGGAAGAGGGACTGCTGTGTTGCTGAAGCACTGACACTAAACTGGACTGCAGCTTTGCTGGACTCCTGCCTTGCTGGGCTGTCCTGCTACCTGCTATTCCCCTGTCTGGTTGAGAAGAACTAGACATGCAACACTTGAACCCTGAGCGACTTCGGGGGCTCGCTGGCTGGCCTCCTGACCTGAAGTCTCAGGGGCATAGAAGATTTCCAATCACCCCATTCATGCCCCTGGACTCTGCCATCTGTGAATCTCCCTGCCAAGTGGTGCCACCCCAGTCCTGGACCCTTGGAAGTGGGCCTAAGGTGTTTTTTCTAGTGAAACGGACACATCCTCTGTTGCGGGAGAATCAACACTGCCATGGCATTGAACAGAACCGGTGCATCGACTTAGGAACCAATACTGCAGCAATTGTCTTGGTAAAAGGTTCTCGCATCCCCTATCAATGGCAGCTTTGATGCCAAAACTCCACATCTCAGCCCCTGTGCTCATTGGTGGTGACGCATCACCTCAACTGCACAGTGCATCCTTGATCCCCCCCACCTGTATCTTCAACGTTGATGCAGCATTAACTCGCACTCTAACCCCGCTGCTTCTCGGAACTGAGGCGTTGCCACTGTTGCTTGGAGAAAATCAACCCATCACCTTTACTGCATGGTTCAAAACTGATGGAACACTCTGCAACCAGGATTGAAGGTACTTTAGTTTAGGGGGCCCAGCTGGATCCCTGTAGCCAGCCCTCACTACATCGCAGTCGGCCTGAACTTTTGGCTTCGTCCCGGTCCGGTGCGACCAGATATGTCTGGTGCTTCTTGCTTGTAAGTGCCATTTCACAGTTTAATCTTTAAAAATTCATAACTAAATTCATAACTTGGTGTACACTACCAATCCACATCCAAGACCAATTTGATTTTTAAATTCACCCTAATCAGTATTTTTGATTTCTTTCCTCAAATCTGGCTGCTGGTTCTACAACTGCAAACTTGGAATTGGAGCTGGCAAACCTGGAAACCTATACAGTGGCCCAGCTCAGAGACCTGTGAAAGTAGCTTGGGCTTCCTGGCAATAATTCCACTAAGAAGGTGGAATTACAAAGGAAATGAGGCAAAAGGTCACTCTGGACAAGAAAATTACCTGGAAGACAATGATGGATTAGGAGAGCCTGGGAATGGCTCTTCTGAGGAACCACCCACAGTGGATGAGGGTCACAACCCTGGAATGGAGCTTCCTGGAAGGACAGGGAGCAGTGATTCTACCCACAGCCGCTCCCCAGAAGAACTGGCACAGAGGAGGGGGAAAGAGAATTCAAGCTGCAGATGGCAAAATTAAGAATGGAATAGAAAAAGGCCAGAAGGCCCTTAGAGGAGAAAAATATGTTATTAGCTCATGAGAGACATCAAGGCCTGACAGGCAGATTCCTGCAGTGCTGGTGGCAGCATACCCACAATATATGAGGGAGGGAAAGGGGTATGCATACTTAATGATCTGGTGCACAGTTTTGTGGTGGGAGATAACATTGACAAATGACTTTCGGCTTATGAAGTTGCACTGATGGTTCAAAAGGTTCCTAGGAGCACTAGGAGAGGTGGGTCTTGAAGGCCCGTTGGTAGAAACACTGCTTCCTGGAAGGGCAGGGAGCAGTTTTTCTACCCACAGCTGAAGAACTGACGGGGGGGGAGGATTCAAGCTGCAGATGTCAAAATTAAGAATGGAAGAGAAAAAGGCCGGAAAGGCCCTGGAGGAGAAAAATATGTTATTAGCTCATAAGAGAAGCATAAAAGAGCTGGACACCAAGGCCAGGTTGATTCCTGCAGTGATGGTGGCAGCATACCCACAATATGTGAGGGAGGGAAAGGAGTTTGCATACCTAAGGATTTGTTGCACAGTTTTGTGGCAGGAGATGACATTGACAAATGACTTTCAGCTTACAAACTTGCACTGAGGGTTCACAAGGTTCCCGAGAAGCACTGGGGGAGGTAAGTCTGTGGAAACACTTGCCTACTGTGGGGAGGGACACACTTCTGACACTAGAGCCAAACCAAGTACACCACTGTAAAGATAATTCTCATTGCCAAATCTGGGCTGACCACTGCAGAGTACCACCAAAGATTCAGGGACAAACAATCCTGGATAGATTCTGTGGATTACTCCAGTAAGGCACTGAATGGTTGGGTGCGGGGCAGCAAAGTAAATGATTTTTTTGGGTTGTACAATATATACATAAGAGAGCACATGGTCAGTGTCTGTTTTACAGAATTTCACCAGCACCTATTTGACAGTAAACTGACTGGCCAAAGGAAGCTTGCTGAGGAGGCGGACCTCTGGTCCAGTACTGGACTATCCAAGAAGGTACCTGGGGGGTACTCCTACAAAGGTAGTAAGGGTTCCAACCAAAAGAAAGAGGAAAGAGAAAAAATTTAAAAGAAGGAGTATTCTAAAGGCCCCCAAAATAATTCCCAAGGGAGTAGTGGTAACCAGTCTCAGTTTGTTTCTAAAAATAAGGGGTTCTTTGACCATAAGGTTGGGATGTTTGTACCCCAATGTATGGAGTACCTCAACAGAGGGCACTCTAAGAGTGACTCCAACTGTCCAAAGAGGGCACAGCCCCCTGCCGGTGGGCAGATACCTGTGTTGGCAAAAGTAGCTCTCGGGGAGAAGGTAGTACCAGTTAGCTTTGGGGAGCAGACAGAGGTGACCCTAGTATCCCTGGGAGATAAGGGGATGGTGTCCAAGGCCCATATGCCTGCACATACTTCACAATATAGGCAGTGAGTCACCATCAATGGGCAACAGGTGGAGGCTGTCTCTGAGAGACACAGGTCCCAGCATGACTGCTGTCAGGTGTCAGCTTGTGTCTGCAGAGCAGGTCCTCCCAGACACGTTCTACCAAGTTGTAGTCACAAACAATCAAGAGAGCCATCTACTGGTGGCTCTGGTTCCCCTGGAGTGGGTGGGGTCTCATGTTCTCTGAAAGTAGCTGTGAGCCCTGCCATGCCTACAGATGGTTTGCCAGGCAACGACCTGAATCACACTACCTGAAAGGAGGTAGTGCTCAGGTCTCACTTGGAAATGGGAAAGCCTGAGCAGGTCTACATGACCACATAGTCCATGGCTGCCCGGGAAGGGAGTCAAGGGCATCTGGAGCATGGAACAACGGCCCAGACAGCTGCCAAGAAGAAGGGCAAGTGTCAAGGGAAACCAGCCCTTGAAGTTTCCATGTTGAGGTTGACGAGGTCCCTGAGAAGAGGCTCCCACGTCAACTGGGAAGGGCATTATCACCCTAGGTGACCTACCTGAGCTTGCTGGCTGGCAAGTTGAAGGTGGGCCCACCAGGGAGGAATTCTGCAAAGAGTAGAAGGAATGTCCCCATCTTTAGAGCTTGAGGCAGCAGGCCTCAACCCATACAGCAGGTAAACCCTCTGGGGATAACCTAATCTACTGGAAGAATGATCTCCTATATTGTGAGAATAAGGCTCCTGGTACTTGTGCAGCTCATGTGCTGGTGGTTCCCCAGTGTTACAGGGCTTTCCTACTGGGTTTATCTCATGACATACAGCTGGCAGAACATTTGGGGCAAAACAGGACCTTCATCAGGCTTGTCTCCCACTTCTGTTGGCCCCAAACGAGGACAGCCTCAGATACATTCTGCAGGTGCTGTCCTACCTGCCATCAATGTCATTGTTGCCCTTGAACTCTAAGACATTCTTAGGCAACAAGTTTGTCCTGGTCTTGGTGTACCATGCAATCTGCTACCCAGTGGCAGTCCATCAGAGGTCATTGATGGCACCTGTGGAGGCTAGAGCTATGACGAGAATCATTACCGATGTTGGGTTCCCCTAAGGAAGTAGTTTTGGACAGAGACACTAACTTCATGTCCGTATCCATGAATAATTTCCATGTGGGATGAGTGTGGTGTAACTTACAAGTCACTACAGCCTGTCACCCCCAAACCAATAATCTTGTGGAGAGATTCAACAAGACCTGAAAGGGCATTATTATGAGTCTACCTGAACCCATGAGGTATAAGTGGGTTGTCCTCTTGCCATGCCTTCTCTTTCCCTACAGGGAGGTACCACAGAAAGGAGTGGGGTACAGTCCTTTTGAACTCTATGACCATCCCGTTGGGGGACCTCTGAGCCGTGTTTTGGAAAGGTGGAAGCAAGCTCCCAGGAAACTCCCCAGATGTGGTCAGCTACAAGCTGGCCCTCTGCAACCGGATGCACTGCTCCTGGAAGAAGGCAAAAAGTAACCTTGAGGCCACTCAAGAAGTCATGAGACTCTGGAATAACCAGAAGTAAAGGAGCGTAAGAAGGAGTCCACATACTTGGTGGACTTTCAGACCCTTAGGAACTCTTTAAAGATGCTCTATGTTAACAGACACAAGCTTCACTTTGAGAGGTCCGAAGTGAGCAGGCTCCTCGTGACAGATAAGGAAGAAGAGGAGAGTGAACCTCTCCCTGACCTCTTCTTTGACAGGAACATGATGGGTCCATGGAAGGGGTCAACCTCTCTTCATCCTCGACCGAAGAGCAGCAATGGGACTGTTACTAATTACTGGGAAAGGTTGCCTCTCTGTTCTTCCTCACCCCTGGACTCACACTCCTGTGCGTCCATGATATTGACAAAGGAGATAGTCCCCTTGTAAAGAACAACATTTACAGGCTGTCAGATAAGGTGAAGGCCAGTATCAAGTATGAGATCTCCACTATGCTGGCATTAGGGCTGATTGAGTCCTCCAGTAGCATCTGATCCAGCCTTGTGGAGATGGTACCAAAGGATGCCCCACCTTATCTGGACTTATCTCCAGTTAGCGTACATAATGCCCTTATAAGTCCCTAGCAAAGTGCACTACATGTTCCCAGGGCCTGTAAAATAAATGCTACTTGTGGGTCTGCGGCACTGATTGTATCGCCCACTTAAGTAGCCCTTTAACCAGGCCTTAGGCCTGCCACTCCAGAGCCTGGTGTGCAGGTTTGCACCGCCAGGTCAACTAGCAAAATACTGATTTTTGCCGGGTCCAAACTTTCCCATTTTATCAATCAATCAATCAATCAATCAATCAATTAATCGGTATTTGTAAAGCACAACTTTTCACGCCAGGGTGTATCAAGGTGCTGAGGGCTGACTCTGTGTGCTGGTGGCCTCTTATCAAAGAGCTAGGTCTTGAATTTCTTCCTGAAGTTGGAAAGGGTGTGCGCCGTTCACAGATGGAGAAGGAGGATGTTTCAAGCCTTGGTGGCAAGGTAGGAAAAGGAACGGCAACCACAGCAGCTTCAGAGGACATGTGGGGAGTGTGCAAGGACAAGGGAGGTTGATCACAGTTCTCTAGTATGTTGGTGGAAGGAGCACCCATGGTTGATGTGTTTGGGTCCAATGTAGTGGAGGGCTTTGAATGCAAAGGTCAAAATCTTGAACTTCCATCTTTTGTGCACGGGCAAGCCAGTGGAGGCTTCTGAGGTGAGGGGTGATGCTGATTCATTTAGGGAGGTCTAGATGAGTCTTGATGAGGAGTTCTGTGTAGCTTGAAGGCAGTTGAGGAGTTGGGTGGTTACTCCTGTGTAGAGAGCATTTCCGTAATCTAGTCTGCTGGTGACAAGGGCTTGGATTACCCTTTTTCTGGTATTGATGGGAATCAATCTGAAAATCTTGTGCAGCATGTAGAGGACGAGGAAGCAAGAGGAGGCAACTGTGTTTATCTGTCGCTTGAAGGTGAGTTTGTTGTTGATGATGATGCTGAGGTTGCAGGCGTGGTCTAATGGGATTGGGGTTTATCCAAGCGCAGTGAGCCACCAGGTGTCTTCCCAGGAGGATGTGTTTTTTTCTAAAAAGGATCACTTCTGTCTTGTCCGTGTTCAGTTTCAAGCAGTTGGATCTCATCCACTCGGCGACTTTGGTCATGGCATTGTTGAAATTGGCTCTGACAGGTGGCATGGCCTCAGAGAGAGCAAGCATGATTTGCATGTCATTGGGGTATGAGATGATGTTGAGTCCACTAGTGTGGACGATGTCAGCTAATGACATCATGTAGGTATTCAAGAGGTGTGGCTGAGTGAAGACCCATGGGGGATACTGCAGATGATGTTCTTGGGCTCTGAGGTGAATGGGATGGGCGGATTCTCTGGGTGCGTCCTGTGAGGAATGTGTGGATCCACTTGAGGGTGGTGCTCCGGATTCCGATGTGTTGGAGTCTGGTGATGAGTGTGTGATGTGAGACACTGTTGAACACAGTTGAGAGGTCAAGGAGAATTAGGGCTACTTTCTCTCTGTGGTCACGGAGGGCTCTGATGTCATCCATTGTGGCGATCTGGGTGGTTTCAGTGTTGTGGTTGGTGTGGAAACCGGTTTGGGAAGTGTCCAGTAGACTGTTCTTCTAGGTCTTCGGAAAGCTGTCACTTGATGGCTCTTTCCAGAACGTTGGCAGGGAAAGATAGCAGGGAGATAGGGTGGTAGTTTTTGAGTTTGCTGGGTTCAGCAGATGGTTTCTTCTGGAGCGGTTTTACCTCTGCGTACTTCCAGGAATGGTGGCATTCGTGATGGAGGAATTGAAAATGGGGACGAGGGTGCTGCTGAACTCCCTCTGTCCCTGGTTGATGATGTAATGAGGCCTGGGTCGTTGAGTGATCCAGAGAGGGTCAAGCTCACAAACCCTGCTGTTTCCTGAGTCTATAGTGGCTTCCAATCCGTGATCATGTGGTTGAAGGTGGCATCTGTTGGGGTCAGATGGTGGTCGAAGCTGTTGGTTTGAGGGTCAAAGTTGCTGTAGATGGCTGTCATTTTGTCATGGAAGTAGTCTGCCAGTGTGCTGCAGAGGTTCTGGGAGTGCTGGGTTGTCTTCTCTAGCTGTCGGGTAGGAGAACTCTCTGATCATGCTGAATAGTTCGGTTGAGCAGTTGGTGCTTTCCTTGATGTGGCTGCACAGGGCATCCACTTTTGCTTTCATGAGGTGGTGATAATATTTTTTTGAGGGCCGCTTTGCAGGTGTTGCAGTCCTCTAGGGTTTTGCTTGTGCACCATCATCTTTCTAGTCATTTGCATTCTCTCCTCAGTGTGCCGAGTTCAGGTGTGAACCAGCTGGCAGGCTTGCTGGATCTTGTGGTGTTTGAGTTCCTTGTCGGGCGACCTTGTCTGCGCAGTTGAGGATCCATTCAGATAATTTTTGGACATGTTGCTCGATGCTGCCAGAGGGTTTGGATTTGTTGGAGTTGGGAGACAGTGGCCCATTGGGTCTCAGTGATTTTTCTCCACCTGATGCGAGGGGATAAGGGGTGTGGTGGAGGCTTTCAGTGCACTTGTTATGATGAAGTGTACGATGTGGTGATCAGTCCATGTTAGCCTCTTTGTTTGGGAAAATTTGATCCTGTGGCTGGCTATGAAAATGGATTCCAGGGTATGTCCTGCGTTGTACATGGGGCTGGTGACTAGTTGTTTGAGTTCGATGTTGCTTAAGTTGTCCAGGAGGATGGTTTAGTTGGTTTGTTGTGGTCGTAGAGATGGAAATTGAGGTCCCCAAGGAAGACGTAGTATCTGGAGTTGATGGCCTGGTGGGAGATGAACTCGGAGATAGCCTTTCAGAAGTCAGGAATGGGTTACGGGGACAGTAGGCGAAGGTTCCTCTGATGGTGGTTTTGGCTTCAGTTCGGATTAGGGAGCTAGGGTGTTTCATGATGGGAGATGTGCCATTCTCAGTGGTGGTGCATTGGGGTTTGTCATTGTGGATGATGGCAATGCCTCCACCATTCTTATTGTGGTGGTCTCTGTGAATCAGCTTGTAGCCTTGTGGGGATGCGCAGGTGATGTCACAAGCTGATGTGAGGCTGACAGATCTTGGTGATGAACATCAGGTCCGGGTTAAGAGGTGGTAATAGTGCCCAATATTTCAATGGCACATTTGCAAAGGGTTCTGGCGTTGAGCAGTAGGCAGTGGAGTTGCTTCTCAAGATGGGAAAATGGCAATGTGGGACCAGCAGTGGCTTTGGTGTTGCAGGTGAAGTGGCATTGGTGGCAGGCAAACAGTCCTACTGTGGTCCAGTGGGGATGCGCTGCAGCAGTTGTTGTCTCGATTCCTGGGGACTAGGTCCCAGAGTTTGAAGGCTGAGTATCGGCATATGGTGGGAGAGCCAGGGTTCCTGGCGCTGGGTGCGGTGCAGGCACAGACGGGTGCAGACGTAGGTGCCTTTGGCACACCAGAGGTGTGGCCGCCCTGTGGCTTCTATTAAGTAGATCCTGGGGAGGGAGGGAGGGAGGCGTGCTGGTGACGGTGGGCGGGCTGGGGGCAGGGCAGGAAAAACAACAGGAAATGAGCAGGAGTGACACGGAGGCTGAATGAAAATGTGGCTACAAAGGATACAAAACTACTAAAATGAGGCAACAGAAGAATACAGGGCAACAGGAAAAACAAAGAAATTACCAAAGTGCATCTAGCACAGAGTACAAAAACTAACCAGGAAAAAGGCTACAGCTACCAGATACATTTGCTTAATAGCGTGACCATATCACTTTCAGCAAGAATGCTGAGGTGATTTACCAGAGCTCAGGAACCCTGGAAGGAGGCAGACAAGGGGGAGCTGGCACGAGGACCTGCTGCAGAAAAGTCACTCCTAAGGTAGGCCCTGAACAACCCAGAGGGAAAGATGCAATGTATTTAAAAGGCAGGACATGTAGTTTTAGGTTTTACACTTCCTGGTAGTGAAAAGCTCCCATAGTCGTTTTTCACCACAGCAAGGCCTATCTCTCCCGTAAGATAACATTGGGCTTACCATAATACATTTTATAAGTGTTAATCATAATCTGAAAGAGATAAACATCTCAAGTTTGGGGTCTCTGAAATTAGAATTTAAAATCACAACTTATAGTGAAGCCAGATTTTAAATTGTAATTCTGAGAATGCCACTTTTAGAAAGTTTGATTTTCTGATTTTAGCCATTTTGGTTCCTGCTACCTGTTTTTGATCAATTGTCTGGGGTGGGTGACAGCTGGGCTTGGTGTAGTCCCTCTAGGCAGCCACACACAATAGGAGCTTAGGTGTGACTTGATGGGCCATCCTGGGAGGATGAGAGGAAGGAGCTGGACCCAGCCTCACTTACTCTTAAATTGGCTGTGCCCTGTCCCCACACAAAGGGCTGCATAGCCCCCTGTAGTGAGCCTGGAGACAAGGCAGGAAGGGCAGGACCTCTGTGCACTTCAAAGGCCTGTCTTTGAAGTTTCACCCACTTCAAAGGTCCAACTGGTTGTAAGTACTGAATCTCTGACACCACCAACCCAATACACTTCTGACCTGTGAATACTCTGCCAGGAAGAAGGACTGCTGTGTTGCTGAAGCACTGACACTAAACTGGACTGCTGCTTTGCTGGTATCCTGCCTTGCTGTGTTGCCCTGCTGCCTCCTATTCCTTTGTCTGAGTGAGAACTAGACCTGTATCACTTGAACCCAGAGTGATTCCAGGGGCTAGCTGGCTGGCCTCCTGATCTGAAGTTTCAGGGGCATAGAAGACTACCAATCGCCCTGCTCCTGCCCATGGACTCTGCCATGTGTGAGTCTGCCCTGCCAAGCGGTGCCACCCTAGTCCTGGACCCTTGGAAGTGAAAGCGGTGCATCCTCTTCTGCAAAATCTGCAAAATCAACACATCGCTGGTGCTGCGTGGAACAGAACCAGGGAATCACCTTCTGAACTTGCACTGCAGCACTTCTGTCTCTGCACAAGGTCCTCGCATCCTCAACAACGGCAGCCCTGAGACCTATACCAAAACTCTGCAATGCGGCCTCTGCGCTTATCGGAACTGCCGCATGGCTTTGACTGCACAATGTATCCTCTTCGCATCCTAAGCTCCGGTGCCTGGATCTTCAGCATCGACGCAGTAGGAACTCACACTTCGCTGTGTCAGGGAACAGACACTTTGCCACTGTAGCGTGGAGAAAATTGTCACATCACCTTTACTGCATGGTTCGAAACGGACTCAATACTCTGCAACCAGGATTTAAGATACTTTGGTTGGGGGGGGCGTGGCTTCGGGCATCAAGATGGCGGTGCTCCGGACCCCTCCGTCATCCGCCCGCTGAAGCCCCTGCCATCCTGCACTAAATATTGCCCCTAATAATTCCCGTCTGATACCTAGCCGGCCAGGACGATACCGTAGAGGCGGCAGGCCTGCAAACGATCCGGGTCGGAACAGCGTCCTAAAAGATGGCGGCTGAGTGTTGAGGCCGCCCGCAGGCGCCCAGCCGTGGCGCTGCCTGATTGAGAAAGGCGGCTGACCGGCGGAGCCCCGGCCTGGTGACGATCAGGTGTGCACCGAGCGGTTCAGCGCCCGGGCAGTGTGTAATGGAGCGGAGGCCCCAACAATAACAGGCCGGAACCCACGAGCGACAGGAGGCCGGCCCGCGGCCTGGTGCATAGTGGGACATCGGGTCTAGGAGAGAGGAGCGATGGCCCCAGGCCGGAAAGCCGAGAAATGCGAACCCCCGGGCGGAGGACCGGAGGCAGGCAAGCCGGACCTGGCCCGAGTGACTGCGCCGCGCGGTGGGCAGCTGGTCCTAAAGGGAACGTGCTGGAGGTCCCTGGTGACAGTGGCAGGGCCGGCCCTGGCGACTGGAGCATTAGGAGTGACCGGGTCCCCGCGGCGGCGAAGTGCAGGTGAGCCGTGGGTGGTCCCGGGCCGCTCTCATGGGGGTGCTGTTGGGAGCCCCAGAGGAGCTGCTGAGGAGCGGAGACTCGGATGCGGTGAGTGGGGCATGTGGCTTTGGCCTGCTGACCGAAGAGTTAAGGTGAGAACAGCGGTGGCTACGCGGGCCCCGCCCCCAAGGGAGCCCCCCTCTCAAAGGGAAAGCACGAACATGATGGCCATTACGCAGTGAAGGGCCCTCAGAGAGACCAGCAAGCTGCAGTTGGAGGCAGGCGGAGTGGGAACCAGGCCGGCCATCCCCTGGGCCTGGAGGAATGCTGCGGGGAGCCCCACTGCTCTGCTGAGGGGCGGAGAACCTGGCGTGCACAGAGACGAGTCTTGCGGGCAGTAACCCACTGCTCGGGATCTGCAGACCGGAGAATCGCTAAGGGGACTGTTTGGCCATGCTGGGTCCCCCACCCCCGGAGGTGCCCTCTCAGAGGGATAGTGAGTGCAAAGGGGATACTGTGCAGCCAAGGGACCCAGGAGGGGTCGACAGGTGGTGGTGTGGAGGTGCCCACCTGATTCCCTGAAGCAAAATGGGTAAGGACAGAGCTGGCAAGCACCCTCCGGTGTCCCAGCAGAGGATTGACCAATTTACAATGCCGGCGGCCTCCCAGAGCATGGGAGATGTGGCGTCGGGAGGCCTGTACCTGATGGAGTGAATGCAATCCTTCAGGCCATCCAGTCATCACAACTGGCTGTGGAAACCAAGATCGGCGAAGTGCGAGAGGACATGGGCCTCATACGACAAGACCTCTGGAACGTGGTGGGCCGAATCACAGAGGTGGAGGGTCATGTCTCCCAGGCAGAAGACGACCTAGCTGATCTCAGGACTAAGGTGGCCCAGCTGCAGACTCGCACTGACGAGTTGCATCAACGTGCAGAGAATGCGGAGAACCGCTCCAGACGCAATAACCTGCGCTTCATCGGCTTTCCGGAAGGAGCAGAGGAAAGTCGGCCCCTGAATTCCTGGAGTGCTGGATCAAATCCTGGATGCCAGAGCACTATCTCTCCCCCTGGTTTGCAGTTGAGCGGGCGCATAGGGCCCTTGCGCCCTGGCCCCCTGGGTGGCTCGAAAAGACCGATGGTCGCACGCTTCCTGAACTTTAAAGAGCGGGACACGATCCTTGAGGAAGCCAGACTTCACCCAGATCTCCACTGGGACAACCACAAATCCTGATATTTCCAGACTACACTCGGGAGGTCCAGGCTCGGCGCCAATCGTACGAGCACGTCAAGCAAATACTTAGGGCGATGCAGCTCACGTATATGCTCCTCTTCCCCGCGCGCCTGAAAGTCCTTATGGGTGAAATGTCCTACTTCTTTGAATCCCCAGAGGCGGCATGGGACTGGCTGACAGAGGAAAGCATTGGAGCTCGGAGGGCCCCCCCAGGCCTGTGGGGGGCTCCCCGGGATGTGGACCCGCTGCCCGAATGGGTGCGTGGAGGGGACACAAACGCACCAGGTCCCGACGTGGGAGACAAGGGGACCCAGACAGCCTCATCGGCAAGGACTTGGGGCTGGTACCCAGTTTCCAAGTGGGGGGGGAATTCTGTGGATGCCTCGGAGACCGGGGGCTCAGCATGTGCGGTGGAGGAGGACGCATGAGCCAAACCCCTGTGCTCAGCTGAAGAGCAGAGACGTGGTCCTTGACTGATACACTTCCCGGGAGGTATACCCTGCCTGGTGCGGACAAGTGTGGGCTATGGCGGGGGCTTGCTTATTGCTTAATGATTGCAGATGATACCGCTGAATGGTGGGGTCCACCACTCCACTCCAATGACAGACCATTTGGTTGTTCAGTTTTGGTTGGGTTGTTGGGCGACAGATGCTTGCGGGGTAGAAGTATGGGGTAGGGTACGGTTGGGGGATGGGGAGTTCATTGAGATGTTAAGTTGCGATGTTTCAACAGGGTTCTTATGTTTTCTTCTTAATTTTTTTCTTTGTTGGGGACGGTTACCCTTTGGCTCATCGACAGGCGCACGATGCTCAACTACACTACTGTATCCCACGCATGGCTCTCGTTAACACAGGTCCTTTCATAGAATGTAAATGGACTCCTAGAAAAGATCAAGAGATCCGTGGTGTTTAACACACTTCGCAGGCATGCCCCCCTGTGGTCTTACTACAAGAGACCCATTTGCTTGGCACCAACTGCCCAGTGCTTGCACGGGGAGGGTATGACAAAGTCTACCATGCAGGATTTTCAAGGGGCTCCAGGGGGGTGGCCATTCTGCTCCACCGTTCATTGCCCATAGTGATAACTGGCACACAGTCCGATCCACGAGGACGGTTTGTTGTGGTGACCGGCACACTACATGGGTTCGCGATCAACTTCATATGTGCCTACGCTCCCCCAAATGCGTTTGATAGCTTTTTGCTTGCGCTCCACAAGGTGCTGTCGTGGCTCCCCCCAGGGCTTACTCTGATAGGAGGTGACTTCAATTCCATCTTAGACCCAAGGCTGGATGTTTCAGGTCCTGTGTCCACAAGCCATGCCTACCGAGCGTCAGGGCTGAGTGGTTGGGCTTCGAGCCTTGGTCTGTGTGAGATCTGGCGAATCTGGCACCCCAGGACTCGACAGTACACCCATACTTCAGCAGCCCACCATAAACACGCTAGGATTGACCTCATTTTTATGCCAGCACTAGATGACGCCAGTGTCACCGGGGCAGAAATATTGCATCACTGGGTCTCAGATCATGCACCACTACAAATCCGGTTGGGGGGTACCAACCCCGCCCAGCGCCCGATTTGGCGCCTGAATGCCTGGCACCTACAGGACAGAGAATACACCCAAGCGGTAAGAGATCACCTTAATCAGTACTTTGGGCAAAATCTAAGGTCGGTGCAATCACTGGGCACGGTCTGGGCCGCCTGTAAGGCTACCCTCAGGGGACAAGCCAAACATCTCCTCTACATACAAGAACATGCGCGCAACTTGCAGGTATCAGAGCTTAAGGCCAGAGCACTGCAACTTGAACGCCGACTGGCGGTCTCCGCGTCAGCCTCCATTTCAAGGCAACTCACCCTGATCAAAGAAGAAATTAGACACTTAGTACTAGAGACAGCGAAGCATCTCTGGCGAGCATCGGCAGCACGAGTGTACAGTTGGGGGACAAGAACGGGAAGCTCCTACATTGGTTAGCTACTCGGCCACAGGCTGATAGAATTATTCCGGAAATAGCCGACAAGTCAGGAACTCTTTCCAAGACACCTGCTGACATTGGCAAGACCATCGCCTCCTACTATACATGACTGTACGCAGAGCGGCCCCGGCCGCTAGCAGAAAAGGAGGCCCCTCTCCTGGGTGATGTTGGCCTCCCGAAGATTTCATAGGCGACCAGGTGCAGCCTGGATGAGGCCATAAGCCTCGAAGAGATCAAGGACGCGATTGCAAAGCTATCCCTGGGTAAGACGTCTGGTCCGGATGGCTTCCCAGCAGAGTTGTATGGTAGGTGTGGGGCCATTTTGGGCCCTCACCTGCTGACCATGTACGAGGAGGTGGAAAAAACAGACTGCTTCCCTCCGGGCATCAACCAGACCACCATTGTGGTGATTCCCAAGACTCAACCCCCATCGTGACACTGCTCTGCTTACCGTCCCATCTCCGTCTTAAATACAGAGATTAAGGTATTATCCTTGATCCTTGCAACCAGGTTAAAGGTGGTGCTTCCCTCGCTGGTTCACCCTGACCAATGCGGGTTCATGCCCACAAGAAGTACAAGGCACTGTATCAGGCGTTTACGCGTAGCCCTAGCCCACTGTGACGCCCTAGCTTCATCCCCCTTGGCTCTTCTCCTGCTGGACTTCGAGAAAGGCCTTCAACACCATGGATTGTACCTACCTGGACCGAGTACTGTTGAGCAACGGACTTGGACCTAAATTTCGTGGCCTGGTGAAGCTCCTCTATTCCAATCCGACTGCCCGAGTTCAGGTGAATGGGGTGATCTTGGATCTGTTCCCCATCTGTCGGGGCACCCGCCAGGGGTTCCCATTGTCCCCGCTGCTCTCGGCACTTGGGATACAGCCTTTGGCAAAGCTATTGAGAGAAGACCCTCTAGTCGAGGATTGGTCATGGCCTGCAGGGCCGGAGGACCATGTGGCTTAATACGCTGAATATGTGCTTGTATATCTGGCCAACCCTGCCTGCAGCGGTCCCTGTATCCTGCAACTCCTGGGTCTATTCTCCAAGGCTTCTGGTTTGACTCTAAACCCCAGCAAGTCCCTACTAGTCCCCCTGCATTCCTCTAGAGAGTGCATTGAGTGGCAGCAAGGTGGCCCTGTTGCCAGAGCTGGCATGGGCACTCAACATCTCACTGCTCGCCCAGAGGATCAAGGACGACTTTCACCGCTGGCAGGCCCTACCTCTCAATCTGATGGGCAGAATAGCACTTTATAAAATGATGATCCTCCCTAGGCTCCTTTACCTACTGCAGAATTTTCCATACCCAATTCCCCGGAAATGGTTCAAAGAGATGGATGCAGTAGCACATCAGTTCCTATGGTGCGGCACCCGTCCCAGGCTGGCCCTTGATTCGTGTCAAAGAGATGTCTACGACGGCAGACTGGGGATGTCCAACATTTACTATTACTATCTTGCAATGCACCTACTCATAACAAATGACTGGATGGGGGGGCTGGACAGATCCGGCATACCAACTGGAGCTTCAGACGATGGGTTACCCCAAGGTACTTGAGGCACTAAATGACCGTCCCATCCCCCGTGCAAGCCCTGAAGTGACTAAGGCAGTTCTGTTGGGCTGGCGCAAAGCCCAGAAGGTGTCAGGGTGGTGGGGCCGTCTTACTCAGCAGACCCCATTATGGCATGGGGGGTGGTTGGCAGAGGTTTCGGCGCTGGAAGGATTTCAAATATGGTACAGCATAGGAATCTCCATGCTTGGAGCGTTTTGGGTGGGATCACGCATGCGATCCTTTGAGAAGCTTCAGCAGCTTTTCTCACTTAATAAGACTCAGTTCCACAGGTACCTACAGCTCCGTCATGCGTTACATATGTCCGGGCTGGAGAGGTCATTCCTGAATATGGTCCCATGGAGGCAAAGGTGCTGATGGGGAGCCTGGGCGAGGGTGGAATCTCACAGATCTACCGCTCCCTGATCGCCAATACTGCTCGGCCACTGGACGGGCTTCGTCAGAGGTGGGAGGAGTGGTTGGGTCCTATGGATGAGGAGGAATGGAGGGACGCGCTAATGGCCCCTCGGGCCTTAACCATGGCCACGCTTCCGAGTGTTACAGACCTACTACCTACACACAGCATACCTCATGCCTTTTAGGTTACATAGAGCGGGCCTCCGGCCCCGGGCAGACTGTCCTCGGCGCTCAGGCCCAGATGCCGGTTTTTACCATATGGTGTGGTCCTGTCTGACCATTGCGGTCTACTGGAAAGCGGTAGAAGCTGCGATTTCTGGGGTTCTGCAAGAGGAGGTGGAGGTGGCTCTGCTACCACTCCTGCTTTGGGTCATGGGGGGGTTGGGATCTAGAAGAGCTGATCAAACTTTCCTGGATGTGGCATGTTTGGTGGCCAAAAGAGACATAATGGCGGGCTGGAAGACAAGGGCAGCGCCTGCGTTGGCTAGATGTCGGAGAGGAGTAGACTGGTGCACTCAATGCGGAAAACTAGTGTCAACACCAGGACAGTGCGCTCTCTACGGGCATCTAGAATGCAAAAACCCAACACTCGCAAGATAATGTAATTTATGCATTGTGATGATATGTTATTGTTTATCCTTTTGCATTGCAGAATTCCATCCAAAAGATTCATTTTTAAGGTGCTTATAAATACTGTACATTTGCAATGTATTGCTGCAGACATTCAGAGTGTGTTAGGGTGTGGTCCCTTTCCAGGGCCTTCTAGAGACTTTCCCTGCAACATGCCTGGGCGTGGTTCTAGGCTGGGCCAAGACTCTATAAAAGAGAGTCAGCCCAAGTTCCAGTGCTCACTATTCAGAGGTCCCGGTGCAGAGCAGCAGCTTCTTCCTGAGCTCCTGTCCCGGCGACCTATTTGGATTTTCCAGTCTTCTGCACTCATCTCTCATTGGTGATCACTGTTTCCAGGTGGTAAGACGGTGTTTGGACATTTCCCAACACCGTAATTGAGAATTTTCATATTCTTGATTTTAATTCTTAAATGAATAACAGATTACTTGTGTGCTGCCATTTTTTGACATTTGTATGGTGGTTTGCAAATAGGGAGGACGCGCAATGTATTCCATAAAGATTTGACTTCGTTATTACATTGTTGTTCATTGCGCGCTGATATTTCTTGACATTTACATGATGTTTTACGAGTTGGCAAGACGTGCAACTCGTTTCATGAGCATTTAACTTTGTTGTTCATTGCGCGCTACCATTTTCTGGCATTTACATGGTGGCATTCGAATCGGCAACACGCGCAATTCTTTCCTTGAGTGTTTTTTCATGTCATTCATTGTATGCTACCATTTCTTGGCATTTGCATGGTGGCATTTGAATCGGCAAGACGCGCAATTCTTTCCCTGAGTGCTTTTCATGTTGTTCATTGTGCGCTACCATTTCTTGGCATTTGCATGGTGGCATTTGAATCGGCAAGACGCGCAATTCTTTCCCTGAGTGCTTTTCATGTTGTTCATTGTGCGCTACCATTTCTTGGCATTTGTATGGTGGCATTTGAATCGGCAAGACGCGCAATTGTTTCCTCGTGTATAAATAATGTAAATTACTGTGCGCTACTATTCTAAGACATTTTCTTGGTAGCATTTCAAGTTGACACGTTGCGTGATTTATTCCTTGAATCTACGTTGTGTGATTTCATGGTGCACAATCCTTTATGGTGTTTAATACTCATATAAAAATCTGCAATGTGCGCAATTCACTTCCCAATGTTTTTTCTGAGATGAACACAACAATACCAGAGTTCTAGATGTAATGCTGTGTGTTCCTGATATATATTCTTAAAAGGAGATTCATATGGTTGTTTAGAAATTGCTCAGAGTGTTTCCTGATTCTCATGCTAAAGAAAGTACTCGAATCTGAAAGTCCTATTTAACTTTTCCTGTTTCCTCCTCAGGCATTCGGTCATCTAAAGCCTAGTCAGTTTTAGGACTATTCTAGGGTTGTTCATGTTTTTCGGAAAAGACGAAGCTTAGAGTTGTAGCATGGTACTGATTTCATGAGATGTAATTTTGATGTTGTGTTTTAACCTTTTCCTTCCTACAGGTCTCCTTCCCAGCTGTTCCCGTCCTAATCCCCTTTTCCCCACTTGGACTCTCTTAGACTCTGTGATAAATCTAATCAGAGTATTGGAGCTGTCTTGTGGTGGAAGTGTTGGGAACGTGCACAGACCCCGAGGATCTGGTGACTCTGACAGAATAGTGAGCCCACAAATTATTATCCTCCTGGTTTGTGTATGTTCTCAGCATGGCCACACTGGACGAGCTAGTCAAGGCTATCACCCAGCTCCAGTCAGAAGTGGTATCATCAAAGGATTTGACAAATACTCTAGATGAGAGGGTGAGTCAGTTACAGAATAAGGTTGAGAAGAAAGAACAAAGTCCCACAGGTGTGTCTTGGCCAGGTACTTCTTCTCAGACTTCTGGAGGTACTCCGACTAACATTTCCCTCAATGTTCCTTCAGCCATTCCTTTAGCTCCCCCAGAACGCTTCTCAGGTGATCCCTTGAAAGCGCAATCTTTTCTGGTTCAAGTGGAACTTCACCTGCAGACCACATACTTTCCCCGATGCCCAGTCTAAAGTAGCTTTCTTGTTGTCATATCTGTCTGGAGATGCAGCTACCTGGGCTATTCCTCTTGTGCGTAAAAATAGTCCCCTGTTGTACAACTCGAAAAATTTTGTTCGTGAATTTGAGAGAGTTTTCGATCGTAGAACTGTAACACAGTCAGCAGATTGTGAATTATTAGACTTACACCAAGGGAATCAGGACTTTGGGGGTCATTCTGACCCTGGCGGCCGGTGACCGCCAGGGTCACCGACCACGGGAGCACCGCCAACAGGCTGGCGGTGCTCCCAAGGGCATTCTGACCGTGGCGGTTCAGCCGCGGCCAGAAAGGGTAAACCGGCGGTCTCCCGCCGGTTTACCACTGCCCTACAGAATCCTCCATGGCGGCCATGGGGATTCTGACACCCCCTACCGCCATCCTGTTCCTGGCGGGTCTCCCGCCAGGAACAGGATGGCGGTAGGGGGTGCCGCGGGGCCCCTGAGGGCCCCTGCAGTGCCCATGCCAGTGGCATGGGCACTGCAGGGGCCCCCGTAAGAGGGCCCCACAAAGTATTTCAGTGTCTGCAATGCAGACACTGAAATACGCGACGGGTGCCACTGCACCCGTCGCACCCCTGCGACCAGAGACCATTCGGAGCCGGCATCCTCGTTGCAGGGGCATTTCCGCTGGGCCGGTGGGCGCTCTTTTGGAGAGCGCCCACCGGCCCAGCGGAAATGTAAGAATGGCCGCCGCGGTCTTTTGACCGCAGTGCGGTCATTTGTCGGCGGGACTTTGGCGGGCGGCCTCCGCCGCCCGCCAAAGTCGGAATCAGGCCCTTAGTGTCATATTTAGCCAACTTTAATCGGCTGGTCGCTGAGACATCCTGGCCTGAAGAAAAACAAGCGGCCTTGTTTTACAGGGGACTCAAAGAGGAGCTAAAAGACATCTTAGCGCAAATCGACCCACAACCTGCAAACTGTCAAGATTTAATAAACCTTGTCTTGAGGCTTGATCATCGTTTAAACGAACGAAAAGGAGCGCGTAAAAAGACTGAAAAACATTCTAGGCATGCTCATGATAACAAAGACTCAAGAACTCCGAGAGAAAGAACGCCGGAACCGATGGAAATTGGAACCATCAGGAGACCTTTGACCAAAGATGAAAAGGACCTACGCAGAAAAAATGGGCAATGTCTCTATTGTGGGCGGAAAGGTCATTTTGCCAAAGATTGTCCAATCAAAACAAAGAGCAAGCGAGGCCCAGTTCAGAAAGTTTCAACCAATGCATCAGTCGAGTCGGTCTAAAGCACCCAAGTTGCAGAGAAGGGTTGCTCTTTGGTGTCACTGTGGATCCTTCACAATCCAAACATCTAAGATTGGGAATAAGAGTTCAGGTCAAGAAAAAGACCTATTTCAAGAAGGCTGTAGTCGACTCTGGGGCTACCGGAAACTTTGTTGACGCCCAATTGGTTCGTGCATGGGGGATCCCATGTATTAAAAAGAAGACCCCAGAAACCATCCAGGCAGTTGATGGAAAACTCATGACTGGAGGTCCGATAACTCTTCAGACTGTCCCCTTGACAATAATTTGTGAAGGTAAAAATCAAAGAAAGAAACATAAAGAGGAACTCATCCTTGACGTGATCCATGCTCCCCAGTATGGGATCATCCTTGGCTTGCCGTGGTTAACTCATCACAATCCAGAGATTAATTGGGCAGAACGAAAGATCGTGTTCTCATCAGTGCTATGTAAAGAACATTGTCTCCAAAGGACTCAAGAATCGGAAGTTCGCCATTCTTACATAGCTACCGCTGCAGAGAAAGAAGTTCAGTTGCCCAAACAGTATTCGTCTTATGAAGATGTATTTGATGAGAAGGAAGCAGAGAACTTACCTCCTCATAGATCTTATGACTGTCAAATTGATCTAGTCCCAGGGGGGATACTTCCCAACTGTCGTGTGTATACCCTGTCAGAACATGAAAATCAACATTTACGAAAATACTTGGATCAATTCTTAGAGAATGGTTTCATCTGCCCCTCTAAGTCTCCCACAGCTTCTCCTTTGCTTTTTGTTACAAAAGCGAACGGAGAGCTTCGAACTTGTATCGACTATAGGGGCTTGAATAAAATCACCATCAAGAACAAATATCCTTTGCCTCTAATTCCGGTCTTACTGGAACAAGTAAAGAAAGCAAAAATCTACACGAAGCTTGATCTTCGAGGTGCTTACCATTTGGTCAGAATGAGAGAGGGTGACGAATGGAAAACGACATTCAAAACAAGATATGGCCTTTTTGAATACACCGTCATGCCTTTTGGTCTGTGTAATGCTCCAGCAGCATTTAAATTTTTCTTAAATGACGTTCTTAGAGAGTACCTCAATATCTTTGCCATAGTTTACAGTGATGACATTTTGATCTACTCAGACAATGAAAATGAACATGTTCAACATGTCAAGAAAATTTTGGCAGCCCTTCGTAAACACCATTTATATTGCAAGCTAACCAAGTGTGAGTTTCATGTTACCACAGTTGAGTTTTTAGGGGTTATCCTTACCCCTCAAGGTATGGTGATGGCAGAAAGGAAAGTAAAAGCCGTATCTGAATGGCCCATCCCAAAGACTGTTCGTGATGTACAATGTTTCCTGGGCTTTGCAAATTTTTACCGGAGGTTCATCAATCATTTCTCCCAGACAGTGGCTCCAATTACTAAGTTATTAAGAAAGAAACAAAAATTTGTATGGTCCCCAGAAGCAGACCAAGCCTTTTCAACTTTGAAAGAAGCTTTCTCCACTGCCCCAGTCTTGACTCATCCAGATGCGGATCGACCTTTCATAGTGGAAGCTGATGCTTTAGATGTGGCGATAGGAGCAGTCTTGTCACAACGAAACAAAGACACTGGTCAGCTTCATCCTGTAGCTTACATGTCTCGGAAGTTGAACGAAGCCGAACAGAACTATGTCATTGCTGAAAAAGAGCTTCTGGCGATTCGTGACGCCTTTAAAGAATGGAGACATCATTTGTTGGGAGCTAAATATACTGTCACAGTATATACTGATCATCGCAATCTTCAATTCATGAGTTCTGCCAGACTTTTGACTCCTCGGCAATTACGCTGGATGCTGTTTTTTGCCGAGTTTGATTTTGTGGTAACCTTCCGGCCTGGTAAAGATAATCGCAAAGCTGACGCCTTGTCCCGCCAAGAGTCTTCCACATTGCCTGCAGTTCAAACCTCCAGAGCTATCATTGCTCCTGACAAGGTCCTATGTATCATAAAAACAGAAGATTTATTTGAAGACATCCGCAATTCATTCACTGTTGAAAAATGGCAGGCGTGGGCCCAAGCAGATCCGAAAAGATCAATCAAGCAAGGATTACCCTTTCACGATGCTCGTTTGTTCGTGCCCACTACCAAACTTCGCAAGATAGTGTTTCATTGGTTGCATGTTATACCTACAGCAGGTCACCCTGGTACTCCTAAAACTCTTGAATTAATCCAACGCTATTTTTGGTGGCCTACCTTAACAAAGGATGCAAAAACAATGGTAAAAAACTGCGAAGTCTGTGCTCGCACTAAAACAAGTCATTCAAAACCGAAAGGGTTGTTACACCCACTCCCAACCCCAAGTCGTCCGTGGGAACACATCTCTTTAGACTTTATTACAGGTCTGCCAGTGGTTCAACAGCATTCAGTAATTCTGGTGGTAGTAGATAGTCTCACGAAATATGGACATTTCATTGCCTGTAAGAAATTACCCACCTCTAGTGAACTGGCAACTATCTTACTGAATAGAGTGGTTCGTTATCATGGACTTCCAAAAGTGATCCTCTCCGATCGGGGATCGCAATTTGCCTCCAACTTCTGGAAGACATGGTGTAAAACACTCCAAGTGACATCTACCCTATCTACTAGCCACCACCCTCAAACAGATGGTCAAACGGAGAGACTAAATCAGACTTTGAAGCAATACCTACGTGCTTACGCTGAAAAAGCATTTAATTAATGGACATCAATGCTCTGGTTAGCTGAGTTAGCCTACAACAACTCCTTCCACACGTCTACTGGCATTACACCTTTCTTTGGTTTGTTTGGCTATCATCCTGACACCTTGCCCATCACAATTCCTCAAGAAAGTTCTCTCACTCCAGCTGTGTCAGAAATCATTCAACATTTGCATCAAACTCAGAAATCGATTCAACAACATTTAGAAAAAGCCCCAAAAAAATACAAAAAGCATTATGACAAGAAACATTGTGAGGGACCGCAGTATCAACCTGGTGACAAAGTGTGGCTTTCCACAAAACATATAGACTTCAAGAAGAAGCACATGTTCAACCCCAAATTTATAGGTCCTTACACTGTTCTTCAGCAAATCAATCCTGTGACCTATAAACTTCAATTGCCAAAATCATTACGGATTCATCCAGTGTTCCATACTTCCCTCTTAAAAAAGGCAGTCCAAAAGGTCCACCCTCATCCAGCTCCTGTTCTAGTACAGGGGGAAGAAGAATATGAAGTCAAGAAAGTGTTGGACTCTAAACTGAGAGGGCATAACCTATGGTACTTAATCTCATGGAAAGGTTATGGCCCTGAAAGTAATTCATGGGTTTCCGCATCTGATGTTCATGCTCCAGTACTTGTGAGACGCTTTCATCGTCTCAATCCAGATAAACCAGGCCCTAGAGCGCGCCTGGGAGAGGGGAGTACTGTCAACACCAGGACAGTGCGCGCTCTACGGGCATCTAGAATGCAAAAACCCAACACTCGCAAGATAATGTAATTTATGCATTGTGATGATATGTTATTGTTTAACCTTTTGCATTGCAGAATTCCATCCAAAAGATTCATTTTTAAGGTGCTTATAAATACTGTACATTTGCAATGTATTGCTGCAGACATTCAGAGTGTGTTAGGGTGTGGTCCCTTTCGAGGGCCTTCTAGAGACTTTCCCTGCAACATGCCTGGGCGTGGTTCTAGGCTGGGCCAAGACTCTATAAAAGAGAGTCAGCCCAACTTCCAGTGCTCACTATTCAGAGGTCCCGGTGCAGAGCAGCAGCTTCTTCCTGAACTCCTGTCCCGGCGACCTATTTGGATTTTCCAGTCTTCTGCACTGATCTCTCATTGGTGATCACTGTTTCCAGGCGGTAAGACGGTGTTTGGACATTTCCCAACACCGTAATTGAGAATTTTCATATTCTTGATTTTAATTCCTAAATGAATAAAAGATTACTTGTGTGCTGCCATTTTTTGACATTTGTATGGTGGTTTGCAAATAGGGAGGACGCGCAATGTATTCCATAAAGATTTGACTTCGTTATTACATTGTTGTTCATTGCACGTTGATATTTCTTGACATTTACATGATGTTTTACGAGTTGGCAGGACGTGCAACTCGTTTCATGAGCATTTAACTTTGTTGTTCATTGCGCGCTACCATTTTCTGGCATTTACATGGTGGCATTCAAATCGGCAACACGCGCGATTCTTTCCTTGAGTATTTTTTCATGTTATTCATTGTGCGCTACCATTTCTTGGCATTTGCATGGTGGCATTTGAATCGGCAAGACGCGCAATTCTTTCCCTGAGTGCTTTTCATGTTGTTCATTGTGCGCTACCATTTCTTGGCATTTGTATGGTGGCATTTGAATCGGCAAGACGCGCAATTCTTTCCTCGTGTATAAATAATGTAAATTACTGTGCGCTACTATTCTAAGACATTTTCTTGGTAGCATTTCAAGTTGACACGTTGCGTGATTTATTCCTTGAATCTACGTTGTTTGATTTCATGGTGCACAATCCTTTATGGTGTTTAATACTCATATACAAATCTGCAATGTGTGCAATTCACTTCCCAATGTTTTTTCTGAGATGAACACAATACCAGAGTTCTAGATGTAATGCTTTGTGTTCCTGATATATATTCTTAAAAGGAGATTCATATGGTTAATTAGAAATTGCTCAGAGTGTTTCCTGATTCTCATGCTAAAGAAAGTACTCAAATCTGAAAGTCCTATTTAACTTTTCCTGTTTCCTCCTCAGGCATTCGGTCATCTAAAGCTTAGTCAGTTTTAGGACTATTCTAGGGTTGTTCATGTTTTTCAGAAAAGACGAAGCTTAGAGTTGTAGCATGGTACTGATTTCATGAGATGTAATTTTGATGTTGTGTTTTAACCTTTTGCTTCCTACAGGTCTCCTTCCCAGCTGTTCCCGTCCTAATCCCCTTTTCCCCACTTGGACTCTCTTAGACTCTGTGATAAATCTAATCAGAGTATTGGAGCTGTCTTGTGGTGGAAGTGTTGGGAACGTGCACAGACCCCGAGGATCTGGTGACTCTGACAACTAGTATATGAAGCAAGGGGGTGCCCAAAAAAATACAATAAGGTGTGTGGGTAGTGGTATACCACGTGGTGTGCTTAATTTACTCATGGGCTGGTACGGCCAGTCGTGGGAGCCCGTTCCTAGCAGGAATTCATGGGTTTTAAGAATATGTCTGTGCAAATTGTAAATTGGAAGTACAGTTCTTTATAGTAGCTTGTTTGGGGCGTGGGAAGTGACTGTCTCTTGGTATCATGTTGTACATTTTATTTTACTGTTTTTACAAAAAACAATAAAGTTCTTTATAAAAAAAAAGATACTTTGGGTAAGCAGGTCCATTTGGGTCCCTGTAGCCAACTTGCACTCCATTGCAGTCAGCTTGAACTTTTGACTTTGTCCCGGTCCGGCACAACCAAATATACCTCGTTGGCACTTCTTGCTTCTTGGCACTAAGGGGGTCATTACGACCCTGGCGGCCATACCGCCGGCCCCTCCATTTTCCCACCGGGATTCTGCCTGGCGGTCATAATCCCCAGGGCAGCGGTGCAAGCACCGCTGCCCTGGGGATTATGAGTCCCCGACCGCCGGCCTGTCCGTGGCGGTACACACCGCCATTGAAAGGCCGGTGGTGAGGGGACTTGGGGTGCCCCTGGGGGCCCCTGCACTGCCCATGCACTTTGCATGGGCAGTGCAGGGGCCCCCAGGCATAGCCCCGTCGCGCATTTCACTGCCCGAATTTCGGGCAGTGAAATGCGCTACGGGTGCTACTGCACCCGCTGCAAATCAGCATTGCCGCCGGCTCTATTACGAGACGGCTGGAATGTTGATGTGACATCCCAGCGGAAATGTCTTAATAGGGAGACAGGAATACTGCCGGCAATGGCGGTATTCTGTCTCCCGCTGCCTCGGCGGTCTTTTCAAAAGACCGCTGAGGTCGTAATGACCCCCTATGTCAAAAGACCGCCGAGGTCGTAATGGCCCCCTATGTCACTGTTTAATCTGTAAAAAAATCATAACTCAAGTCCGTTTTATTGGATTGTTGCTGTTTTGGTCTTGTTTTATTTAATAAATCTTGCACTATATTTCTAAACTGGTGTGGATTCATTTTGTGTGATGTTTACACTGTCTTAATGCTTGAAGTGTTTCACAGATACTTTGCATGCTGCCTCTAAGTTAAGGCTGACTGCTCTGCGCCAAGCTACAAGGTTCAGCAAAGGTTAATTTAGGATTTGCCTAACACTTACCCTGAAAAGGATTGCGGTTGCTGTTTGACTAAGGTTTACAGCCCAGACTCAAAGGTAGGGATGCCGCATTGCCAGGGTACATTGGGTAGGCACTGCACAGGACGTTGGGACCACTGCAGACATATACATGTCACAGTATTTTTTAAATAAAATCACTGTGACATGCATATGTTAGGGAGACAATTGTGTCACACATAGCTGGGGACAATCAGGTACAACAAGCATATTGCGCACATACACAACTGTCATTGTGGTGTCATCATTCATTGCAAAATGATGCGGGCACCACAATGCCTGTACACTTACAATGAACAATGGTGTCCATGTGTATGCATTGCAAGGGGCCCTGTATGAGTAGGTTTGTCCTATCTGTTGTATATGTGGCTCAGTACATGTATGTATATGTGCGTGTGTGTCTGTATGTGTGGATTGGCTATTTGAGATGGAGAGAGCTGGAGATGGTGGTGTGGTTGTGTCTGTATGTGTGTCACGTGCATGTGAGACCGATGTTGTATGTATATTATATTGCTGTGTGACACATTCAGATGTTGTTGTGTGGCAGATGCCATGATGTGTGTAGTTGTGCATGTGTGTGTTTGTGTAGCTGATTGTGTTGGTTGTTGTGGTTGTGTCATGTGTATACATAGGCATGTACAGGTTGTGTAGTGTTGGAATTGTAATGTATTATGGTGTGTACGTGGTGTGTTTTGCAGTGTGTAGTGCAGGGAGACACATATGGCTAAGATAGAGTGAGTGTGTGTGTCACCTCTATTCCATAGCTACTGCAATTGTACAAAGTCCATTGGGTCCCACTGCCATCTCCCTCCATCAGAAGTTTGTCTCCAGTCCTCCGCTTGCAGAGCTGTAACATCAAAATATGGCGGGTGGAACAACATCGACTTGATGATCTTCTTGGGACCGCCGCTAGCGCAGCTTGGGGGTAACACCACCATGATCTAACTCAAGTCCTAAAACACATTTATCCTTTGTTAGTGTAGGCACAAGTACTCTGAAACTCAATCCAATTTATGCTATTGCATATTCTAAATGGATATAGCAGAACAGGAGCTTGCATTCTCAAAAAGAGGTCAAAAGCAGTGCAGGGCAAGGGTGCAAGTTATAGTTACTTGAGTTAACTGTAACAAATGAACTTCAGTGTTTTTTTAGTTTAAAATGATACATTTTAACTGCAATTTTCCCCTTGCTATTTTTTTACCATCCCCACTATAACATCACTTCAGTCTTTGTCTTTTTCCGTGAAGTGCTAGTGTTTTTTCACCATAAAGTAAGATCTTTTTACCATATTGAACTTTGCCTTTGGCTTTCGCAGTATGGGGTTGGCAGCAGGGCCTGGCTGGTGACCAGATTCTGGCCTAACCTCCTGCAGCCAGCCAACACCCCGCAGCGCATGCTGTTTGGTCTTCCAAAATATTGGGTTGGCTGCAGTCCTGTGCCAACCTCCCCATAGGCAGCCAATGCCGTGCAGATTTTTGTGGTTTGCCGCAGAGTCTGGCCACAGGCCAGGCCCTGCACATAACCTCCAGGGGTGGTCTGTCCCCCCAACTGCAACAGGACCATCCGCCATTTTTTTATATTGTTTTCCCATTCTCGCAGGAACCAGGCAGGCGGCTGCGCTAGTTCCCATCAGACTTCCTCGGGAGTCTAGGGGCCAGCACAAGCTCGGACAGGACTCTTGTAGGATCGCAGTGCCCCAAAAATAAAAGTAGTTTTTTTAAATTTGAACTCCAGAGGGTTCCTTCTGGGAACCCAGAAAATGTCCAGGTGTTGTGGTACTCCTGTCCTACCCTCTTATACCTTATTTTATTATCAGGACATGGGGACCTAGTCCTTCAGTACTGTAATGGCAGCTGCAATCAGGTTCAAGCCAGTGAGTTCTCACAGGAGTCTTTCGGTCCTGTGAGAGAGAGGGAGGAGACAGGGGAAAAAAAGGCCTATCATCCAATAGGATCGCTCTATTTTTTTTGCATGGTTGTTGAACTTTCATTGGAGTCCTGCATACCCAACCATGCAGATTTCTATACATTTTTTATCCTTAATTTCCCAAATTCCTAGAGGGACCCTGTCTGGACAAAAAGGCCCTCATTATGAAATTGACAGTAAATCCCACTTGCCGTCATGCTGACTGCCGCCAACATACCGCTGCCACCACAGATATCCACTAACCATATTATGACACACATACACCAATCCGTCACTATTCAGCCACACACACAAATCCGCAAGCCCAAAGGTCAGTGATAAAGTGGCAATAGCAAAACCCACACCATTACACCAGCAGAGCAACGTCCACAACAGTATGACCCACAAATCACCACGGCGGACATTCAATGGCGGTAAACCATTGGCGGTATACCGCCGCGCTCAAAATACACACACACTAACAAAACAGCACCACATTGGAAAATTCAAACTACACACACCTGACACCCATACACATACCACACCCACACACCCATACCACTATAAAACACACACACACATTACCCTCAACCCTTTACGAATACCAATAATTGCCACCAGAGAGAGACAGCAAGAGCACACACACAACCAGAGCCACATACCACCATCACCTATACACCACTCACGCACCTTACATCATACACCCCAACACATCACCTCATACATCCTCACCCACACCACTCACACTACACCAATGGCACCACAACGACACCCCCGATTCTCTGAGGAGGAGCTAAGGGTCATGGTGGAGGAAATCATCTGGGTGGAGCCACAGCTATTTGTATCACAGGTGCAGCAGATATCCATTGAAAGGAAGATGGAGCTATGGTGGAGAATTGTGAACAGGGTAAACGCTGTGGGCCAGCACCCCAGAACAAGGGATTACATCAGGAAGAGGTGGAGCAACCTATGGGGGAAGGTGCGTTCCATTGCAGCAAGACACCAGTTCGCAGTACAGAGGACTGGCGGAGGACCCCCCCCCACCACAACTAACAACATGGGAGGAGCAAGTCTTGGCAATCATGCATCCTGAGGGCCTGGCAGGAGTAGGATTATTGGAGTCTGGTAAGTCAACTCTATACTACTATCACCCCCCCCACCTGCATGCCATCACACACCCCCACCCTTTCCCTCACTCCCATCACTCCACCACTTCCCACAAATCCCACCATCACAACCCATTCATCCCAATGCCAAACCCTGCATGCACCACCAATGCATGGACATCACTCACAGCCCTGCATGGACACCAATCACTAAAGCATGCACACTAGAGACAATCAGCTAGCCCACCAAATAACAACTCACACAAGGCAAAGCTGCCAGGACAATAACAACCATCGAGGGCAACCCACCCATGCACAATATGTCACACACAGAAACAATAACATTGCATTTACATCCCCACAGGTATCCCAGCCAATGTCACCGGAGAAGAGGTGCCAGCAACATCCAGTCCCCACCACAGAAGAGGCCCACTGTGATGACAGCAGCTCTGCTCGTCTGGATCTGGATGACCAACCTGGCCCATCAGGGACCTCTGAACAGTTGGTTACCCAGGCACAGTCTTACACCACCACAGAGCCTCCTCCCTCAGGAAACACCACCACAGCACCCACCCAGTGGGCCAATACCTCTGTCCCCAGGACACGTCAATCAGCAGTCTGTCCATCACTACAGGGACCATATGGCACACCACAAACCCAGGACAATCAGTGACCTGGGGTCAGTGGGCACACAGTTCAGGGGACAGAGGCACAGGACAACAGGGAAGGTAGGAGGACTGCTGTGTGCCAGGGGGAGTACAGACCCAGGGAACCGACTCTCCAGGAGGCACTCACTGCGATCCTGGGAGCATACCAACATTCTCAGGGTACGCTGGGCCAGATCCTGGACAAGATGCAGGAGAACATGCGGCTGCAGGAGGGACAGTACCTGGGGATCAGAGAGGACTTCAAGGCCATTAACATCACCCTGATCTCCATTGCAGGGGTGCTGGCAGAGATGGCCAACAGTATGAGAGAGGCACTGGCACACCAGTGGGACCCTGCCATAGCCAGACTACTGAACAGCCCTCCACCTCCGCTGCCGCTAGTGGACAGGAGGCCCTGTTACAGGACCAAGAGGCCACCAGCACCCCTCCCCAAGCAGAAGGAGAATCACCCCACAAATGTTCCCTGCTATCCAGGCAGAAGCCAGAGACTATTGGCAAGACCCCCACCAGGAAATGAGACTCTCCTGATTGTCACCCTTGTGTCCCACTCTGTCACCCTGTCCACCTTGAACTGCCATTGCTCCCCTTCCAATGCCCCCTTGGACAATGCACCTGTGCTACAAATAGACTGGACTCTAACCTGGACTTTCCTCCATCATAACCCCAGCCCATAGCACTTCCCCCTTTTCGTCAGAGCACTGAAATAAACACACTTTGAAAAAATGGAGTATGTCAAATGATTTAAGTGTGTATTTAACTTGCTTTAAACATTGCAATTCAACTATACAGTAATGTATAAATTGTAAAGACCTGTAGTTGGCTGCAGTGAACAATAGTGGGGCACCAGCATCTGCAAAAAAAGATGCTGATGGGTACAGTGAGGGGCCATAGAAGTAAGAATTCACAGCCTGCCAGTGACAATGTCACACATCAAACTGTCAATGAAATGTGAAATAACACTGTCTTAACTGTGTGTCATTGGAAGTATTGACGAATGACTGCACTTCTGTAGTCCTTATCCTCATCCTCTGCCTCCTCATCTTCACTGTCCACAGGGTCCTCTGCTGCCACACTGCCATCTCCAGCCTCCTCCTCCTCCTGCAGAAAAGGCACAATGCATCTCAAGGCAAGGTTATGCAACATGCAGCATGCCATGATTATCTGGCAGACCTTCTTGGGTGAGTAGCTCAGGGATCCACCCTTTAAATGGAGGCACCGAAACCTGGCCTTCAGGAGGCCGAAGGTACGTTCAATAATCCTTCTTGTTCGCCCATGTGCCTCTTTGTAACGTTCCTTAGCCCTTGTCCTGGTATTTCTCACAGGGTTCAGTTGCCATGATAGGTTTGGGTAACCTGAGTCACCTGCAACTATTGAGGGACAACTGTTAGCCACATGCTAACCCTTATGTCCCACACCATACACCAACATCTACTGGGTGGGAACCAGGGCTCACCTATTAGCCACACCCTGCGCCTCTGAAGTTGGGCCATCACATTTGGGATGCTGCTATTCCTCAGGTTAAAAGCATCATGCACTGAAAGAAGATACTTAGCATTGACTTGGGAGATATACTGGTCCGCCAAACACACCATCTGCACATTCATAGAGTGATAACTTTTTCGATTTCTGAAGACCTGTTCATTTCACCAGAGGGGTGGGGACAAATGCAATATGTGTCCCATCAATCGCACCAATGATGTTGGGGATATGTCCCATTGTATAGAAGTCAGCCTTCCCTGTGGCCAAATCCTCCACCTGGGGGAAAATGATGTAGCTACACATGTATTTAATCAGGGCAGACAACACTCTGGTCAGCACTATTGAGAACATTGGCTGTGACATTCCTGCTGCCAAGCCCACTGTAACTTTGAAAGAACCAGTTGCCAAAAATGGAGCACTGATAGCATTTGCACAAGAGGGGGGATCCCAGTGGGGTAACGGATAGCAGATATCAGGTCAGGCTCCAATTGGGTACACAGCTCTGTGATTGTAGCCCTGTCAAGTCTGTAGGTGAGGATACTGTGCCTGTCCACAAGGGGTCTATACACGGGGGATGTCTCCATCTCCTATTCATCTGCAGCGGTTGCAATCTATGGGGCAAAAGAGTGAGCAGCTGGTCATTATCTGTACATTGTAACGACTACAGTACAATGCATAATGTGATTGTTACAATATTTTGGTGGGATATGTCCAGAATGCGAAATTGTGAATTGTGATGCAGTTAGGATCCATGGCCTGCCCCTCCACCCTGAAATGGCATCTGCCTGTCCCTTATGGAGGGACAGGTGGAAATGAGGTAATTCCGCTGACGTTGTGTGCCGTTGCGGAAGGCAGTCGGGAACCGCCGTGCAACTCCTCATTAGTTAGCATTGGGCCCTATGGGGGACAGTGACCAATGGTGATGTACGCCGACGGTGACGGTATGCTCCTCCGTGGACGTCACTGCCATTTTATATCTGTTCACTCACTTGCTACCTGACCTTCAACAGGAGAGGACCTACACTGCAGGTGTGGCTGTGACCTGTGTCTGGATCCTACCATGGCTCGTGTGACTGGGGAAAGGGCCCCTGCCTTCACCTCGGAGGAGATGGAGAGACTGGTGGATGGGGTCCTACCCCAGTACCGACTGCTGTATGGGCCTACAGACCCACAGGTGAGTACACTGTGAGTATGATGCATGGCTCATGAATACATGAAGTGCTTTGTGTGAAGGCCTCGTGTGGGGGGGTTGGTGGGTGGGCCCTGGGCAGCATGCAGCATGTATGCTGGGGCATGTCTGTGCTAATGGGGATGGTAAGGGGCCATGGCATGGTGGGCCATGAGTGTAACATTCAGGATGGTCTGACTAATACCTTTCCCTGTGTCTATTTCCTCTGCAGGTCAGCGCCCTTCAAAAGAAGAGTATATGGCGTGACATCGCCAAGGACGTGCAGACCCTGGGGGTCTACGGCAGGCGGAGCACCCACTGCCGCAAACGGTGGGAGGACCTGAGACGCTGGGCGCGGAAGACGGCAGAGGCCCAGCTGGGGATGGTCTCCCAACGAGGAAGGGGTGCCAGTCAAACCCTGACCCCCTTGATGGCCCGCATACTGGCGGTGGCCTATACAGAGCTGGATGGGTGCTGGGGGCATCACAGCAGCAACAAAGGGGTGAGTACAGTGCCCTTCATTACTACTTACACCTGTTGGGGTGGTATCCGGGTGGGGGATGTGGGCCTGTGGGTGCCTCTAGGCCAGGCCTGACATTGCAGAGTAGGTCCTGGAGGTCCTTTGCTCGCCTCCACCTTCGGGAAAGATAGAAACGCCCAGTTTTCTGGAGAAGTTAGGAAGACATTTCTCTATTGGAGGACGAGGAAAATAGTCCAATATTCCCCAGACTGGGTGAGTAGTCTTTGCATTTTTTTTGAGACTACAATAAAAGACATTGCAATATATGGAGACAGCGGATGCGCTTTAAGCGCTTCAAAGTGTTCTTAAAGCGGCTTTGGTGCAGACATGAGGTATTAAGGGAATTGAATGACCTGATTCAGTCAGACTTAGGAACTGTGAAATGGGAACAGTAAGAGATACAAAATGACGTGAAGCCTCAGACAAGTTATTTGAAAATTCTGTGGTCCCTGAGGGTAATTCTAATATCTCTGGTAATACAAGTGACAATGTCTAAGTAAATAAAGGACAATTATGGGATTTATTCTGGAAACATTCTAAACGTGAGCAATCCAAATGGTGAGAAGCAGTGATGTTACAAAAGTATATTGAGGACGATCGGATACCAAGAGGGTTAAGGGTATTTGTGATTCCCACATACA
The DNA here is from genome assembly GCF_031143425.1 of Pleurodeles waltl. NCBI lineage: Eukaryota > Metazoa > Chordata > Amphibia > Caudata > Salamandridae > Pleurodeles > Pleurodeles waltl. Next base: position 1,427,809,562 of record NC_090444.1, on the reverse strand, counting down.
ACCCAGATCCTGAGATATTAGAGGAATGGGCTGCCAATAATCATCAGTGCAGTGCCAATATGCTCAGAATTGTGATGAAGTATGCTTGGAAGGAGCGTGATTTTTTTACTCAAAGAAATAAGCTCAGTAGAGATACAATTAAAGGAACTATGCTCCAAAGAGGAATTTGATAAAGGGATTGCAAAAATGGAAAGCCAACTTGAAAAAGCTGAGAAAGAGTTGAAAATTAAAAAACTGCGTACATTTTTGGGGGATCCGTTGGATTATGAGAAGGGACAGATTCGGACATTTGGCAAAAAGTATAATCAAATAAGAACAAATCAATCATTATCACAGGAATGTACCTCAACAGGTCGAAGTGTTAACCAGTG